>NC_138774.1:239707000-240082000 GCF_965119305.1 Pelophylax lessonae | reverse complement strand
CCAAAAATGTTACCCATAAAACATGTGACACACAAATATATTGGACCTCTTCGTAGGTCAAATCTTTCCTGATGTCTGAGTGAGCTATATATAATCCAAGCAAACACACCCAGAATGGTAACGCCCAGTCCAAAAATTAACTGTGTGTATCCTGTGTGTTTTGGAGCATGCTCAGTTGCCAAAACAAGGGAAATAGAAATGAGGAATAGAAATGTATGTAGGTGTGTATAGTATATGTGAATTGAAAAAATTCTCTCTTGAAGTTTGCTAGTCATTATTTAGAATGTTTAGATACAGGAATACATACATATATATACAATTACGTGAGAGAGAGAGAAATATATATTTAGGGAAACAATTGAAACACACCTTTTGGGATTTGAGAAGTGAGATTGTGACGATTGACCAGATATGTAAGCCAACAATCTGACTCATCACTCATGAACATCCCTAAATTTGGCGTGGCAATTATATCAGGCGTTCTTATGTGCATTTTGGCTGGCGTTTTCCCAGGCGTTTTGACATGCATTTTTTGGGCAGGCATTGTTATATGAAATCACCTACAAAAGCCCCAAAAACAGACCACAAACACGTACATGTGAACGTAGCCCGTTTGGGGGCGTTTGAGGGGGATTTGTCCAGCTCAAGGATCAGCTCCCAAAACAGGCAAAAAATCCAATCCTATTCAGTTCAATGGCCCCTGTTCCCATGTGAGCATTTTGACGGCATGAGGAAAACACCCAACGCTCACTGAGAAATAGCACAATGATTAGGGAGTCTGCCTTCCTGCTGTAGGTTTGTAAGTTCGAATCCGGAAGGTGCCCTCTGTATGGGCAACACTTGGATATCTCCAATCCTCCAAATGTTGACATCATTAATTTTGTTCATGTTTGAAAAAGGCATGTGTATCAGCAAACTTTTAATCCAAAGACATGAACAAAATACAAAAGATGCCCCATAAAGTCAATATGTAGCAATATTGTGAGCTAAAGCTCTATTTGTTTGTTGGGCATACTTTGCTAATTAGCCAAGTATAAGGGATATATATATATATACCTTCAGTTAAATGTGTAGTAAAATGGTAACACTTGGCCATACCCATATGGAAGAAAAGGTAGTATTTGCAATATATTTCTAAAAACATTCTTTGGAAACACATAAAATATTGTCAAAATTGTGACATTTCCTTGATATGTGTGAAATGCTAATAATCTTTCTTTGAAATATGTTTTACATCTATTTTTTTTCTATCTGACGACCAATTCCCCAATGTAATATTTTGTGGGTTTTTTCAGAGAATGTGGAGGTTCTATATAAACACTGTAGATTTGACTGCTATGATTTCGGAGTTAGCAGGAAAGGTGTATGGAATGTGATGGTGTTTACTAAAGGATCCCTTGTTGGAAGTGTGCATGTTTTTCCAATTCCGCCGGTTTTTGCCATTTTCTATGGGCGAGACAGCGGATTTGCAAGCGGTATTCAAAAAAAAATTGACCCAAAATCGCGCTGGCGAAATTTTTTGAGCCAATTTGACGTTGCGCATGCGCACATTCGCGAGTTCGCAGCTCGCGGCTGGAGGAGCTGTTTAACCTTTCCACACTTTCGCAGATATCTCTCTTTCTAAGTCAGTTTTTGAGATTTTTTAAACGCAAGTCATCTCCAAATTGACTTCCACACCTTCCACAGTGATTTGGGATTTTTGGGGGTACAGGGGAAAATTTGGCTAAACTTTAGTCGAGCTTTTAGCTGGCGTGGTTTTAAGTCGCGCTCTGACCATATTGCATCTTAATGAATCTCACACTAGGCGCTATTTTCCGCCCGCCGTTCTTTGAATGCCAATTTCAGACTTAAATAATCGCCGCTTCGCAAAATCACGCCGAAACGCCAATTCGCCGTACTATGAATCAGGCCCATAGTGTCAGATTTGTCCACCATAATGTTGCAGTCTGTCTAAAAACCGCTGATCACCGCCATTACTAATAAAAAATGTCAGTTAAAGCAACACAGTGCCATATCTCAAAAAATGGCCTGGTCATTAAGGGGGGCTGAAGTGGTTAAATAAAGTTTTTAAAGATTTTTACACTATGGCGAGCAAGCTTTTTGTATTTTGGGGACCACCTGTGATATAGTTTCCTGGACAGGTCCACTTGCCATAAGAGGTTCCTGGGACAGTTAACTGTCCCAGGCCACCTGTGCCGTTTCTTCAGAGCAGTGTGCATTGACTGGCGGCTCCCACGGCATGCGCGGGAGTGACATCATCGCGGCTCTGGCCAGTCACAGAGCCAAAGCCGCGAACCCAGAAGGAAGACCGGGTAGAGATAGACCCTGCCTCCAGCAATGGCTGAAACGCTTCATTTTAAATTTAATGCATTAAACCTAATTGAGTTTGTATTGTTTTAACCACTTTACCACCGGAGGATTTTGCTGTCTTACGTCCAGGCCACTTTTTGCGATTCGGCACTGTACGAATTTAACTGACAATTGTGCGGTCGTGCAACGCTGCACCCAAACGAAATTTACATCCTTTTTTTCCCACAGAGATTCCTTTTGGTGGTATTTGATCACCTGTTGCCTTTTTACTTTTTGCGCTATAAACAAAAAAAGAGCGTAAATTTTGAAAAAATAACAATATTTTTTTATATGAAATTCCCCCCCCCCCCCAAAAAAAAAATGTAAAAATCAAATTTTTTTATCATTTTAGGCCAATTTGTTTTCTGCTACATATTTTTGGTAAAAAAAATCGCAATAAGCGTATTTTGATTGGTTTGCGCAAAAGTTATTGTGTTTACTAACTAAGGGAAAGATTTCTGTCATTTCTGGTGTTTTTTTTTAAAAGAGTAATGGCGGCAATCTGCGATTTTTTTTGCAGGACTGCGACATTGCGGCGGACAGATCGGACCCCTAACTGGTACCAGTGACATTACTACAGTAATCAGTGCTATAAATATGCACTGTTACTGTAAAAATGACACTGGCAGGGAAGGGGTTAATTTTTATTGGTGATCAAGGGGTTAATGTATGCCTGGTGCTTACTGACATGTGTGGGGGGAGGTGACTGAGTGACACAGGGACAGATCGCAGGTTCAGCTATGCTGAACCCTGCAATCTGACCCTGTCTGTCACTTAGGAGATCCGCCCGCTTTGTTTACACAAGCGGGCGAATCTCCACACTCGATTCCCCGACGATGATGATCACCGCCGCTCCTCCCCTGACCCGACTCCCGCTGTGACTGAATATAGCGGGAGCGAGCCTTCGGGGGCGCGCGCTCCGCCCACAAGGGGAGGAGTCCAGCGACGTAGGTCTATGTCGCTGGTCTATGTCGCTGGACGGGAATGAGCCACTTTGCCGCAGTACAGTCAACGTGACTGGTCGGCAAGTGGTTAAGTATATTCCTGTTTTGAAACGACATTGATTCTTTCATAAAACGGGGGGGGGGGGGGGGGCACAGTTTGCCATCTTCGCCCTGGGCACCAACTGACCTTGTCCCAGCACTGACTATAGGGTTGATTTACTAAAACTGGAGAGTGCACAATCTGGTGCAATTCTGAATAGAAACCAATCAGCTTCCAGGTTTTTTTTGTTTTTTTTTTGTCAAAGCCTAAGGCCCCTTTCATAACTATCCGTCCGTCGTACGGATTCTGTTTTTCTCAGCGGGGGATCGAGCCGCTGATCCCCTGCTGAGCAGCAGGAGGACAGCTGTGTCTCCACGCTGTGTGTGGAGACACAGCTGTCAGTTCCCCATGCATCTCTATGGGGGAAATCTGATGGGAACGGATCGTCTGTCCGTTCTCATCCGATCCCATCCGATCCGATCGGCTGGATGGATGGAAAATAGGGTTTCCATCCGTCCAGATTTGACGGATGTCTCCGCTGCCATCCGATGCCCTATAGGAATGCATGGGGGGACCGTTCAGATCCGCCAAAAAAACGAACAGGCGGATCTGAACGGTCTGCCTGTGTGAAAGGGGCCTTATCAAACAAGCTGCAATTAGAATCTGATTGGCTACCATGTACAGCTGCACCAGATTTTGCACTCTCCATTTTTAGTAAATTAACCCCTGTGTGTAGAGAAGGGACTCTTGGGAGATGTAGTTCTGGGGATATGCCCATGCCAGAAGTAACTGTGCTCCCAGCAGCTGCACTTTCAAGCCTAGTAATGATGTCATATGTTTCTCACCAGAGAAAAAAGGGTAAAAATAATTCTGGGCTATTTTCTGGAGGGTCAGTATTTTTGGAATTAAATTTCATGTCCGGATATACACTTTATTTAAAAACAAAATCCAAATAGGGAGTTTATTGTTTTGTTCCAACATTTTGTTCCCATAACAAAATGGGACATATTTAAAAAAGCATACCGATGTAGTTATTAATCTTGTACTTTTATTTTTTGGCTGTTTTTCATGTATTAAGTTCCCTACAAAACATTCTCCACTACTACTATAATGCATGACCCTCACTCCATCTCTTCTTAACCACTTAAGCCCCGGAAGATTTTACCCCCTTCCTGACCAGGGGGTATTTTGCGATTCGGCACTATGTGATTTTAACGGACAATTGCGCGGTCGTGCGATGCTCTACCCAAACGAATTTGACGTCCTTTTTTTCCCACAAACAGAGCTTTCTTTTGGTGGTATTTGATCACCTGTGTGATTTTTTGATCATGCGCTATAAACATAAAAAGAGCGACAATTTTGCAAAAATAACAATATTTTTCACATTTTTTATATGAAATTCCCCCCAAAAAAATGTAAAAATCAAAATTTTTTTACATTTTTGGCCAATTTGTTTTCTGCTACATATGTTTGGTAAAAAAAAATCACAATAAGCGTATTTTGATTGGTTTGCGCAAAAGTTGTTGCGTTTACTACCTAAGGGAAAGATTTTTGTCATTTTTAACGCGTAATGACGGCGATCTGCGATTTTTTTTTTTTGCGGTACTGCAACATTGCGGCGGACAGATCGGACCCTTGACTTAGATTTTTGACACTTTTGGGGGTACCAGTGACATTACTACAGTAATCAGTGCTATACATATGCACTGTTGCTGTAAAAATGACACTGGGGGGGGAAGGGGTTAACTTTATTGGAGAGGGAGGGGTTAAGTGTGTCCCTAACTGTCATTGAATGTGGCTAGTGGTGTAATAGCACAGATCAACGGTCCTACATAGCAGGACCGAGTGATCTGTGTTTTTACACAGGGGAGAGTGACAGGCGGCTTTGTTTACACTAGCTGCCTGCCTTTCTCCCTCTCTGCCCGACGATCGCGAGTGACCGGCGGACATCGGTATGTCGGGTACGAGCGGGGGCGGGAGTGTGCGCCTCCGGCGGCGCACGCTCGCCCCCTATTCGCTCCCAGGCTAGTGACGTACCGGTACGTCACTTTGCCTGGGAGGGGCTGAACGCCGCCGTATATAGTCGGGCGGCGGTCGGCAAGTGCTTAATGTATTGTTTTTTTTTTTTTCTGTATTTTTTATTTAAAATCTGCAAACATTTCAAAGTTAATTGAGCACTCTCGTCTCTGTCTCCCCAGCCTATAGATGTTTTTGAAATGCTCATTGACTTCTGTGAGTCATCTGGAAGTTGCAAACCAGATTTGGTGTTACAAACATGTTTTAAAATTTAGGGAACATCAAATTTAATATATATATATATATATATATATATATATATAAATAAAAAAAAGAAAATTCAATATATACAGCAGTGGTAAAATCATCTCAAAATGTCAGCTATGAAACTGCAAAAGAATATGGGTGATACTGGTATGCATATTTGCATATTAAAAATAGACTAAAAGCCATTTAGAAAAAAGTATTTTATGTGTGTATGTATGTATGTGTATATATATATATATATATATATATATATATATATATATATATATATTAGTGGGGATCGAAAGTTTGGGCACCCCAGGTAAAAATTTGTATTAATGTGCATAAAGAAGCCAAGGAAAGATGGAAAAATCTCCAAAAGGCATCAAATTACAGATTAGACATTCTTTTTTTTTTAAATCAGAAAACATCTTTATTGAGAGAAATTCCCATCACCACAGTAAACAACATTACATGGTACAGGCAGAATAGCAAGAAATCACCATTACCACATAGAACAGCATGCATAACAAATACGCCACAATCCCCCCAAAGCAGGCAACCCCCAACAACAATGCCAGGTACAATATCACTTCCCTCCAATCCACCCCCAGTGTATCAAGCAGTCATCCCTCAGCAACCCCAACTCATCTGCACACATTTAAGATAATAAACGGTCCAGGATGAGGTCATTGGGAGCCATTCCCGGGCAATTCAACCAAGTACCCCATATTTTAGAGAATTTTTGCGGAGAACCCCTATGTTGGTATATAACCTTTTCCATTCTGAGAGTGCCCCCTATCTGCTCTAGCCACATCCTAAAAGTCGGAGGTTCAGGTGCAGTCCATTGTCGCAATGTAAGTAGGCAAGCTTGGAACAGGGCGCGGTAGGCCGCCTCCCGCAGGTATCTGTCTTCCACTTGTAGGTCTAGGATGCCCAGAAGGCAATGTTTAGGGTCCCCAGGTATATCTATTCCCAGGGTTCTATTAATAGCAGAGCATACCTCAGTCCAATACCTGTGCAGTTTTGGACAGCGCCATAGCAGGTGAATCAAGTCACCCACCTCCCTTTGGCAACGACCGCATATGTCGTCGCCCCGGACACCCATGGAGTACAGTTTCAGAGGAGTATGGTGGACTCTAAGTAAAATGTACAATTGAGATACCTGATGCGAAATATTCAAAGAACACGTGCGGACGGACTCTAGGGCCTCCTCCCACTGCTCACCCGGGATCTCTCCCACATCAGGGCTCCATTGGTCGCAGGCCCTGCTAGGGTATTTTTCTAAGTACATGCTCAACAGGGCGGTATAGCAGCTAGATATGAACCCCTTGGTGTCAGTAAACTTTTGCATAAGGTAGAATATAGGAGTAGGTGACAGGTGAAGCTGTCTTGTGGCAGCCTGAGCCCGCAGCGCATGTTGTAACTGTAGGTTGTAGAATTTCATGTGGTCAGGTAAGGAGAATCGCTCCTGTAGCTGCGCAAAGGATAGCAGGACTCCTCCACGGAGGATGTCCCGCAAATGAGTCACCCCCAAAGCCCTCCATCTATTTGCCTGATCTAATTTGCACAGTTCCGGGTAAGCACGGTTGCCCCAGAGCGGACTAAATTTGGTGTATCCCGTCACTTTATGCATTTGTTTTGTCTTATCCCATACCTTCTGTAAGAGGCGATACGTCGGGTATCGCCGATTGGGTTGGGTGAACAGCTGTGCCTCCAGTCCCTCCGGTACCCCACTTGCCCCCGTAAATTCCTGCATAACTGTCAGCGCTGCACCAACCGGAGTCCCTGACATTGCACCTACCAGGTGTTGCAGTTGGGAGGCCAGATAGTACAGCCAGGGGTTGGGTAGGGCAAGGCCCCCCACCCCCATCCCTGGGCTTTTGTAGTTGTTCCAAGCGGATCCTAGCCGCCTTTCCCTTCAACAGCAAGGACCGGAAGAGGGTATGCGAAAAGTTTGTAAAGTAATAACAATCGGGGAATTGTGCAGGAAGTACAACAATTGAGGCAAAATCATTTTGATAAGGTTTACCCGTCCCGCTAGGGAGAGCCAGAGCTTAGTCCAGATCCTAATTTTATCCCGGAACCGCGTTAGGAGAGGGCTTATGTTGAGCACGCTATACTGAGTCGGGTCCGCTGAAACCACCACCCCCAGATATTTAAATTTTTCTACCACTGGAACAGGGCATTGAGAGTCCAATGGCTGAACGGCGTCCGCATCCAGATGTAGCAGTGCCAATTTGGACCAGTTGATGGTGAGGCCCGAAAACCTCCCAAACTCAGTGATCTCAGACATAACCGCGCTTAGTGAGCCACCCGTGTCTCCCAGTTTCAGGAGCATGTCATCCACGTAGAGGAGTATTTTGTCCTGAAGAGGGCCGTATTTGAAACCCACTATGGAATCCCTGTGTCTGATACGCGTCGCAAGGGGTTCAATTGCAAGTGCGAATAACAGAGGGGAAAGCGGGCAGCCCTTCCGCGTTCCCCTGCCTAGGCTGAAGCCCGCAGAAATCCTAGCTCCCTCTCGTATCGATTCCCGTGGTCGATGGTATAGAAGCCGCACCCATGACAGAAACACCGGGCCAAACACAAACGCCTCCATCACCGCCCACAGATATCCCCATTCCACACTGTCAAATGCCTTATTGGCATCCAAGGATAATAACGCTCTTTCGCCCATGTTATTCGCAGGCGTTTGAATCGCAACAAACAGTCGTCTAAGATTAAGGGCCATGGACCTATTGGGCATAAATCCCGCCTGATCTTCATGAATAATATGAGTGATCACAGAGTTCACCCGCCTTGCCAAAACCTTAGCTAACAACTTGACGTCTGCCTGGAGCAGCGAAATGGGTCTGTACGATCCCGGGTCCGTGGGTGACTTCCCGGGTTTAAGCAGAAGCACAATGTTTGCCTTAGACATGGACTCCGGGAGTGTCCCAGCCTCTCTAGCCGCCCGAAACACTTCCAGCAACTTTGGCATCAGCAGCCCCGCGAAGGTTTCATAAACCTCCACGGGGAGGCCATCCTCCCCGGGTGCCTTGGCTCCCGGAAAGAGGGCCAATACTTCCACCAACTCCTCCTCCGTAATGGGTGCCTCTAGCCCCTCCCGCTGTTCGGCCGTGAGTCTCGGAAGTGGTATGGTACCTAAATACTCCTGCAACTCCTCTGAAGTGTACGTTACCCTCATAGAATAAATGTCAGTGTAAAATCTAGTAAGTTCCTCCATAATCTCCCCCTGCCTATTCACCAGCTGCCCTGTTGGTAACCGAAGTGCCCACCAAACGAGACAGTAAGCGGCCCGTCCGTTCCCCCTCCTCATAAAACGTGGTCTTGGTGAAAAAGCGTTTCTTGTCAACTTTAGATCGGATTTCCCCCAACCACACCGATTGAGCCGAGAGCCAGGCTGCCCTCTTCTCCTCAGTAGGGTCAAGAATATAATCCTCCTCCAACCTAACTGTTCCTCAAAGTGCTTAGACCCTGTCTGAACTTTCCGGATGTGGGTAATCAACACTCCTCGGAGGAAACATTTGAAGGCATCCCATCTCGCTATCACATCCCCGTGCTGGCCATGGATCTCAAAAAACTCCCCGATGGCAGCGGCAATGCCGCCGTCCTGCGGGAACAGCTTCAGCCAAAATGCGTTGAACCCCCAGGGGGCCCTATTTAAGGCCACCCGGGGGCGCACCGCAAGCTGAGCCACCAGCGGAGAGTGGTCAGAGATTCCCCTAAGGGTATATTCCGTCTCCTCCACAACAGGGAGAGCGGCCCTATTACACACACAAAGGTCAATCCTAGACAGGGTGGAGAGCGTTTTAGAAAAACAAGAAAATTGAACCACTCCAGGGTGCTTCAAACGCCAGGCCTCCGACCATTCCACCTCCTCCAGGAAGCGCGAAAGGGCAGTGCCCCTGTCGGCCACCGAGGAGGGGGATGGCGGATGCCTATCCCGAACGGGATCCAAAATACCATTAAAGTCCCCCATAACAATCAGCGGGGTGCCTTTTTTGTCCAGCGTGAAGTTAAGCAATTCCCTAAGAACCGAGGATGAGAACGGGGGCGGAATGTAAACCACCGCCAACACACATGTAAACTGAAACAGTACACAATGCAAAAAAACAAACCTCCCCTCAGGGTTCACCTGCACCCCCAGCTCCCGGAAAGCCAGCGCCCTGTGGACCAGGACGCTGACTCCCCTGGAATACATGGAGTGGGTGGAGTGGGTGGAGTGATACCCCCAACCCACCCAAGAATGAGTGTCCCCCTGCAGGTGTGTCTCTTGCAGGCCTATGATGGCCGGTGGTATTTCTTCAATTGTTTAGCAATCATAGCCCGCTTTACTGGGCACCCAAGGCCACGGACATTCCACGAAATTACAGGTACTCCAGCCATGGCAAAAGAAATTGTGGGGCCTCGGCCCCCCTGCACCGCCGTCGTGCAACAGAGCAGGGAGCGATATCCAGCAACAAGAGTAAAAGAGGTAAGGTGTGTGGAAGCATATAATCCAAAAAGTCCAGTGTGGGTGAAGGTCTCTCAAAAACAAAAATAGAACACAGAATGAGAAGTCTCAGTCCAGCAAGGCACAACGGTGCCTCGTCACAAAACTGAAAGCGGGCGGGCAGACCAGTTACGGTAAACCCGACAGTGTCCGGACCATCCAGTGGCGTCCACCCGCCCAAAAACGCACAACCGTGCGAAAAAAATCATAACATGCCACACCAGCAGTGTGGGTAGATACAGCAAAGTCCAGATATGCATACCTTGCGTAGAGCATCACTTTCCCAACGGCTAACTGTAAACGTCCCCGGCCGGGCCAATTTGTAATCCAAACGTGTAATCACTTGTATAGGGGAGCAAACCCCGAAACTCAGCAGGAACCGATCACGCCACCACTCCAACTCAGTCTCCCGGGTCCTCAGGGCGTCTGTGGCGGAGAGCGGGCTCGTGCACATCCAGCCAATTCACTGCGTCTGCGGCTGTATCAAAAAAGTGTGCCTTTCTCTCAGCCGTGACACGTAGGCGAGCAGGATACAGCATGGCATACACCAGACCAAGGCGGCGAAGTCGCTGCTTCACTTCAATAAACTTTGCTCTTTGCTTCTGCACCTCGGCCGAAAAGTCAGGGTAGAATGACACTCTGACCCCATTGAAACGTATGTCAGCCTTCTCTCTGGCCAGCCGTAAGATCTTTTCCCTGTCACGATAGTGGAGTATTTTGGCAAGCTTTGGTCTGGGGGCATTGCCAGGCAGGGCTCTAGTGGGGACCCGATGTGCCCTCTCCACTGCAAACAGGGGGGAGAAGGAGGCCCGGTCAAGAGTATCGCACAGCCAAGTCTCAACAAAGTCAGTGGGGTCTCGTCCCTCAACCTTCTCCGGGAGCTCCACTATGCGGACATTATTCCTGCGCAGGCAGTTCTCAATATTGTCCGTCTTATTCCTGTTAGCTTGAGCCTGCCTGGCCGTTTCCCTGGATTCCGAGAGTAATGTGGGCATCTGATCCTCTAGGTCGCAGATGCGACTTTCAGCAGCAGTGGTGCGTTCCCGCATTTTTTGTAGATCCTGACGCAAAAGGGCCACCTCCTCCGTGAGACCCCCCAATCTGTCCTTGACAATATTCACGGAAGCCGTGCACTTCTGAACAGCCATCAGGATATGTCCCAAGGTGGGCTGAGACCCCTCCAGCACGTCTCCCTCCAGCTCAGCACCAGACTCAAGCTGCTCAGGTGGTTCCAGAGCCCCCGGGCCCTGTTGTACATCCTCGAGTGGCAGTGCATCTGGCTGGGGAGCAGCCTCCACGGCACTGGGGCCCGGGATGTCACACAATTTTCTTGCGTACAGGAGGATATCACCAGCACTGTCCTTTCCCCCCGGGCGCCCTGTTTTGGGCTTAGTGCCAGTGTCCTTCTGCCTGTCAGGGCCCCTCGAGGCGGGCTGCGGTGTCCCCACACCGGCGCCATCTTGGCCGGCCGAGCCAGGTACAGAGCCGTCCTTCAACTTGCTCCCACGGGTCATAGCGGCCCCCGCCCGTGACATTTAGGGCACAGAGAGGCAGGGCCCAAGGTGAGGAGCAGACCCTGGTGATCAGTGGGCCTGGGAAGGGGAACCACCGCTTACCGGATCCGCGCCGTTACGATCGGGTGTCCGCTACAGGAAAGGCCACGGCTTCGGTCCTCGACCAGGCCCCAATCCGGATCTCAGCTGATAGCGGTCCTCCACAAAAACTAATGTCAGGCTTGCAAAGCAGGATAAACGGCAGTCCCAAAGGAGGTGAGCCAGGTCCCAGGGCCGTAAGGAGAAGGCAGGATGGCGAAGGATGGCAATCCGGCGGCGCGGCCCCCTCCCGCGGTCCGGAGCAGCGGGATGCCAGGCACCTATCCGGTAGCGGTAAGCAGTGCTAGGCTCAGGGGGATCCCCTGAGAAGGATAATAGTCCAAAAGAATGTATCCCGGTCGGGGAAAAGGATATTTAATCCGGGTAATGGAGGGAGCTCCGTGAGTTGCTTCTTCTCAAATGCCCGGTCGGCCCCGCCCGCCACAGATTAGACATTCTTATAATATGTCAACAAAAGTTAGATTTTATTTCCATCATTGACACTTTCAAAATTACAGAAACCAAAAAAATGGCGTCTGCAAAAGTTTGGGCATCCTGCAGAATTTATAGCATGCACTGCCCCCTTTGCAAGGCTGAGACCTGCCAGTGTCATGGATTGTTCTCAATCATCGTCTGGGAAGACCAGGTGATGTCAATCTCAAAGGTTTTAAATGCCCAGACTCATCTTACCTTGCCCCAACAATCAGCACCATGGGATTTTCTGTGTACTGTTTCAGTTGTCTAGAAAACTGAAACTGAAAATAGTTGACGCTCACAAAGCTGGAGAAGGCTATAAGAAGATAGCAAAGCGTTTTCAGATGTCAATATCCTCTGTTCGAATGTAATTAAGAAATAGCAGTCATCAGGAACATTGGAAGTTAAAGCAAGATCTGGAAGACCAAGAAAAATATCAGACAGAACAGCTTTGCAGGATTGTGAGAAAAACAATTCAAAATCCACGTTTGACTGCAAGATCCCTCCAGAAAGATCTGGGAGACACTGGAGTTGTGGTACACTATTCCACTATAAAGAGATACTTGTACAAATATGGTCTTCACGGAAGAGTCAACAGAAGAAAACCTCTTCTACGTCCTCACCACAAAAATCAGCGTTTGAACTTTGCAAATGAACATGTAGACAAGCCTGATGCATTTTGGAAACAAGTTCTGTGGATCGATGAGGTTAAAATTGAACTTTTTGGCCGGAATAAGCAAAGGTACGCTTGGAGAAGAAGGGGCACAGAATTTAATGAAAATAACCTCTGTCCAACTGTTAAGCATGGTGGTGGATCAATAATGCTTTGGGGTTGTATTGCAGCCAGTGGCACAGGGAACATCTCATGAGTAGAAGGAAAAATTGATTCAATAAAATTTCAGCAAATTTTGGATGGTAACTTGATGCATCTGTGAAAAAGCTGAAGTTAAAGAGAGGATGGCTTCTACAAATGGATAATGATCCTAAACACACCTCGAAATCCACGGGGGATTACATCAAGAGGCGTAAACTGAAGATTTTGCCATGGCCTTCACAATCTCCTGACCTCAACATAATTAAAAAATCTATGGATAGACCTTAAAAGAGCAGTGCGTGACAGACAGCCCAGAAATCTCAAAGAACTGGAAGACTTTTGTAAGGAAGAATTGGCAAAGATACCTCAAACAAGAATTGAAAGACTCTTGGCTGGCTACAAAAAGCGTTTACAAGCTGTGATACTTGCGAAAAGGGGGCAGTACAAGATATTAACTCTGCAGGGTGCCCAAACTTTTGCAGACGCCATTTTTTTTTTGTTTTCTGTTATTTTGAAAGCGTAAATGATGGAAATAAAATCTAACTTTTGTTGGCATATTATAAGAATGTCTAATCTGTAATTTGATGCCTTTTGGAGATTTTTCCTTGGCTTCTTTATGCACATTAATACAAATTTTTATCTGGGGTGCCAAAACTTTTGATCCCGACTGTATATACACAGGAATATACAGTATTTCACAAAAGTGAGTACACCCCTTACATTTTTGTAAATATTTTATTATATCTTTTCATGTTACAAAACACTGAAGAAATTACACTTTGCTACAATGTAAAGTAGTGAGTGTACAGCTTGTATAACAGTGTAAATTTGCTGTCTCCTCAAAATAACTCAACACACAGCCATTAATATCTAAACCGCTGGCAACAAAAGTGAGTACACCTCTAAGTGAAAATGTCCAAATTGGGCCCAAAGTGTCAATATTTTGTGTGGCCACCATTATTTTCCAGCACTGCCTTAACCCTCTTGGGCATGGAGTTCACCAGAGCTTCACAGGTTTCCACTGGAGTCCTCTTCCACTCCTCCATGACGACATCACTGGGCTGGTGGATGTTAGAGACCTTGCGCTCCACCACCTTCAGTTTGAGGATGCCCCACAGATGCTCAATAGGGTTTAGGTCTGGAGACATGCTTGGCTAGTCCATCACCTTTACCCTCAGCTTCCTTAGCAAGGCAGTGGTTGTCTTGGAGGTATATTTGGGGTCGTTATGTTGGAATACTGCCCTTTGGCCCAGTCTCCGAAGGGAGGGGACCATGCTTTGTTTCAGTATGTCACAGTACATGTTGGCATTCATGGTTCCCTCAATGAACTGTAGCTCCCTAGTGCCGACAGCACTCATGCAGCCCCAGACCATGACACTCCCTCCACCACGCTTGACTGTAGGCAAGACACACTTGTCTTTGTACTCCTCACCTGGTTGCCGTCACACATGCTTGACACCATCTGAACTAAGAAATAAGTTTATCTTGGTCTCATCAGACCACAGGACTTGGTTCCAGTAATCCATGTCCTTAGTCTACTTGTCTTCAACAAACTGTTTGCAGGCTTTCTTATACATCATCTTTAGAAGAGGCTTCCTTCTGGGACGACAGCCATGCAGGTTAATTTGATGCAGTGTGCGGTGAATGGTCTGAGCACGGACAGGCTGACCCCCACCCCTTCAACCTCTGCAGCAATGTAGGCAGAGGTCCCTTGGTTTACCCTGGATTTCCAGTGCTGTGGGGGTAATTGGAGAGGAGAGTAAGATGTGAGGGTATGTTTATATAACTGAAGACAATGAGATCTTTATTATCACATTATATGGTACCCTATCCACTTGGGGAGCCACGTGTTGTTTAATCATATTTTATAATTTCTTTGTTAAGGTTGAGTATTTCCCCACTCACGGCGACCTCAACCTTGTCCCAGGGCATTAATTAAAATGGAACAGACGTAAAGGCACCCCAAGTAAAGTGATCCTGCTACAGGTGCCTAGCATAGCCCAGAAGACCAATATATTCAAAATACAAACAAGTGGCCACTGCTCCTACCTATAACTGGTCTTTGCAGCAAGGAGCACTAGAAGGGTGACCTTTGTCAAACAAAAACCAAAGAAATTTCCAAGCTCAACTTACCAACCAGCCTGCGACCAACTGAATTGACCTGTCTAACAATATTGGTACTGTTAACCACTTATAGGTGGGAGCAGTGGCCACTTGTTTGAATTTTGAATATTTTGGTCAGACAATGCACTGACACCTTTGCTGCCATAGTGCTATGTGCTGGGTGTTCAATGTGCCCCTGTACATTTAAGAGGGGTGGGGTCCTTCCAGGCTCACCTGCCCTCTGCCTATCCATTTTAAAGCATGTTCTTCCATTATGGAGACTCTCAGAATTTAGTTAGGACCACAAAAAACAAAGTGCCTTGACAGGGCCTGTAGCTTACACATGTATTTGCAAATGTGTGCAGACTAAACCCCTGTTTTAATGCATATTGTCAAACAGGTCAATTCAGTTGGTTGCAGGCTGGTTAATAAGTTAGGCTTGGAAATTTCTTTGGTTTTGTTTGACTTTGAATATACCTCCAATAGTAACTTGTGCACACAACGTTAGATAAAGACCACAAAATTACTTTTTTCCAAACTTACAATAAAAGCTGTCCAAAAAGGGCAAACAAATACATCTAGAGAATGTTTTTCATTTAACATAGTCTATGCAAGGGACCATACGAAAAGATACAATGGAAATACAGAATGAGAACTAAAGTTGATGTGTTTAATGGGAGATATGTGCTTCTTCAGGACTCTTCTGGTCTCACATGGATATTGTTATAGTTATTATTTCTACAAAAAACACACTAGTAAAATAATAAGCATAGTATAACCACATGGCAAAGTGAGGGGGGAGAGGAGGAAAAAAAACTCCTCTCTTTCCCTTGTGGTTATGCTCATGGAGGAGGGCTACGTTTTCGTGACATTTTACCAACAGTGAGTGCAGGCCTTTAGCTGGTATGCTCCCATTAGAGTTCTGGTTCAGCACAGTTCTTTGGTGCAAAGTCATGTGTCTCCTCATGCATGAGGTACCCATATGGCTGGTACTTGCACCTTGGCTAATATGTTGCAGGCAGAGGCTGCAGACTACAACAGTGCTGTTAACAGCAGATATGTAAAACAAAGGCACACACTGCAGAGCTCTCTCACTTTGCTACTTATTAAATTGCTCATATGCTGTCCTGATGCTAGTCAATTTCTACCAAGGACATACCTAATGTCTAAACTTTGAATATTTTGGGAATAATTAGGGAAACTAGATGAGATGAGGGATTTGAAGACTGTGGACTTGTGGTTTTGATGTACACTATACTATGAAACTATTGTTTAGCTGGCCGATTTGTATGCATTTGAGGGCTTAAAGTGTAAACCTTGTTTTTTTTTTTTTAAAACAAAATAGATTTTCACAGAACAGCCCCAATCCTCCTATTCTTGTGTCCCCACTGGTGCTCCTGGCTCCTTCTGGCTCCTATCCCCTGCCGAGTGCCCACCATAGCAAGCCGCCGCATCCCTTCGCTGGTAGCCACGTAGTGTGCCGCAGGCTCCTCCTACGCGTTTCGTTAGAACAATAACGTCGTCAGGGGGTGGGGCCTGCCTCCGCTACAAACATTATATAGGCTACCCCGGGGATGGGCGTGTTTCAATGATTTCAGCCAAAAACCGGAAGTGACACACTTACATGTCAACCCCCGGAAGTGATCACCATCAAAACAGGAAATGGGCCGAAAACCGGAAGTGATGCACCTGCGTGTCAGCTCCCGGAAATAGGCTCCATCAAAACAGGAAACGAGAACTTAATGGCAGACAACAATAAATTCCATGTTAGTCCTTGTGTCAATCTCCTGGGAATGGATCAATTAACACATAATCGGCGATATGTCTCCCCAATGCTAACCGCACAAGGCAAAGTATTAGGACTGGATGAAATCAATCACCATTCGTATGACACAAATTGGCTAACCGGAGAGAAGGACACAGCGCCACCTCATGGGGGACACCCAAATTGCCAAGGACATCCCAATTATACACTCAGCCATTCATATAAACCATCTAAATAAAAAAAAATATATACAATAACATACATTTTATCAATAAAAATAAAACACATATAATGGATTTGAATCATATGAACAAACAGGTGACCATAAGAGAAATTGAATATTCTTTATATTAAAGAGGGGACACTAATCTCCCATAAATTAAGAATTATTGATAAAAGAATTAATATCCCACTCAATATTTAACCCGTGAGGGGAATGCGACTTCAGGCGATATATCCAGCTGGTTTCAAGCTGAGAGACACCCCTTGTCAAATTACCTCTCCAACTACCTGAGTACTTGTCAATCCCCATGAAGACAGTGCCAGTGGGATCCCTATTATGACAAAGGTCATAATGTCGTGAGACACTGTGCTTAGGAAATCCCTTGGCTATATTAGCCACATGTTCCTGCAAACGTACATGCAATTTGCGGATAGTACGTCCAACGTATTCAAAGCCACAAGGGCAGCGAACAAGATTGACGACATACTGCGTACAGCATGTAATAAATGGCTTGATTTTAAATTCATGGTTGGCATTCTTAGAGAAGAAAGACACAACCCTTCTATCCCTCATGGCGTTAATCTTACAGATAGCGCATCTCCGACAGGGGTAAAAGCCCCCCCGTTGCTGAAAAAAGGAGATGGTTTTAGGGGGATCCACTATATTCGGAGCCACTTGTAGCCTGAGGGGGGGGGACCCCCCTTAAAACTACAGTGGGTGATTCAGGCAATATAGGGCCTAAAACGCTATCACTTTTTAGTACATGCCAATGTTTTCTGATCATTTTCTTCACAGAAAAGTGTTGTGTGGACTATGAGGAAAAGAACGCATGCTGGAAAGCATCGTTCACTTCCCGCACCCTAGGCTGCAGGAGGTCGCTCCTATCATGTTGATCGGCCTGTATTAGGGCTCGCTCCAACTCCCTCCCATCGTATCCCTTCTCCAGAAATTTAGACTTCAGGGAAGCAGCCTCGAGCAGGAAATCAGATCTATTAGAACAATTCCTCTTCAGCCTAAGGAATTGACTGACAGAAACGGATCTAAGCCAAGCCGCATGGTGGCAGCTCGATTTATCTATGAATTCGTTCCTGTCAGTCTCTTTGAAATATGTTGAGGTCTCCAGACCTCCACCAAACACTTTGATCCTTAGGTCCAAAAAATGGGTCTTACTGCTCTCATGCTGTAGTCGGATACCCCTATCGTTATCATTCAACGAGGATATAAATTCATCCAGAGCCGTGGACTCGCCATCCCACAGGAGGAGGATGTCATCGATGTACCTCCACCAAAGAACAATCTCTGGTCTTGGCACATTATGGATGACATCCTCCTCCCACTTGGCCATAAATAGATTGGCCATGCTGGGCGCAAATTTAGCACCCATGGCCACACCCCTATTCGGCCTGTAATAGGTCCCCCCAAACCAAAAGTAGTTATGGGCCATGGTGTAGTCCAGGGGTCTTCAAACTATGGCCCTCCAGCTGTTCAGGAGCTACAATTCCCATCATTCCTAGTCATGTCTGTGAATGTCAGCGTTTACAATGCCTCATGGGATGTGTAGTTATGCAACATCTGGAGGGCCGTAGTTTGAGGATCCCTGGCGTAGTCCAATAAAGAAAGAATAAATTGGCTCTGGAAGTTTAACATCGTACTTTGTCCCAGATAGTATTCGACAGCCTCTCTTCCATGTCGGTGCGAAATCACCGTATACAGGGACGTAACGTCCGCAGTAGCTAGGATATAGGTATCTTTCCATTCAATATCTTTCAGAATATTAATAACCTGCATGGAATTGCTCAGAAATGAGGGGGTTTTGACCACCAGGGGCTGCAGAAAAAAATCTATGTATTTACCCACCCGGGCTGTGACAGAATTAATGCCACTAATAATTGGTCGCCCGGGTGGGTTCAATGGATCCTTGTGGACCTTTGGTAGGTAGTAGATGATGGGCACCCTCGGAGCCGAAGGGACTAAGAATGATTCCTTAGGGATGTGGGAGATTACAAAAACCAGCTGGTCTTTAAATGGCAGTCAACATTGGGTGGTGTAATACCTACAAGCACATCTAACCCTCCCCCTATACCTCTCATACCTCCACCTGGCACCCCAATGGGTGGAAGAGATGGGAGTGGTTATTTCCATTCCCCCAATCCTATCCATACAGCACAGAACACCTGGGTGCAACCTAGGAGAGGTAGGGGACGTGGCAGAGGGAGAGGAAGGGGGAGACCTTCCTCAAGACATGGGGAGACCAGTCTAGTATCCCAAAATAGATTTTTGCCGTTACAGGAGGAATTCGAGGGTGTTGCTCAATACATGACTTCTCATCCTCAGGAGAGTGAGTATGCACCTCCTAATTATGACAACTCATATCACCCACCAAGTAGAGGAAATCAATGGCCTAATAACTCAAGGGGGTATCATCACTCCCAATCTGGTAATTTCAACTATTATAATGGACCTGGACCTCAATCTCAACCTAGTGCCCCTTTTCATGGGGGGTACTCCGAGGTCCAAAAGGCCAATAAATGGAAGAGAGGGACTAGAGGGGGGAGGAGGGTCCGCAATAAAAAGAAGTTGGCATTAAAAGATCAAGGCCTGTTCAATCTGAGTTCTGCTCCTTTTTCAAATGAGGAGAAATACGTACTGGACCATGGATTAAAATATGCACCCCCCCGCCCTCTCAATAAGTTTGATACCTTTGTTGACCTTCAAAAATATATCCGTAAAATGAGTGTTAAGAGGCATTTGATTGGTAACCCCATGGGTTCCAGATCATAATATACCATGGGTGTTAAGAGTACTCCATTTGCAAACGCCTCATTGTTCAATCCCCCGGGCCCGTTGGCCCCGACTTTGTCCGCGTTTCGTGACCTTGTGGCTAAGGATCTGGACCAGCTGTCTATTAGAAAAGTGCATCAGAAACGTATGTTCGAAAAGGGTATGAGATCTTTAAAAGAACATACAGATATTATTGTAAGACCGGCCGACAAGGGTGGGGGTATTGTTATCCTTAATACCTCTTCCTATAATCAGGAGATGCATAGACTTTTGTTGGACCAGGAGACATATGTTCCTCTTGGAGGTAATCCCACTGTGGCTTACAAGAGGGAGTTGGTGGAGTTGGTTGATGATGGGTTCCTTCAGAAGCTTTTGACCAAGAAGGAGAAATCATTCTTGGTCCCTTCGGCTCCGAAGGTGCCCATCATCTACTACCTACCAAAGGTCCACAAGGATCCATTGAACCTACTTATTATTAGTGGCATTAATTCTGTCACAGCCCGGGTAGGTAAATACATAGATTTTTTTCTGCAGCCCCTGGTGGTCAAAACCCCCTCATTTCTGAGCAATTCCATGCAAGTTATCAATATTCTGAAAGATATTGAATGGAAAGATACCTATATCCTAGCTACTGCGGACGTTACGTCCCTGTATACGGTGATTTTGCACCGACATGGAAGAGAGGCTGTCGAATACTATCTGGGACAAAGTACGATGTTAAACTTGCAGAGCCAATTTATTCTTTCTTTATTGGACAACGCCATGGCCCATAACTACTTTTGGTTTGGGGGGACCTATTACAGGCAAAATAGGGGTGTGGCCATGGGCGCTAAATTTGCGCCCAGCATGGCCAATCTATTTATGGCCAAGTGGGAGGAGGAGGTCATCGATAATGTGCCAAGACCAGAGATTGTTCTTTGGCGGAGGTACATCGATGACATCCTCCTCCTGTGGGATGGCGAGTCTGCGGCTCTGGATAAATTTATATTCTCGTTGAATGATAACGATAGGGGTATCCGACTACAGCATGAGAGCAGTAAGACCGAGATCCATTTTTTGGACCTAAGGATAAAAGTGGTTTGTGGAGGTCTGGAGACCTCGACATATTTCAAAGAGACTGACAGGAACGGATTCATAGATACATCGAGCTGCCACCATGCGGCTTGGCTTAGATCCGTTCCTGTCAGTCAATTCCTTAGGCTGAAGAGGAATTGTTCTAATAGATCTGATTTCCTGCTCGAGGCTGCTTCCCTGAAGTCTAAATTTCTGGAGAAGGGATACGATGGGAGGGAGTTGGAGCGAGCCCTAATACAGGCCGATCAACATTATAGGAGCGACCTCCTGCAGCCTAGGGTGCGGGAAGTGAACGATGCTTTCCAGCATGCGTTCTTTTCCTCATAGTCC
This sequence comes from Pelophylax lessonae, assembly GCF_965119305.1. Lineage (NCBI taxonomy): Eukaryota > Metazoa > Chordata > Amphibia > Anura > Ranidae > Pelophylax > Pelophylax lessonae. The sequence goes on along the minus strand of NC_138774.1, from coordinate 240,060,751 downwards.
ACACAACACTTTTCTGTGAAAGAAAATGATCAGAAAACATTGGCATGTACTAAAAAGTGATAGCGTTTTAGGCCCTATATTGCCTGAATCACCCACTGTAGTTTTAAGGGGGGTCCCCCCCCTCAGGCTACAAGTGGCTCCGAATATAGTGGATCCCCCTAAAACCATCTCCTTTTTTCAGCAACGGGGGGGGGCTTTTACCCCTGTCGGAGATGCGCTATCTGTAAGATTAACGCCATGAGGGATAGAAGGGTTGTGTCTTTCTTCTCTAAGAATGCCAACCATGAATTTAAAATCAAGCCATTTATTACATGCCGTACGCAGTATGTCCTCTATCTTGTTCGCTGCCCTTGTGGCTTTGAATACGTTGGACGTACTATCCGCAAATTGCATGTACGTTTGTAGGAACATGTGGCTAATATAGCCAAGGGATTTCCTAAGCACAGTGTCTCACGACATTATGACCTTTGTCATAATAGGGATCCCACTGGCACTATCTTCATGGGGATTGACAAGTACTCAGGTAGTTGGAGAGGAAGTAATTTGACAAGGGGTGTCTCTCAGCTTGAAACCAGCTGGATATATCGCCTGAAGTCGTATTCCCCTCACGGGTTAAATATTGAGTGGGATATTAATTCTTTTATCAATAATTCTTAATTTATGGGAGATTAGTGTCCCCTCTTTAATATAAAGAATATTCAATTTCTCTTATGGTCACCTGTTTGTTCATATGATTCAAATCCATTATATGTGTTTTATTTTTATTGATAAAATGTATATTTTCCTGTTTTGATGGAGCCTATTTCTGGGAGCTGACACGCAGGTGCATCACTTCCGGTTTTCGGCCCATTTCCTGTTTTGATGGTGGTCACTTCCGGGGGTTGACATGTAAGTGTGTCACTTCAGGTTTTTGGCTGAAATCATTGAAACACGCCCATCCCCGGGGTAGCCTATATAATGATCGTAGCGGAGGCAGGCCCCACCCCCTGAAAACGTTATTAGTCTAACGAAACGCGTAGGCGGAGCCTGCGGCACGCTATGTGGCAACCAGCGAGGGGATGCGGCAGTCCATCTTGTTGGAAGGATACCACTCTGAGTATGTCCCATGATGTACGCCTGTTCTTTTTGATGTGAATGTGGGTTGCCATTTATTTACCTAACTTGATTAAAGCTTGGTTTACTGTATTACACTATGGGAGTCGTTTTCTCTTTGCATACTTATGTTCTATGACAGGAGCGAGTGCGGTGGTGGTAGGAATTGTTATCATTGATTTCGCTGGTTTTTGGATTTATCCTTCCCCGCTGTCCATGATCTCTGTAATTGGGATCATGGTGTTCCGGTAAGAGACCAATCTTATCTCCCTGGTGGTGGCTATATTCACATTTTCGTTTGGAGTGGTGGGTGGTGGGTCATCTGTATGACTACTATTGGGACTGCACATCTGTGAAATCCTTATACATTTCATGTTATTTACCAATCTTTTGGACTTTGAATAACTTGGAGACTGTTGGACTTTTATCTATGTCTATTTATGTCCTTATAGCGCTGCATCATTTTTTTCACATCAATCTTATACCATTCCCAGGCAGGCCGTCAGGTCCCGGGGATTTGTTATTACGGAGGGAATAAGCTTAAGGGCTGCAATGGACAGGCTATTTTTCTTTCCCTTGGAAGTTGTTATTCTCCCGTGTGGGCGTGGGATTCCCCAGGTCTCCCATGACTCTCTAGGATACATGTTCCCCCACCCTTGCCTACTGTTCTAGGCTGAACACAGCCTGGGTTCTATCCTGAACACTATGTGCTTCAAGTAGACAAATCCTTCCACAAAGTTTGGGATTTAAACTGCTTCAGCTATTTTTTGGGGTTATGCTAAGCAGCAGGGGCGTTTTATATACTATAAATCTTATTTACGCACTTTGACACGACTTGCTTCTGTAGCACCCTCCTAGGTATGTGCTAGTGAGAGAGTATAGTTTTTTGGCTCTGTCTGCCCATCAGAGGAGCAGCAGGCAGATCTATATTGCTTTCTGTCTAGCAGAGAGCAGGATCTGTGAGTTAGGTCTGCTCAGTGGGCTCAGTATGTGATTCATTGGTCTAGAGAGTGTTTTACACTGGTCCAATAGGGAGGCATATTGGACAGTGGGAAGAAACCTGACCAATGGGTACATAGGCTTTGATACAGTCCTGGTGATTGGTGGAGGCTGGCTGTCTTGGTGCATTCTGGGATACTGTAAAAAAGACAGGAGCACATGTGTCCCCCTCCTTGTTCATTTTATATACCATACTGCTGGAGTACACACCGGGAAGCGTATTGAGCATTGTGGAAGCAACATTGGTTCCCTTATCCCCTTCCTGGTGTTAAGATGAATGGATGCAGGAGCAATATTTAAGATATACAGGACCAGCCATCCTCAAGCTGTGGTATACAGCCTATTAATACCCTTGCCTAATACCCCTGTGTGGGGTTAGGCACTCTGGTGAGTGCAATCTATTTCTTAACCACCCCGGGCACCCTCCTTTAATAAGAAGATTTTTGGGGATTGCCACTGGAAGATTGAGCACCACTTATGGACATTAATTTATGATCTTCACTGTGCATATTATCACTGGCACTTCTATTAGAGGATCATTTTTAACCCTCAAAGCACCTGTTTATTTTGGGGTCCAAGATTGCACCTTAGTTTCATTATTTATATTCACTATTGCACCTTGCACTTTATATATATTCTTTCCAATGAATTTAATATTTTATATCACTGGATATATATTCACTACTACCTCCTAAAGTTACCTATGTGTACATATTTTAACCTACTACACCTTCCACAATCCATCTGAGTCACCATAATATATTATATATTTTTATATTTTCAATATATATTTTGTCTGTGGTAAAAGCCTTACAGGTACAGCCAACACCACCTTTTGAATTACTCAAACACTACCACCTCTTTCATCTACTACCCAATATCCCAAGGGCAGCACCATATTCCCTACCCTTATTTAACCATACTCTTGATATAGTCTTTGGCTATATCTTAGGGAGGCCGCAGCCTTTCTCACGTTTTTTCCCCTCAATTTCCATAGCGCGGGTTTTTCCTATACAGTTTGTATATGTGCCTCCCACTTTTTAAGGGACCAAAAGTAATGGGACAGATTAACAATCATAAATCAAACTTCACTTTTTAATACTTGGTTGCAAATCCTTTGCAGTCAATTACAGGCTAAAGTCTGGAAGGCATAGACATCACCAGAAGTTGGGTTTCATCCCTGGTGATGCTCTGCCAGGCCTCTACTGCAACTGTCTTACGTTCCTGCTTGTGCTTGGGGCATTTTCCCTTCAGTTTGGTCTTCAGCAAGTGAAATGCATGCTCGATCGGATTCAGGTCAGGTGATTGACTTGGCCATTGCATAACATTCCACTTCTTTCCCTTAAAAAACTCTTTGGTTGCTTTCGCAGTATGCTTCCAGTCATTGTCCATCTGCACTGTGAAGCGCCGTCCAATGAGTTCTGAAGCATTTGGCTGAATACGAGCAGATAATATTGCCCAAAACACTTCAGAATTCATCCTGCTGCTTTTGTCAGCAGTCACATCATCAAGAAACACAAGAGAACCAGTTCCATTGGCAGCCATACATGCCCACACCATGACACTACCACCACCATGCTTCACTGATGAGGTAGTATGCTTTGGATCATGAGCAGTTCCTTTCCTTCTCCATACTCTTCTCTTTCCATCACTCAGGTACAAGTTGATCTTGGTCTCATCTGTCCATAGGATGTTGTTCCAGAACTGTGAAGACTTTTTTAGATGTTGTTTGGCAAACTCTAATCTGGCCTTCCTGTTTTTGAGGCTCACCAATGGTTTACATCTTGTGGTGAACCCTCTGTATTCACTCTGGTGAAGTCTTCTCTTGATTGTTTACTTTGACACACATACACCTATCTCCTGGAGAGTGTTCTTGATCTGGCCAACTGTTGTGAAGGGTGTTTTCTTCACCAGGGAAATAATTTGTCAGTCATCCACCACAGGTTTTTTTTCATGGTCTTCTTGGTCTTTTGGTATTGCTGAGCTCACCGGTGCGTAACAGCTCTTTGGATCTCATATTGAGAGTTGACAGCAACAGAATCCAAATGCAAATAGCACACTTGAAATTAACTCTGGACCTTTTATCTGCTCCTTTTAAATGAGATAATGAGGGAATAACACACACCTGGCCATGGAACAGCTGAGCAGCCAATTGTCCAATTACTTTTGGTGAAAGTCTGCAGTTAAAGCACATCTTGTTTGTTTCATTTCAAATCCATCATAGAGCCAAAAAGATTAGAATTGTGTCGATGTCCCAATATTGAAGGAGAAAGAAGGTTTGGGACTTTATATGAGACATATAGTAAGGAAGTCTCCATCCCTGGATCAATATGAGAACAAGGGGAAAAATTTGGGACTTTAATTGAGTCAAGATGGCGTTGGAAGATTAATCATAGTTAAGAACCATATATTTATTAAATAATAACAAATAGAAAACATATATCAATGGCAGCATCCATATGCACTACCACATGTACAACACCCAGCAGTACAGTAGACAATCAAGGTAAAATAGTACATTATATAATCATAGGGATACATAATTGGAGCCCATTTGGTAATAATGGAGACATAACATATTCCAGAGTTGACATCTAATGCTGTTTATTCATGCATATCGTAGAGCATAGCAGTGTGCCATCGTGATAGCAACTAGTATAGTATAGTAAAATTCAGATGCGTCATAAGGCCCTATGCGTTTCGTGATCATCATCACTTCTTTAGGGGCGAATGCATCATGGATCTAAAATAAAACATGTAAGAATAACTGATAGGTCCACACTTAGGGGAAAGGGGAGGTAACAGGGTAACCAGAGAGGGAACAAGTGAACCTTCCCTGTGTAGTACTTACATAGCCACTGTATATGGGACGGTAACCCGTCACAAAAGAGGGGATGCCCATGTAGTCTGCACCGGGAGCTGTAGTAAAAGGGACTGAGGATATGAGCCCAGAGCGCATACAGGCACCTCCAAAGGGGAAAAAATACATAAATAACAATAGTGAGGAATGGGCCCCAGTAATAGGACTAATAATAAATACGTAATGAAGGAGTAGCAATTGATTGCAATAGCTCAAATATTCGTATAGTACAAATAATAATATGAGGACCCAATAATCCAAAGAAATAGTAAGGAGAGTAAAAGAACAAAAGTATATAGAATAAGATGTGAAGGAATATAGGTGAAAATGGTGAAAAAAGGAAGGTGCAAGGTGAGAGTGAATGTAAGGATAAGAACAGGCAGTATGGATGTAAACCTGTATTGATGAGCGCCTCACCGCAAGTGGATAAAGAAACAAGGTGGCAGAAAATAAACACCAATGTGCTGTACCAGACTGCCAGGAATGGCTGAAAAATAAAGTGAATTACCTCAGCAGAAAGTATGACCCAGTGTGTGTGCTGTGCGAGAGGCCAAAGGACTGGCTGGTAGGACATGGAGACCTAATGAGCTCTGGGCAATAAAAAATTCCCGCCTAGCGTCACACAGGCATGACGAGGGGGGGGGGCAGTATCAATTGAGCAGCCCATGCTGCTCAAAGAGGTCATGTGCCTCCCATGTGTCAGCCTATAGGATGGAAACAAACACCGGCAAGGAGACGCCGAGGGCGTCAGAGGCACGGCATATGGGCGTGGCGCCGATGCGATTACAGCACATCCACCCCAACCACCCCACCCAGCAGGGTGCACAAGGGGGGGAGGGGAAGGCGCCAAAGCGCATCACAGCTCCCGGACCAGACGGGGGCGCCCAGGCAGTAAAACTTATGTAAAATTGTAAAAAAGGGTAATAATGGTGTGGAATCCTATATATTAAAACAACCATAGTGCCTCCATCCCTATGCACATGAAGGAGAAAGAAGGTTTGGGACTTTATATGAGACATATAGTAAGGAAGTCTCCATCCCTGGATCAATATGAGAACAAGGGGGAAAAATTTGGGACTTTAATTGAGGCAAGATGGCGTTGGAAGATTAATCATGGTTAAGAACCATATATTTATTAAATAATAACAAATAGAAAACATATATCGATGGCAGCATCCATATGCACTACCACATGTACAACACCCAGCAGTACAGTAGACAATCAAGGTAAAATAGTACATTATTTAATCATAGGGATATTTAATTGAAGCCCATTTGGTAAAAACAGAGACATAACATATTCCAGAGTTGACATCTAATGCTGTTTATACATGCATATCGTAGAGCATAGCAGTGTGCCATCGTGATAGCAACTAGTATATTTATGGACCGGACTGTATAACACACATTCCTTGTATCGTGGTGTGCTTCATTTCCAAAATGATGGTTCATTGGCATTTTATCTAGAATAATAAACACACCACAATGGGCTGTAGTAGTGTGAAGGAGACCCGTAACTCTAGATTATTGTCTTCTGTCTAGGCAATGGGTTTAGAGGTTAACAGCCAAGTAAATTTAAACATTATTTTAGATACATAATTCTCCAACAATTTAAAGGCTAACTTTAACAAAAACTGATATCAGTTTCCGCGGTTGCTGGCATTATGCTAGCATATCAAATCCCTCAGAACTCTGATGGAGAGATATCCAAAAAAGAATTGCCAGATAACTGCCACATTTATTACAAATCTCACTACTGAAGTCCCAGAGGAGCATAAGAAGCCAGCAAATGATTTTTTTTTTTTTATTCTACATTCTAGATGTGTTGTGGAGTTGGCTTTTAATAAAAATGAACATTTTACAGGCCTCTTTCATTATTATTTAATATACCAAAGAGAGCTGTGCAAAGACCAATAGCCAAAACAAACCATTCAGAATTCATGCTTCCCTGATTGTACTCCAGAAGGTGGCATCTGGTTGATTGGCATGAGTCACTATATTTCGCACAGCATTATTGCTTTTTATTCTGCTTTATTAATTATGTTTCCTTTTAACGCCATTAATGTTCTTGCATAATCCAACTCTAATTCCAACCAGGACATTGCACTTTGTCAGTGTTGAACCTGTGGTAAGTGCCAAGTGAATGCATCACAATATATTTACTCGAGTTTCTTGTCATGCTGAAATTAAATTAAATTTCCTTTTGTTTTTTTTGTTTCTGTTTTGTTGTTACTAATGACAGCAATTAGAGTTGAGCGGACACCTGGATGTCCGTGTTCGGCGGGTTCGGCCGAACTTGAAAAAAAAGTCCGGGTCAGTGTCCCGGACTTTTTCCGAACTTTACCCGGACACCGAACCCCATTGAAGTCAAAGGGGACCCGAACTTTCAGGCACTAAAATGGCTCTAAAACACCAATGGAAAGGGCTAGAGTGCTGCAAATGGCAGCAAAATGTAGTTAAGAGCATGGCAAGTGCTCTTAAAAAAAATTCCCCTTTAAGTTAATTTTTTAATAGCAGATTAGAACAGCAATCTGTAGTGAAATATAGCTGAACGCTGCACACAACAGACTGATAAAAATAGATTTTTTTCTCCCTCCTCCTCCTCAGTGGGCTCAAGTGAGGGCAAAAAGATTGTTCACTGCACCACCCCCCACACAGCAAAATCGATGTAGACTGTCCCTGCCTAATCTCCAGCCTGTCCCTAATATGCTCAATAAGATCGTTCACTGCACCACCCCCCACACAGCAAAATCGATGTAGAAGACTGACCCTGCCTAATCTCCAGCCTCGCCCTAAAATGCTCTAATAACTTTCCCTGCCTGCACTCCGACCTGTCCCTGCATTCTTTTCGGACACAATTTTTCACAGAATCACTGTCTGTCCCTAATCAGCAGCCAGCACGTATGATGTGTGCTCTGTCCCTAAACTACAGCAGAATGACGCGGTGCGCTGGGGCTCTCGAACTTATAAAGACATGGTCACATGCTTCAGATGGCCAATCACAGCTACTAATACATTAGTAGGCATGCCTGTGATGGCGCACACCAGTTAAACGCTTGTTGATTGGCTGTTGAAAGCCCGCCATTAAAAGCGCGCCATTACATACAAAACAGGAAATAAAATGACCGAACACGGATTTTAAACCCGAACATACAGTAAAGTTTTCGGGTCCGTGTTCGGGTAACAAAAATCCAATTATTCGGTACGAACACGAATAATACAGTCCGTGTTCGCTCAACACTAACAGCAATTAATTAAATATTCCAACATGCAACAAAGCCACCAGAACTTATTATAAATACCTGGTTGCAGGGATTGCAATATCATTTGTGCAGACCATGTGTTTAAGGACTTAGGGGTACATTTATACTTGATCAGGTAAGTGTTGGGATCTCTTCCTGTTCTTACATAGACCTAGACTCAGCTTGCATTACTAATACATTGAATTCCCCTGGCAGTGGAGTATTTGGAGAATTGAATAATCTGTAAATTCCAAGAAATGCTTGTTGGTAGACTAGCTATAGCATTTTGTACAAGGTGTAAACATTTTAGTAAAACTGTTTGGAGGATAGAAATGCAATAATATGTATTGCTAAGACTGGTGCTTTATTCTTTCCCTATCCTGGTAGAAAATAAATAGTATTTGACACTAAAAAGTCTCTTTTAGTTTTAGATAGAGTTGAGAAAATCTAAAGCCTCTTTTAGGCCCCTGACCCCACTTGGGAAGCTTCAAATCACAGTTGTGTTCAAAATTATTCAACCCCCACTGCTGTAAAGGGTTTTAGGGAATTTAGTGTACATTTGTAAATGTATTCAGAATGAAATCCTACAAGGACTTCTTAAAGAACCATATGCAACTAAAATGACATCAATTGGTTTTGTAATACAGTAGTACATGTTTCTTTTGTGAATTCTTCATTGACACAATTATTCAACCCCTTAAAGACTACCACTCAGAAGAACAGAGGTTCATTGAAGTGTTTTCAATCAGGTATTGAAAACACCTGTGGATGTCAGGGAGCAGCAATAAAGCCTAATAAGCACCAATTAGGCAGCTTTAAAATGGCTGTGATGCTCAGCTCCTTCTAGACATTTACTGGTATAGTTACAAACATGGTGAAGTCAAGAGAATGGTCCAGGAAGACAAGAGAAGAGGTGATTACTCTTCACAGGAAGGGCACTGGCTATAAGAAGATTGCAAAGATGTTAAACATACCAAGAGACACCATAGGAAGCATCATTCGCAAATTCAAGGCAAAGGGCACTGTTGAAACGCTACCTGGTAGTGGCAGAAAGAAGATGCTGACTTCGACTGCTGTGCGCTACCTGAAGCGTAGAGTGGAGAAAAGTCCCTGTGTGACTGCAGAGGAACTGAGAAAAGATTTGTCAGATGTGGGTACTGAAGTTTCTGCTCAGACAATACGGCGCACACTGCATAATGAAGGCCTCCATGCCAGAACTCCCAGGCGCACCCCCTTGCTGTCAAAAGTCATGTGGACAAACCACAGAAGTTTTGGGATAGTGTTCTGTGGACTGATGAAACAAAATTAGAACTGTTTGGGCCCATGGATCAACGCTATGTTTGGAGGAGGCCTATGAAGAAAAGAACACCTTGCCTACTGTGAAGCATGGCGGGGGGTCAATCATGTTTTGGGGCTGTTTTGCTTCTGCAGGTACAGGGAAGCTTCAGCGTGTGCAAGGTACCATGAATTCTCTTAAGTACCAGGAGATATTGGATGACAATGTGATGCAGTCCGTCACAAACCTGAGGCTTGGGAGAAGTTGGACCTTTCAACAGGACAATGATCCCAAGCATACCTCCAAGTCCACTAGAGCATGGTTACAGATTAAAGGCTGGAACATTTTGGAGTGGCCATCACAGTCACCAGACTTAAATCCTATTGAGAACCTCTGGTGGGACTTAAAGAAAGCAGTTGCAGTGCACAAGCCTAAGAATGTGACTGAACTGGAGGCTTTTGCCCATGACGAATGGGCGAAGATACCCGTAGATCGCTGCAAGACACTTGTGTCAAGCTATGCTTCACGTTTAAAAGCTGTTATAACTGTAAAAGGATGTTGTACTAAGATTGAATGTCACTTGGGGGTTGAATAAAACTGATAATGATGTGAGCACAGAAAAGAGATTTGTGGTTATTTCATTATAAATGTTATGTTATATTTGTCTGACCTACACGTGCCTCTTTGATTTAATTGTAAGCAGGATGACTGAATGATCAAAATCAATGTCAAACTGGCCAAAACAATCAATTTCAGTGGGGGTTGAATAATTTTGAACACAACTGTAGTTTAGAGGTCCTTCTCTCCATGCATGGTAATTATATATAACAGAGAAAATCTGTGTTTACAATTTATTTTGCTATGATGGCTTGTCTAGATTTTAGGAGACTGCGGATGAGAAAATGTGAGAGTTTTTTTCCCCCTAAAATTGTAGTAAAAATCAAGAAAAATTAGAAGGAAGGTTGGGACTTTGGATGAGAGACATGACACAATTGGCAGGATAACAATATCACATTTATTGATACATGGAGTACATAAGCATATCATATAAATAAATAATGTAAAAATCAAGAAATGTTGGTGAAAATTGCTGAAGTCAATGGGTAAGAAGAAATATGGTTGGTTTTTAGGGTGTAATGGCTTTCAATGGCTCCCACAAATTATGAAAGCTGATTGCAGCTATCCAAGACATGTTCTTGAGTTAAAAAATTGATCCCTTTTTAGTTTCAGTATTTTATAAGTTTCTATAGAAATGGAAAAATTTGAAGTGAAACTTAAAGTGTTATTAAACCCACAACAGTAAAATCAGTCTGTATATGCAGTAAAGCACGCTTGTTATATTCACTGTGGAACCTAAGGGGTTAATCCTCCTCATTGTGTAAAAAGGCTGTTTGATTCTTTATGCACAGATCCTCCTCTTCTTCCACTGACTCCAGAACATGTCCAGCTAGGACAGAGCCTTTGGAGTCAGGCTGCACATGCTCAGTTTGGTGCGTATTGCTAGAGAGGTTTATTTTTTTTTTTTGGAAGAGTGCACGTGATCATCACAGGGCAAATCAGCACTGAGGGTCGGGAGTCCTATATCCTGATTGGACAGCTCAGTGCAGTATAAAAAATCCCCCTACAAGCTTTAACTAGTGCTCGGCTGACACTGATAAAAGTCACAAGACTGCTATATATTGCTAATAAGAAAAGGTATTTAACAGTTTATTTTTATTAAAATAATTGCATTTCCATGTTCTGTGTACTGTGGGAGACCAGATATATTAAATTCAGGGTCCTGGGTTTAGAAACACTTTAACTCTCTCAATCAACATAGTCTAATTTTAATCCTTATGCTGCTAGCATTAAAGAATAGATGGGAAAGTATATCATATTTACTTCATTTAAACATCTTGTTTTACGTTTCCTGCCTCAGCAAATTATGTCATACATCCCAGAAGTCTTCTGAAGAGGATTAGAGGAGAAGGGTCTTTCTCAGCTAAGCACACTCTCTTGCTTGTATGCCTGTGCTAAGGGCAGATGGATTCCAGGAAGCCAATGCTACATGAATCATCTGCCCTTACTCAAGATTGCCACGGCCAGAAATGCTAGGGGGTGTTTTACAAAGTGATTGCATAGCAAAATAAAACATGGAGACATTGATGGATTAGGGAGTTTGCTTGGAATAATAAAAATTAGTTAAATAGCAGTTTTGCTTTGTGGTACTTGAACGCAATGTAGTTCTGCTTTAAGGAACAATTCACACGTAATGATAGAAATACACAAAAAAAGGAAAAAACTGAGGTTCAGACCTATCTCTCGTCCTCTGAAGTGTGTGCACACATGCATGGTAATGTGCATTATGTTAGACTTTAATTTTAAAGTCAAGCTAGAATTTTTTGTTCGGACCAAGCTGGTTTCAAGCAAACCATTTGCTTCACTAACAAATGTGCCCACTGGAAGCACTGTATAAACTCTATGTGGCATCAGCTACATACAGTATACAGCACTGTGTTCCCGACAGTGGAACTTCCCATCCCATTCCTAGAGCAAAATAGAGTTGGGCTGAGTGCTGCTCAGCCTTTACCAGAAAGCATTGTATTTCATCAATGAGTACAAGGCTTCTTTCTAGTTTTAAAAAGAGTAGGGCAAAGTTAAAGCGTATGGGGCAAAAAAAAGAAAAACAAACATGTACAGTACATCTCCTCAATTCATGTACTAATACCCGCTGATCTGATAGAAATCCACTCAGCACTCAATATCCCGTTGTACAATGTTGTAGACTGACAATGCACTCTATTTCCAAGAAATGGTGTCAGCCATTGCTCTTCATCTCCATAGACAAAATGAGAACTAGGAAAGGTGATTAGACTTATTGGGATAACACAGGAAGACAACACACAAAACCCATGACAGCTCTGAATTTCTGAGAAGATCAACAGGGATTTTTTTGTGGAAATTTTCAAATTTTAACAGCATCTTTAAGGGTTCATTTACACTTGTACTAACGCAAATTGCTTTTCACAGAGCGGCAAAGGAGGTTCAGAAAGTGATACTGCCATCTCCTGAATGCCTGTTCTTTTAATAACTGGATGGGCATAGAAATACCGTGCTGCAAATGCCTAGCTTTTGACTCGCAGTTGTAGTGTCACTTCATGAAGCAAAGCAATGTGCCCGCGGTAGATGTATACCACCATATGTCTGTCTTTGCAGCTTTCAGGGGAGATTGGGTGGTTAAAATATGGCTTAATCTGCTATTTTTACCCCCCTCCCCAAAGTGTTAACAGGACCGAACAGACCAAAAAAAATGTAAAGAGAACAAAAGCACATAAAAATGATTAGGGAAAACAATAAACAAAAAAATGATAATAAAATAAAAAGGTAATTAAAATATATTAAAATATTAAAATAAGAGAAAAAAATACAAAATAATAAATCAATGAATCAAGGAAAAAAAAAAAAAACACTAGAAAAGGGAAAAGAAAAAAAAATAAAATAAAGAAATACATCGTAGATAAGAGGAAAAGTGACAAGTGATCAACAAACACCTAATAAAAACATCTCTAAATGTTGACCTTTCCCGCAGTTAAAAACAAGAATTAAATCAATAACCTGCATTTATATTGGTCTAGATTTCATAACTAAAAGCAAAAGCTTTCTATCTTATAAGAGTACTACTGGACTGATATCTCTCTAATAACATAGCAGAGGGTCTCTCAGAAAGAAATGAGAGATGACAGTGTCTGCATTCATAAAAATCCTTCTTTGACCAAATTACAAAAAAGACTATGTTTGATGTACGATTATGTTTGAAAAGTATTGATTTGTGGTGTCACATCAATGAATAAGCTTCACAGAATTACACAGAAAAACCATTATATGTCTGAAAGCTAAGCTGCCTTTTATAAAACCAAAGGATGGTCAACATTTTATAGACATATTTGTGAGTAAATTGTCTTATAAAACAGCCATGTGCTTGTCCATCTGTCCCGGGTTGCACTTACCTGCAAGAAGAAATACTTACCTTGAAAATGTATTCTCCAGCGCTGCCATCTCAGGTGTGGGCAGCTTGAAGCCAGCGCGATCCTCTTCTGTGTCCTCTTCCGTCTTCTTCGGTCCCACGATGCACTGCACTGGCCCCGCCGTCACTTCCGGTGCCGCAACGTCATTCCTGCACAGCTTCTGGGAATGCCCAGAAGCTGTTTTGCAAGGTATGACGCGCCTACACCGAAACTGACGTCGGGGCCGGTGCAGGCGCATTTATTCCTGGGAGTGATGACTTTCAGCTCCCAGGAATCATTGCAAAGCGGAAGTGACGGCGCGGGCTGCGGCCGAGGAAGTAGGAAGTGGATGGTAAGGTAAGTATATTTTCATCTAAACTAGGTAAGTAAAAAAAAAAAAAAATTGCGATTATCCATTTGTTTTTCAGGTGACCCGGAGCGAGAAGATGGAGGTAAGTATAATTTTAGGGTGGAACTCCACTTTAAGATGACCTAATCTGTGGAAGCTGTGCCCAAGAAAATGGCCAGTAGCAGTATTGACTGCGGTCTGCTTGTAGCTAACAATTTTGCCATTGCCATTACCATGCCTTGTTCTTCACCATGTTTCCGTGTGAAGGCAGGTAAAGGAGCAGGGCTTTGCTTCCACATGTCAGTTGTTCCTGGACCAATGGTGGTCTGTTGACTGATAAGAGGAATAATCAACTAGCAGGATACTGTAGATGTAGAAACCTCAGATTTATAGAATTAATGTAGCAGAAGCAGGGAGATCCTCGCATTGCAGATTCTTAAGTTCAACTTCCTCTCCAGCATGGAAAACAGTGCACAGCACAGTGGGGACCCCCCCCCCCCCCTAATATGAGCCTAAATCTGGTAAAAGGCAGTCCTAGATCTCACACTACAGATATACAACTATGACACTACAGAAGTGCCTAAGAACATAAAATGCACTACTTTTTGGAGGTATTCTTGACTTTTTTCAGGGTAATGTTTAGGCACATTTACCATTTTTAGATGTTCCCTTTAACATAGCAAATCTTCACTTTACCTTGTTTTTCGGTTTTAGGCAGAAAAATGTATAAATCTGCAATTAAAATGTCACTAAAAGACATCCTTATATCATATTCAGGGTGTAACATGTTATTAATGCACCAGCTCGGCAACCCAACCCCCCCCGGTAGCTGTCAAAATTTTTAAAAAACCCAGCTGCCCACCCAGCTACATCACTCATTCACAGAGCTCTGTGAATGGAAAACTACAAGGACCAGCATCCTTTGCAGCTGTTCGCTTGTAGTTTTCAATGAACTACCACGGCACTGTATGAGGTACGAGGTCACCTGAATGGCACCAGCAATCTGCTGATCGTTAGTGCTCCTGCAACAAAAAATAATACATTTACCTGCAAAAAAATGTGCATTTATTATATTTTGTGAAAAGGTAAACTTATCCTTTAAAGGCCCTGAAATCCATTTCATGAAATTGTTTTTTTACTGCATTTTTCTGCCTCCTTGTAATGTCTTCTGGGTGCTTCCGAACCTCTCCATTCCCTGCTGACTTACGTTTGTTTAGGATGAGCAGTGCGAGATAGTTATGGTCAAATGCACTGCTCTATGCATGCCACAAATTCCATGATCCATCTTGGGAGCGAGCAATAGAGGGTGGCTACATTCTTACATATGGTGGGACTAAGGAGAATGAACAAAGCCACACTCTAACAGGAAATCAGATCACAGCAACAACAAAAAAAAAGGGGGAATTTGGAGATTTGGAGGAGGCTGAGAGCAACAGAAGATATTATTTTTGAATAGAGAATACAAACTTGAATAGAATTTTCTTTTTTTTTTTTACCAGAGTTTAGTGTTACTTTGAAGTTCACCAACAGGTGGATTTTTTTTAAACTAGGCAGTGTAAGCATCTAAATCTGACTTTGCATTCCCCCTACTACAGAGCTTTAGAGAAAGAGGGAGAAGTAGCACAAGGGATCAATCAGTTGTACTTGAATGCTCATGTGCTAAAATGGGAGAAGATTGCAGGGTTGGTGTTGGTATTCGTAAAACTCCTCAATGCAGGTTAATTAGGAGGGCCCACATTGGCTGGCTGTTGGCACCATGTGGGCCCTCCTAACTACCCTGCATTGGCAGGTTTTACGAACACCATCACCAACCCTGCAATCTTCCCCCATTTTATATAACCCATGATGCCAATGGGCAAAAGCCAAGAGAAACAAGCAAGAAGGATGCATGACTGAAAAAAGACTGGAGGAGATCTGCAGCACTAATGGAATCAGTGCAACTCAGTATAAGTTTAAGTGTGGGCAGTGTTTTATGGAAAAAACATGGAAACTAAATGGTCCAGTTAGGGTTTCATCTAGTTTAAGAACAAAAAAGAGACTGTTGAGGATATATTCTATTCAGAGGCGTAGCTAGAACCTTCAGTGCCCCGGTGCAAGAAACCATGAAGGGCCCCCCTGACCCCCTGGGATGACCTAGCCCCATGTGTCACCCCAGTACACCTGGATTGAAGGGGTGGTGGGGGAGGAATATAAAGGATCTGATTCCCTACATTTTCTTCCAGCAGCGGAGAGAGGATTGGTTCCTCTATATGCCGCCCCTCGCCCTTCCTATCCAGGTGTACAGAGATGAGGCAAGGGCCCCCTGAAGCAAGGAGGTGGAATGAGTCACAGTGGTGGTAGTAGTGATGGGGGGATGGAATGGGATGAGTGGTAGTGGGGGAGGGGGGATGCAATAAGTGGCAACGGTAAAGGGATGGGATGAGTGGCAGCAGTGGGTAGATGAGATGAGTGAGCAGTGGTGGTGGTAGTGGTGGGGGGATAGGATGGGATGAGTGGCAGCGGCGGTGGTGGAATGGAATCCATGTCAGGGGTGGTGGTGGGATAGGATCAGTGGCAGCAGTGGTAGGATGGGATGAGTGGTGGTGGTAGTGGCAGTGGTAGTGGAGGGAATAGATGAGTGGCAACGGTGCTGGGATAGGATGAGTGGCAGCATTGGTGGTGGGATGGAATCAGTGGCAGGGGTGGTGGTAGGATGGGATAAGTGGTGGTGGTAGTAGTGTGGGGATGGGGTGGTGAAGGGGGAGAGATCAGTGGCAGCGGTGGTGGTGGTGGGATGAGTAGCAGTGGTGGTGGGAAAAAGAGGTGGGATCAGTGGCAGAAGTTGTGGTGAAGAGGGTGGGATCAGTGGCAGTGGTGGTGGTTAAGGGGGTTGGATCAGTGGCAGCGGTGGTGGTGAGGGGGGGAAACAGTGGCAGCGGTGGTGGTAAAGGGGGTAGGATTAGTGGTGGTGGTGAATGGGGTGGGATTCGTGGCAGCGGTGGTGATGGTGAGGGGGTGATTAATGGCGGTGGTGGTGGTAGTGGTGAAGGGGGTGGGATCAGTGGCAGTGTGGGGGGGGTGGGATTAGTGGCAGCGGTGATGGAGAGTGGGGGTGGGGTTAGTGGCAGCGGTGGTGAAGAGAGGGATGACACCAGTGGCAGTGAGGGTGGGTGGGGTTAGTGGCAGCAGTGGTGAAGAGGGGGGTGGCACCAGTGGACGTGAGGGGGGTGGGATGAGTGGCAGCGGTAGTGGTGAGGAGGGTGGCACCAGTGGCAGTGAGGGGGATGGAATTTTTGGCAGTGGTGGTGGTGAGAGGGGAGGCACCAGTGGCATTGAGGGGGGTCGGGTTAGTGGCAGCTGTGGTGAAGAGGGGGGTGGCACCAGTGAGGGGGTGGGATTGGTGGTAGCGGTGGTGGTGAGGGGGGGTGGCACCAGTGGCAGTGAGCTGGGTGGGATTAGTGGCAGCAGTGGTGAAGAGGTGATGGGGATGAAATCTGTGGTGGGGGGGGGTGTGATCAGTAAGAGGCAGAGGTGGTGAAGGATAGGATCAGTTGCACTGACATTTGGAAGTTTTTCATTTACTTGGTCATCAGGTCGATTCCCCCTCAGCGTTCATGTGCCTCCATGGATGTGTCACAGGGTCTCCTTGCAGAGGGGTGAGCTCCTCCCCATTTCACTCTATTGGCGTCAGCTGACTCTGTCTGTGTCCACCTCTGCCTCCGTACATAGATTGGCTTTTCTCCCTCTCTCTGAATAGGATAAGCAGGGCTGTCTAGGCTCCAGTGATATGCTGCTGCTTAGCTGAGTTCCCCCTCAGCGGCCGGCCGCATGCCCTCCTCCACCCCCCTTACATGGTGGAACGGGAAGGCGGGAGGACGAGCCCCTAAACAGCAGCACAGCCAGAACGGGCGTGCCCCTCACGGTGGGAGAACGGGGTGAGCGGGCCCCCCTTCAGTGGCAGAACTCCAGGGCCCAGTCGCAAGTTCGACTCCTGCGCTCCTGGTAGTTCCACCACTGTAGCTCCTTGTACTCGATAAGATGATTGCAAGCTTTAGAGCACAGGTGTCAAATACAAGGCCCGCAAGCCGAATGCGGCCACCTATGCCATTTCATGTGGCCCTCGACCCTCTCCTGCAGCTGCGGCACCCCCTTTGTCTCTGCCCCCACCTTGCCTCAGTAGTCAGCAGCAGAGGACAGAACTCCTTTGCCAGATCCTGCACTCCTCTGTGCAGCTGCAGAAAGGCTTGTCTTTGCCCCCCCCTTCTCAGTCTGCAGCAGAGAGGGGGGCAGAACTCCTCCTACAGATCCAGTTGCCTCTGCCTGGTCTCAGCATTCAGCAGACTCTGGAAGCTGACTCCAGCCCTCCTTTGGTTCTCCTCCAGACCCTGCACTTTCTTCTTCCCAGATCCACCCGCATCTTCTTCCTGGCAGTAGCACAAGGTAAGGGGGTGCATTGTGATGTAAGGAAGGGTGGGTGACTCTTGACATCTCATGTAAGGGTGTAAGGGGGCATGGGGTGCTCTGGACATCTAATCTTACAGATATGACCAGCCATTTGAGGGCAACCATAATGCTGATGCGGCCCGCAATGAAATTGAGTTTGACACCCCTGCTTTAGAGGAACCAATAACTCAAGAAGAAATTACACTAGCATTAAAGAGCACAGCGACAGGGGAGGATTTAGATACATTTCTTTTGGAACTTTTAGCTTTTTTTTTTTTTTTTTTTTTTTTAATAAAACAGTATTAAAGCAAAAAAATAAATAATAATAATAAAGAGCAGCTTATGTGGTGGCTGAAGTAGTTGTTCATTATTTTTACCTAATAATCCTGCCACTTCTTTCTGTCCAGCAAAAGTAGCAGTTAGAGGGTTGAGACAAACCATTTACCACTGACAGAGGTGTCTACAATGGCCAGCTTTTATGTAAAACTATCACACCAAAAGTAAAAAAATAATTCTTGCTGTAACTGCTTAATAAAGTGTTTGAAGCTAGGATCTAGTTAGCAGGAGGAAAGTTCAAAACTAATCTTAAAAAAGGTTTTATTTTGATTCTTGGAACAGATTTCCAGCAGAGGTACATGGAGCTGTACTCAGAACAAAAGCAAAATAAATATATGAAAATAAAATAAATGAATACAAATAAAATAAAAGCTAGGCAGAATTGATGGACCACCTGGTCATTTTTTTCTGCTGTTCCTCTTCCATGTTTCTTTGAGATCCTATGTTGTATTCTTTATCACGTTCTTGGTAGAACCAGCTTGCATGAGATAACAGTTCTGTGCCCTTGTTTGCAGACATGATAAGATGTGGAAGAAATCCTTCTATGGAGTGACAGCCCCACAGATGGGAAAATATAACAGTTCCAAATTAGGATAACACCTTCTAACAGGCAAAAACCCAAATACCATGACTACTTACAGCTTCTATTGGCAGGGCAATAGCAGTGAGTGGTGATGGCACACTTTCACCTGAGCGAAGCACCTCCAGCACTTTACTGTTTCCTGTAGGAAGCTTGCTTCCTTAATCTGCATAACAGGAGCTTAACCACTTGCCGACCGCCGCACGACTATCTACGTCGGCGGTCAGCCCCTTACAGGCAAACTAACGTAGGGCTACGTTGCTTGCTTGTGAGGGTCTAGGGAGCGAGCGCGCGCGCACGGACCCCCCCGCGCGTGTGACCAGCGGACCCGATGTCCGCCGGCCACTCGGCGATCGGCGGGGGAGAGGGAGAATGTCAGGCAGCTTGTGTAAACAAGCCACCTGTCATTCTCCTCGCTGTAAAGACACTGATCACATGGATCTACTATGTAGATCCGTTGATCAGTGTCCTTACAGCTCAAGCCACAGCCAATCACAGTAGAAAGCACGCCCCTAGGGACACACACAGCCCCTCCCTCCCAAATAAAGTTAACCCCTTCACTACCAGTGTATTTTTACAGTAACAGTGCATATGTATAGCACTGATTACTGTAGAAATGTCACTGGTAACCCCAAAAGTGTCAAAAATGTCAGTCAAGGGTCCGATCTGTCGCAGTACCGCAAAAAAAATCGCAGATCGCCGCCATTACGCGTTAAAAAAATAAACAACAAAAATGACAAAAATCTTTCCCTTTGTTAGTAAACGCAATAACTTTTGCGCAAACCAATCAAAATACGCTTTTTGTGATTTTTTTTTACCAAACATAGGTAGCATAAAACAAATTGGCCGAAAATGTTAAAAAATTTTGATTTTTACATTTTTTTGGGGGGAATTTCATATAAAAAAATGTGAAAAATATTGCTATTTTTGCAAAATTGACGCTCTTTTTTTGTTTATAGCGCGTGATCAAAAAATCGCACAGGTGATCAAATACCACCAAAAGAAAGCTCTGTTTGTGGGAAAAAAGGACGCCAAATTCGTTTAGGTACAGCGTCGCACGACCGCGCAATTGTCCGTTAAAGTCATGCAGAAACTCAAAATACAGACACTCTCTGACTCTAACATTACTCCTGAACAAAGACAGGCTGTCAATGCTTTAGCTAGTAACCATTCAATTGTCATAAAACCAGCCGACAAAGGAGGCAATATTGTCCTAATGGACAATACACAATATGTCACCATGTGCCTAAAAATCTTAAGAAACTCTGACTGGTATAGGCCAATTACCCAAGACATCGTACAAAAATACAATTTAGAATTTTACGAATTAGTGGATGTATCATATTTAAATAATGTTATAACAAAGGATACTTGGGAGTTCGTACGCACAACCTTCCCTATAATACCAACATTCTATGCTCTCCCGAAGGTCCATAAGGACCTGGTACATCCACCCGGTAGGTCTACTATATCTGGCTGTGGTTCCATCACAGACAACGCTAGTAAAGTGATTGACAACTTTTTAAAACCCTTTGTTCTGCAATTACCATCATATACTCGGCACACAATCCATTTCCTTGAAAGAATCAGTGATCTCACAGTCCCTCACGATTGTCTGTTGGTAGCTATTGATGTGGAGGCATTATATAGCTCGATTCCCCATCATAGGGGAATTGTAGCTATACGCCATACCATCGCGGGCCATGATGGTCTTGACTCGTACAGTGAATTTATCCTGTCCCTTCTTGACCATGTCCTGACCCACAATGTCTTCACATTTCAAAACTCCCACTACCTCCAGGTGCAGGGCGTAGCGATGGGGACGTGTTGTGTCCCATCCTACGCCAATCTGTACCTGGGGAAGTGGGAGAAAGCTTTTCTCTCTGATGAGTTTCTCACCATGTATACGGATTATATCCGGGCCTGGATCCGTTATATAGAGGACATCTTTACAATCTGGGATGGCCCTCGTGACCTCCTAGATAGATGCATGGAGAGACTCAACAGGAATGATTTCAACCTCTCCTTTACTATGCATGCAGACCTTGAAATGATCACTTTTCTTGATGTGGAGGTGTTTAAGGGTGAGGATGGTGCTCTCCGCAGTGGCCTTTATCGTAAGCCCACTGCGGGCAACACCATCCTTCATGCCACCAGTTTCCATCCCCAACCTTTAATACGGTCCATCCCTGTTGGCCAGTATTTGCGTGTCCGACGTAACTGCACTGACCTTAATACCTTTCAAGTGGCAGCTAACGGCCTACGAGATAGATTGTTGCTGAGGGGATATTCCAATAAACTATTAAAACGAGCATACAAAAAGGCTCTAACTAGTAACAGAAGTACATTTCTGATACCAAAAATACGGAAATCCGACAATGCCTTGAGAGTAATCACTGGCTACTCTCAGCAACATCAAGATCTGCGCAAAATTGTGACAAAATATTTGCACCTTTTGGCCTTAGACCCAACATTGGGCCCTGATGTGCCACAGGTGCCACAATTCACCTTTAGGCGGGCTCCCGCACTAAGGGATAAATTGGTCCGTAGTGAGTTCAAACAACAATCGAGTTTCAATCCTTGCAAATACAAGGGAACATACATGTGTGGATCTTGCAACTATTGCAAATACATGCATGTACAACACAACATCATTTTACCCAACAGTATCAAATTCCAAGCAAAACACTTTGCGAATTGTCGCACGAATGGAGTGGTATATCTCCTGCTTTGCGATTGCAATTGTTTTTACGTCGGGAAAACCAAGTTGGAATTCTGGAGACGTATATACTAACACATCAGAAGTATGCAAACTTGTGATCCCGAGTTACCGTTGGGGCGTCATGTTACCCTTGTACACTCTGGAAAGTTTCCAAAGGTCAAGTTTCTTGTTCTCGACCACATCCATCCCGGCTCCAGAGGCAGAGACTGGAATAAACGTCTCCTGCAGCTGGAGCTTAGATGGATTTATATTTTGAAGGCGACTGAACCTCCGGGTTTAAATGAGAAATTCTCTTTTAAGCCCTTTTTAGAAGGTTTTAGTTCAGGAGGTATGGAAAAATGAAATAGAGTCCTCCCTCCATAGCTCCCATTAGGAAAGCAGTACTGCATATTTTGTGCAGGGTTTCTAATCTTCAGGTTCTGTGTAATATTGTGTTTTCCATTGTGTGTATTTATCTTGATCCGTTTTTGTCATTTTTTCCTCTATGCTATTTTCTCCTTTATGACAATGTCTGCCTAAATAACATTATGTGTAAAAAAACAGGGAACGTTTCCACCCATTCAAGCTGTGAATAGATCTAATTGATTTTATTCTAACAATTGTAGATGCATCTTAGGCACCATACACATGTCAACCTTAATATCGCACTTCCGCCCAGTGTCAGCGTCTATGCAATCGTGCAGCGCTGACATCACTTCCGTGCCGGTGGGATGTGCACTGCCGGTCACGCCTACACTTTACGATATGATGCACATCCGGGTGCGCCTGGCACTTGTGGGCTGGACCGGCAGGCACCGCCCAGGGAGCCCTCAGCTGGCGGTGGGCTGGTTGCAATCATGCAACCACGATCACCTGTGCAGGTACTATTTATCCAGCTCCTAGCGGTGGTCATTTGTGTGACCCACCGCTGGGAGAAGGAATTCATGCAGTGTTCGGCTCTATCTTTTGCATTATAACAACAAGGTAAGAGAATGTCCATTTGGGGGTTATTTTTAGCTTTTTTCTCAAACCACATCCATTTTTTTGATTCAACTTTTTTATACAATTGATCCAAGTCTTTGGGGGATATTGTGCCTAAGACTATACTGGATTATATATATCATATAGTCAATTAAGTTGAGCCTTAATCTCTGTTACTCAGTTTGGCTCTCTAAGATGAATTATATTTTATCTATGATAGATTTTTACTTAATGGTGTGGTTTTATATAAGCATACCTCCCTAAGTTATTTTCCAATTTTTTAACCAAATATATAGACGCAATATAATTCAGTTCTTGGCTTGATCTTCACAAATAGCCAGCTTTAACTGTGCTTTTTGACATTTAGTATATAATGACAGAATGCCTATTATATATCTTTTACATTGCAGCCTGGGCATGATTTCCACCCCGCCTACTTTGCTAAGCAACATTGGACTCCAGCTGTTCTGAGAGCACTGTTTCCATCAGCCCTTTCCTTTTTGTGCCTGAAATACATGCATCTTTATAATTCCTATCCTGTGAACATACAGCAGCATTTGGGTTCCAAACGCATTCCTTGTTTTTAAAAGCAGCAAGCTATTTGTTTGTCAATATGAAAACCAACCATGTAAGTGCAAATTACTATTTTGTATACATTTTGTTTAATGAGTCTTGATATATATTACAATGTCTTTTTTTTTCATGCAAATAATATCAATCAAGAGATTATTTGTTACATATATCCCCTTTTGACGCTTACAGAAAAAATTCCAGCATCTTTCTTTCAATTCCCTGATGAAGAGGTAAAAAACCTTGAAACGTGTTGGATATCTAGTCTGGTCTGGACGGTTGAGTTGCATCATTTTGTACACATTATTGCTTGCTTAATCTGTTTTTATAAGATATTATTATTTCTGTATATTTATCATTGCCTTTAAATTTATACAATAAAATTAATATTTTTAATATTATTTTTTGATATTTTCAATCATGCCTAAAAAGACCCACCCCCAGGGGAATCCACATTGTCAAATTACAATTTTTGGGATGTGGCACACTTTTTGAGGTCCTCAGTGGGAACACACATAGATGGTGCAGAAGAATGTGGCTTTTAAATCCCCAGACTGCTACATCAGTTATGGGCCATACACACTATAAGATTTTATGAAGACTTTTTCCTTTAGACTTACCAAAACCATATAATATGAGCTCAAACCTAAACACTTTCAATTTGTATTTGAATCTGGCAGGCCCTTGCACTACATAGAAAAGGTAAATCTGAAGACAAAAGTCTTCAGATAATCTGATAGTGTGTACAGGGCATTAGTTTGGGCAGTGAAGGATAATCATCCAAGGAGGTAAGTGTAGTGGGGATCGAGGGTATGAGGAGGGTGTTGTGAGTTAGTTCACCTTTTCTTGTTTTGTGAAACCCTTAAAATTGGAAGGTAGCAAGCCCACAATTTGATTAAAGTTGAAAAGTTTGACCTTAAAAAACAGTATTGCCAGTGGCAATAACATCTTGCAGTCACAGGTAAACTGTGAGCACTTTAAATACATGAATCCAGCCCGAATGCCCATCCTTTCTAAGACATCTGAAGAAGTATTCGACTACCTCAAGATTTCAGTTGAGGACATAAACAGCAGATCTAATGCTGGCAAGGCAAACCCCGTTAAAAACGCAGTGACAAAAAAACTAAGATAATGCAGGGAGAGTGGGTGGGAAGCCTGTGCACTGTCCTCCATCTTCATGTTAGTGCCACATCACCTACCACCTACATAATCCGTCTCACCTGCTCATATTTTTTAACACCCTTTCAATTAAACTTTATTTAAAGCCAAAACACATTAGTATAATGCACATATGCCACCAAACATTAACATTTAAAAAAGGACACCATGTGGGGGGAATGAGGCATGCCCAGAATGCAGCAGCAGAATGTGCATATGGCTATGCTGGATGAAGCTTGAAGGTCTCATTCACACAGGGCGTTAGAGAAAACATGCTTCAAAGCCACTACCAATGCCAAGAAAAAGTTGCTGTAAAAACGCACTTTTAGTAGCTTTTTGCATTAGCGTTATGTGCGGTTAGCGGCGTTAGCATTTAGCAACATTTCTCTGCCTTTTCTATTTTCCTATTTTACTACAGAGCAAGACATGCCAAAATCAATAGTTCCCTATGAGAGCTATCTTAACTGATCCAACTTTCAGCCCATTGATTTGAATGAAAGTCACATCCAAGTTGGATTATCATGAGCAGACTTGTGACATGCGACTTGAGCTCTGAGGATCTTGAAGGGTAACGCCAAAATGTAAAAAAAAAAAAATGGTGTGGGGTGCCCCCTGAGACCTATTGCAGGCCCTTTAGGTCTGGTATGGATCTTAAAAGGGAATGGCACACCAAAATAAAAAAATCTGGTGTAGATTTTGTGGGGAAAACCCACACCATAAAAAGAACTGCGTGGGGTCCCCCCCAAAATCCATACCAGACCCTTATCCAAACATGCAGCCCGGCAGGTCAGGAAAGGGAGGTGGACAAGCGAGCACCCCCCCTCCTACAACATACCAGGCCACATGCCCTCAATATGTGGGTGGGAGTGGGTGCTTTGGGGAGGGGGGGAACTGCACCCCCTACCCCAAAGCCCCTTGTTGGGGACAAGGGCATCTTCCCCACAACTGTGGCCGGTGGTTGTAGGGGCCTGCGGCTGGGGGCTTATCCAAATCTGGAAGCCACCTTGAACAAGGGGGCCCCCAGATCCCGCCCCCCCCCCATGTAAATGAATATTGTACATTGTACCCCTACCCTTTTATTTAAAAAAAAAAAGGCAGTGTAGTGTAAATAAAAACAAGGGACAATCAAGTCCTTTGTGCGTTTGTGTTCTTCCTCAGGTCATCCCCCTCTGGTGTTCTTCCTCCAGTCTTCTCCCTTCGCTGCTGTCTTCTCCGCCGCTGCTGTCTACTCCACTGCCGCCCCAATCCACCTCCGACACTGGCTCCTATCATTGTGCCAGCTCCATTCTCTGCCGGTTCTTATATAGCCATGGGGCGTGGCAATCCGGTGACATCAGCATGAGACCCTGCCCCTTGTGATGGCACTTTCTGGCACATTGTGGTGGAGGACCGGGTTGGCGGCGAAGAAAACAGCAGCGGCTCAGAAAAAAGCAGCGGCAGAGAAGACTGGAGGGAGAAGACCAGAGGAAAAACACACCACCGAAGAGAGAAGAAAGAAGACATATTGAAGATTTTTAATAAAGGACTTGTCAAAATCGTCTCCTGTTTTCATTTACACTACACTGCCTTTTTTTGGAGTGAATGACATACTCATTCACATGGGGGGGGGCGGGATCTGGGGGTCCCCTTGTTAAAGGGTGTTTTCAGATTCCAATAAGCCCCCTGCCTGCAGACCCCCAAAACCACTGCCAAGGGTTGTCGGGAAGAGGCCCTTGTCCCCATCAACGTGGGGACAAGGTGCTTTGGGATGGGAGGGATGCAGAGTCCCCCCCTGCCCGAAAGCACCCACCCCCCCATGTTGAGGGCGTGTAGCCTAGTATGGTCCTGCAGGGGGGGTGCTCGCCCTCCCCCTTTCCTGACCTGTCGGGCTGCATGCTCAGATAAGGGTCTGGTATGGATTTTGGGTATACCCAATGCCGTTTTTTTCTTTTGGTGTGGGATTTGCCCTCGAAATTCATACCAGACTGAAGGATTTGGCATGATCTTGGAGGGGGACCCAACGCAGTTTTTTCTTTTCAATTTTGGCATGGAGTTCCCCTTCAAGATCTTTAGAGCACAAGTTGCACCACAAGTCGGATCATCATGATCCGACTTGGATGAGACTTCTATTCAAATCAATAGGTTCTCATAGGGAACCATTGATTTTGACATATCAAAAAAAAAAAATGCTTGACGTGGCTTAACACTGTAAAGTGGCTGTTAAGCCAAGTTTAGCAGCCTTTAGCAGCATCAGATGTTTTTACAGCTGTAACGCCGGCCCTCCGAACGCGCTGGCCCTGAGTTTTCTTTGCAGCTTGAAAATACCTATGCCACACACAGCTTCTAAAAGCCTATGTGTGCATGAACACGTAGAATAACATGGAGATAAGTTTTTAAGCTGCAAATAAAAGTTTGATGCTGGTAAAAGTAGCTGTAGTAAAAATGCCCTGTGTGCATGGGGACTTAGAGTCATGGTTAATGAACACTGCTCAAATAAATTAAACAAACACTTTAAAAACACATTAGATCTCAATGGGGAAAAATATCTATACTGATATGGACTGGGTAATGTGTTAGTAAGGAAAGGATGCCACATTGTTTGATGGAAATGAAAATTATCAACCTACAGAGGGCAGAATTCAAAGACACCCCGAAAAGCAAAGTAAAAAAATGATGCAGCAGGCTAGTCCATTTTGCTAAAATTTCATTGCAGCAACTCAGAATATTATGGCCCCCACATGCTTGTATGCATGCCTAACAACGTCGGGGCATGCTCCTAATTAGACGACGGATGCTGTCCTGGGGTATTTCCTCCCAGATCTGGACCAGGGCATCACTGAGCTCCTGAAAAGACTGAGGTGCAACCTGGTGGCATCAGATGGACCAAAACATAATGTCCTAGAGGTGTTCTATTGGATTTAGGTCAGGCAAGTGTGGGGGCCATTCAATGGTATCAATTCCTTCATCCTCCAGGAACTGGCTGCATACTCCCACTACAGGAGGTCAGGCATTGCCATGCACCAGGAGGAACCCAGGACCCACTGCACCAGTTAAGGTTCTGACAATGGGTCCAAAGATTTTATACCAATACCTAATAGCAGTCAGGGTGCTTTTGTCTAGCCTGTAGAGGTCTGTGTGTCCCTCCATGGATATGCCTCCCCAGACCATCACTGACCCACCACCAAACCGGTCATGCTGAGCAATGTTACAGACAGCCTAACGTTCTCCACGGCTTTTTCAGACCCTTTCACATCTGTCACATGTGCTCAGGGTGATCCTCCTCTCATCTGTGATAAACACAGGGTGCCAGTGGGGGACCTGCCAATTCTGGTGTTCAATGGCAAATGCCAATCGAGCTCCATGGTGCCAGGTAGTGAGCAGAGGGCCAACTAGAGGATGTTGGGCCCTCAGGCCACCCTCATGAAGTCTGTTTCTGATTGTTTGGTTAGAGACATTCACACCAGTGGCCTGCTGGAGGCCATTTTGTAAGGCTCTGACAGTGCTCATCCTATTCCTCCTTGCACAAAGGAACAGATACCAGTCCTGCTGATGGGTTAAGGACCTTCTTTGACCCTGCCCAGCTCTCCTAGAGTAACTGCCAGTCTCCTGGAATCTCCTCAATTTTCTTAAGACTTTGGTGGGTGACACAGCAAACCTTCTGGCAATGGCACGTATTGATATGCCATCCTGGAGGAGTTGGAATGCCTGTATAACCTTTATAAGGTCCAGGTATCGCCTTATGCTACCAGTAGTGACCCTGACCCTAGCCAAATGCAAAACTAGTGAAAAACAGTTAGAAAAGATTAGGGAAAAAAATGTGAGTGGCCTCCACCTGTAAAAACATTCTGTTTTGGAGGTTGTCTCATTGTTGCCCATCTAGTGCCCCTGTTGTTAATTTCATTAACACCAATGCAACTGAAACTGATTAACAACCCCCTCTGCTACTTAACTGACCAGATCAATATGCCAGGAGTTTACCTGACTTGATTCTTTACCCTGATTAAAAAATGTTTCTTACATTTTTTTGAGCAGTGTAGAATCTCAGCCTACGCACAGCATACAGTGCATTTGCCACAGTACTTGCATACTAGTGCCTTCATAATTACTGTGCTATTAATAGAGTTTTACAAATGCTCAAAAAAACTAAAGGATCATTCCTAGAAAAACATTTTGCCTTTAGTTATAATATACAGTACGCTTTAAATTATGCCTAAAGCATTTCCATATTGAATAGAGTGGAGAAAAGGTAAAGCCCAGTTCTGGGCACAATTATTTCTTTAGAATAAATTTGCTAAGGAAATTTTTACCTTAGATTCATAGTAGTATGATCTTGCCGTATTTCCATCTGGTTCGTCAAATCTAGGTCCAGCTGAATAGTACAGCTCCTGCTGTTCTTTCAGATCGCTGCTAATATTACTGCTCCACATGTTTAGATACCAGCATTGGTGTCCTTTTTCTACACCCCCTCTCCATATGGCCAGGGTTCTATACTGTATTTCCATTGCTAACTTTATACCCTTTTTACATTTTTTTTTGCCATTGGTTTAAGGTGCGCTATATTATACCACATTATTGGAGTTATTTCCAGAAGTTGCCTTTATGAGTTTACTTTGTGGTTTTTAAATGTTTTTATGGATTAAGGTAGCACTTCTATTGCATGTTTCACGGCTTTGTGTTTGTACATATAGTTAACAATGACTCATCCTCCTTTCCAACTGTTTAGTGTCTGCTACCCCTCTCTGCCAGTCCCTCCATTGGTTTCTGCTCACCCTAGGAATAACATTTCAAAATACTAACAGCAACCTACAAAGCCTTCCACTGCTCCCATTTTGCAAACTGTACCAACATATGGAGAGAGAGAAAGGTTTATATTAGGTTATGTTCTAAAATGCACTATAACTATTCCAAGAGTTTATTGGAACTACTTTTAAGCATCTGAGCTCAAATTTAAAGCAATGCTCCACCCAAAAGTGGAAGCTCCGCTTGTTCGCACTCTCCCCCCTCCACTGCCACATTTGACACTTTTTGGGGGGGGGGGGGGGAGCAGGTACCTGGTTTTGACAGGTACCCGCTCCCACTTTCTGGCAAAATCGCTGCACGGCGATCTGCGTCATGTCCGACCCTCTCCTCTAAATATTTTAAATGCTTACAGTGTTTTTTTCTTTCCATAAATAATTTTAATTTATTTTTTGATTTTATACTTAAATGCGTCACTTGAGCAACAGCTGTGAGTCTGCTGGGACTGCCAAAACTACATACAAAACAAGAGGGAGAAAGCTGCGCTTGAAACATAAACTAATAGAAAGGCTGCCGGTACAGTAGTATGAGAACAAGTGGCTTGATTTGGCTGTGAGCTGTGCAGTCTGTGAAAGTACTGGACAGGAACACCAATGTCTTTCACCTGGGGTATATGAGGTTGACCGAGTCCATGGTCCTGTCCGGATATACCGTGGAGGATTGGAGGAAGATTTGGTGCATTTTGTTCCTGGTGACCATTCACATCGCATGCCTGGTGGACCTTCCTTAACAGGGGGTCTAAGTTTCTGGTAAGGAGACAACCATTCATTGCTTTACACGTGGTGACCGTCAGGAGCTTTTCTTGCACGTCTGGTGTTGGAATATATGAATATACCTTTGTACACCTGAATTAATTTTCTTAGATGGACTTTATGGTTTATTTTCTTTGCATTTAGAATTTTGAATTTAGTGGCGCTGTACCTTAACAACAAAACTACATACAAGAGGAGGTCGCCCAGAAGCAGTCTTAGGGCATTTAGATGTCTATACAGGGAAGGAAATTGGAAAATTCTTACTTTAATTTTCCTTTCCTAATGGATTCAATGGCCGCATATGTTTTGGGTTTAGACCCGTCTCCATTGCTGCCCTATAGGATTCTGCAAGGTGGCCTCCTGGTCTTATATCAACACATTTCCATCCCATTATTGTGTTGAACCGGCTGCTTTGTCTTCTGTTAATTTTGGCTTACAAGTCCTGTCAGTTGATAGGGTCAATAAAACTTTTGTTCAGCATCTGCCCACCTGGGTGTGTACCGTGAGTTATTTCTTACTTATTTCCTAAAAAGTATGCTGCCATGGAGTCTATCAGAAAATTGTTATCAAATACTTACAGTAATTTTCCTTTGCTGATGGACTCCATGGCAGCAGTAGTCCCCTCCCTGCTCCTGAGTAGACTATACAGATGCTGAACAGGAGCAAAGATTTATGGGAGTGGGTCCCATAGGGTAAGAATGGAGGCGGGGCTAAACCAAAACGTATGCTGCCATGGAGTCTGTCAGGAAAATAATATGCATGCAATATATTAAATGCACATTGGACTTATTTTGTTGAAATTATTGGTCAGGCAACAAGGTCATTTAAGGTATGGTATTAAAAATTATCATGTATTTAAAAAATATTAATGTTAAAATTAAAAATAACAGTGCATTCCTAAAGTATTCAGACCCAAAAAGACTCGAAACTGTAATTGCTGCCAAAGGTGCTTCCACAAAGAACTGAGTTAAGGATCTGAATACTTAAAGTGGAGTTCCACCCATTTTAGTAACTATAGATGTATGTAATCCCCTTTAAAACTACTTTTACCAATGGAAACTTTTTTTTTTTTTTTTTGCTAGTAAATACCTTATTTTCTTCTTTATTCATCCTCTCCTCACTTCTGGGTCCGGCCACCGATCGGCAATTACGTCATTCGGCGATTCGCAGGGGGTGCTGGGCAATGTTCCCCCTAAAGTGCGCGCATGCGCGGACGCGCAGTGAAATTTATGGTCCCGCGCAAGCAGCTATGTAGACCGCGCACCTAGTTAAACAGCGCAGACGAGGCGGCCGGGGAGCAGAGCGTGCTCCCTGAGAGCACGCCCATTGTATGACAATAGCGAATGAAAATTCGCTATTGTCACATGGATCCTCCTCCTGGCCAATCAGGGAGCGGGTCCTCCTGCTTCCTGATTGGCCGAAAGGCCAACTTCATGCCATTGGCCGAGGAGGAGGCGCCGGGACTTGGGAGCACGGAGACGCGGGAAGCCGGGGACTGAAGTGAGCGGGTCCGTGACCGTCCTTAAGGTAAGTGCACGGGGGGGGTCTCGCGGGGGCCAAGTCACTTACGGATGGTGGTCAAACACCAGAAGATCCACTCAGCCAGGAGGCATCGCTGGAAGTGCTGGGGAGAGCGGAGGATCGCTGCCATGATCGTACCCAGGGATATCAATTCACTCCATGCAGGTTGCAATTTATTGGGGGCAATGCTGTGCACTCTGCAATTTATTGGGGGCATTGCTGTGCACTCTGCAGTTTATTGGGGGCAATGCTGTGCACTCTGCATTTATTGGGGGCATTGCTGTGCACTCTGCAATTTATTGGGGGCAATGCTGTGCACTCTGCATTTATTGGGGGCATTGCTGTGCACTCTGCAATTTATTGGGGGCAATGCTGTGCACTCTGCAATTTATTGGGGGCATTGCTGTGGCACTCTGCAATTTATTGGGGGCAATGCTGTGCACTCTGCATTTATTGGGGGCATTGCTGTGCACTCTGCAATTTATTGGGGGCATTGCTGTGGCACTCTGCAATTTATTGGGGGCATTGCTGTGGCACTCTGCAATTTATTGGGGGCATTGCTGTGGCACTCTGCAATTTATTGGGGGCATTGCTGTGCACTCTGCAATTTATTGGGGGCAATGCTGTGCACTCTGCAATTTATTGGGGGCATTGCTGTGGCACTCTGCAATTTATTGGGGGCATTGCTGTGGCACTCTGCAATTTATTGGGGGCAATGCTGTGCACTCTGCAATTTATTGGGGGCATTGCTGTGGCACTCTGCATTTATTGGGGGCATTGCTGTGCACTCTGCAATTTATTGGGGGCATTGCTGTGCACTCTGCAATTTATTGGGGGCAATGCTGTGCACTCTGCAATTTATTGGGGGCATTGCTGTGCACTCTGCAGTTTATTGGGGGCAATGCTGTGGCACTCTGCAATTTATTGGGGGCATTGCTGTGGCACTCTGCAATTTATTGGGGGCAATGCTGTGCACTCTGCAATTTATTGGGGGCATTGCTGTGGCACTCTGCATTTATTCGGGGCAATGCTGTGCACTCTGCAATTTATTGGGGGCATTGCTGTGCACTCTGCAATTTATTGGGGGCAATGCTGTGCACTCTGCAATTTATTGGGGGCATTGCTGTGCACTCTGCAGTTTATTGGGGGCAATGCTGTGCACTCTGCAATTTATTGGGGGCATTGCTGTGCACTCTGCAATTTATTGGGGGCAATGCTGTGCACTCTGCAATTTATTGGGGGCATTGCTGTGGGCACTCACAATTTATTGGGGGCATTGCTGTGCATTCTGCAATTTATTGGGGGCATTGCTGTACAATGTTCCCTCTAATTTTTTACTGTGCTGAGCAAATAAAAAAATTTCTGAGCGCAAACCTTTAGACTGAGCAATGGGGGGGGGGGGGGGGGCGACGTCAATGCAGAGTGACCAGCGTGCCCCCAATCAATTGCAGAGTGCCACAGCAATGCCCCCAATCAATTGCAGAGTGCCACAGCAATGCCCCCAAAAAATTGCAGAGTGCCTACAGCAATGCCCCCAATAAATTGCAGAATGCACAGCAATGCCCCCAATAAATTGTGAGTGCCCACAGCAATGCCCCCAATAAATTGCAGAGTGCACAGCATTGCCCCCAATAAATTGCAGAGTGCACAGCAATGCCCCCAATAAATTGCAGAGTGCACAGCATTGCCCCCAATAAACTGCAGAGTGCACAGCAATGCCCCCAATAAATTGCAGAGTGCACAGCATTGCCCCCAATAAATTGCAGAGTGCACAGCAATGCCCCCAATAAATTGCAGAGTGCACAGCATTGCCCCGAATAAATTGCAGAGTGCACAGCAATGCCCCCAATAAATGCAGAGTGCCACAGCAATGCCCCCAATAAATTGCAGAGTGCACAGCATTGCCCCCAATAAATTGCAGAGTGCCACAGCAATGCCCCCAATAAATTGCAGAGTGCCACAGCAATGCCCCCAATAAATTGCAGAGTGCACAGCATTGCCCCCAATAAATTGCAGAGTGCACAGCAATGCCCCCAATAAATTGCAGAGTGCCACAGCAATGCCCCCAATAAATTGCAGAGTGCCACAGCAATGCCCCCAATAAATTGCAGAGTGCACAGCAATGCCCCCAATAAATGCAGAGTGCACAGCATTGCCCCCAATAAATTGCAGAGTGCCACAGCAATGCCCCCAATAAATTGCAGAGTGCACAGCAATGCCCCCAATAAATGCAGAGTGCACAGCATTGCCCCCAATAAATTGCAGAGTGCCACAGCAATGCCCCCAATAAATTGCAGAGTGCACAGCAATGCCCCCAATAAATGCAGAGTGCACAGCATTGCCCCCAATAAACTGCAGAGTGCACAGCAATGCCCCCAATAAATTGCAGAGTGCACAGCATTGCCCCCAATAAATTGCAACCTGCATGGAGTGAATTGATATCCCTGGGTACGATCATGGCAGCGATCCTCCGCTCTCCCCAGCACTTCCAGCGATGCCTCCTGGCTGAGTGGATCTTCTGGTGTTTGACCACCATCCGTAAGTGACTTGGCCCCCGCGAGACCCCCCCCGTGCACTTACCTTAAGGACGGTCACGGACCCGCTCACTTCAGTCCCCAGCTTCCCGCGTCTCCGTGCTCCCAAGTCCCGGCGCCTCCTCCTCGGCCAATGGCATGAAGTTGGCCTTTCGGCCAATCAGGAAGCAGGAGGACCCGCTCCCTGATTGGCCAGGAGGAGGATCCATGTGACAATAGTGAATTTTCATTCGCTATTGTCATACAATGGGCGTGCTCTCAGGGAGCACGCTCTGCTCCCCGGCCGCCTCGTCTGCGCTGTTTAACTAGGTGCGCGGTCTACATAGCTGCTTGCGCGGGACCATAAATTTCACTGCGCGTCCGCGCATGCGCGCACTTTAGGGGGAACATTGTTGCTGTAGGCACTCTGCAATTTTTTGGGGGCATTGCTGTGGGCACTCTGCAATTGATTGGGGGCATTGCTGTGGCACTCTGCAATTGATTGGGGGCATTGCTGTGGCACTCTGCAATTGATTGGGGGCACGCTGGTCACTCTGCATTGACGTCGCCCCCCCCCCCATTGCTCAGTCTAAAGGTTTGCGCTCAGAAATTTTTTTATTTGCTCAGCACAGTAAAAAATTAGAGGGAACATTGGTGCTGGGATGTATCTCATGGCATGAAATCTTGCATAATTACACAGGGGTCCTGAGCTGTACTGTTTGTATTGAGGCCGTGCTCTGCCCCGCCTCCGCCCCGCCTCCTCTCAGTGAGCGATTATATCCTCACTGAGCTCACTGAGAGGAGGCGGGGCGGAGGCGGGGCAGAGCACGGCCTCAATACAAACAGTACAGCTCAGGACTCCTGTGTAATAATGCGAGATTTCATGCCATGAGATACATCCCAGCACCCCCTGCGAATCGCCGAATGACATGATCGGCGGCCGGGCCCGGAAGTGAGGAGAGGATGAATAAAGAAGAAAATAAGGTATTTACTAACAAAAAAAAAAATGTTTCCATTGGTAAAAGTAGTTTTAAAGGGGATTACATACATCTATGTAATCCAAGTTATTAAAAATGGGTGGAACTCCACTTTAAGTACATGTGATATATCAGTTTTTTCTTTTTAAAAAATTCACAGACCTTTTTTAAACCTCTGTTTTCCCTTTTCCATTTTGGGGAAAATTAGTGCAGATTGCTGAGAAAATAAAATAAATTTTAACAACTGTAGTATCAGACTGCTACATAACAAAATTTAAAAACGGGAAGGGGGTCTGATTACTTTATGAATGCACTGTGTATTATATATTTTTCGAAAGGTACTGTAGTATACCCCGCAAGCAGTGTCTTTCCATCACTTTCTTTGTGACTACATCTTGCCGAGGCAACAGCTTTACAGTATATGGCAGTGTAAGCAATGTCAGCCTAAGCATTTTTTAGCCTTTAGCAAAATCTCAGTGTATTGTATTTGACTGATTTGTAGCCTGAAATAAACAAGCGTTAAATGAAAAATATGTCATCTTTTCAGCAGTTGAGGCATGATTGACGTACCATTAACTTCATGTCATCCAGAAAAGAAAGCATTGTCACTGGATTGTAAGGAAAGGTGGGACGCTAGTGCATCTGCAAATCCCGCTGGGATGAACAAAACTTTGATTGCTTGCTATTTAAAGGGGGCCTATACGCAAATGCTATTGTAACACTTTTGCTGGCATGAATAAATAAGTGACAGAAGGACTGAAATAAGTTTTCTTTAGAAAATGCAGTTCCAGACTCCCTCAACTGGCTTTTACTGAAGAAGACAACTCCTGTTAGCACAGAGGCCTGGGTAGAGATGTCACAGCTTTTTCCAGCATCTCCATGCAGCAGCTGATCACTAATATGGTGATCCAATGCTGGTTGCTTGCAGCCAGCAGTAAATCACTATTAGAAGTAATCTGTTGTGAGGACTCACTTACACAAGTGTTGCCCTCTGAAGAGAAATCTTGTCAGAGAGTGTTTCACAGGCAGCAAGAAGGTGTTGTGTTGCCTACTCTTTATCTGTTTTAACTCCCAAAAGCCAGCACCACCACCTGGTTGCTGCATGGTCCCATTTACTTGAAAGTGACATGGGTTTAATTTTTGATGCAAGGTAAAGTATTGCAGCCATGGCATGTGTAGTCTACCTTTCAGCTTAATGAGGAGCTGTTTTTACCACCCCAACCGCAAATGTAATCAAGGTCTCCGCTCATAAGATCCAAATGGCCATGAAAAAAAAAAGTGCAAAAAATAGAATATAAATATATACCATAATACGATTTCCTCACAAATTAAGTGAACGCAAAGTCACTGTGATTTTTAACAACTGCAAACCAATGAAAAAGTCACAACAGCCTCTGGTCTCAGGTATATCAGTGTCACTCAGGTCCAGGTAAGGTGGATCATCACTGATGCAGGGCATAAAAATCCAGCAGCTCCTCCAGGGGTAGTGCTACAGTAATTCCCTTATTTTAACGTAAATCATCAAAGAAAATCCAGCATCGGAGTGAACGCCACCTTATGATTTTGTCGTAATTAGTTAAAAGAGGACGATTGGGTAATGAAATTTTGTTAATGGAGATATAAGAAAGCTGTACATGGTTCAAGTTGTTAGCATCCACCGAAAACTGAATATGATTTTATTGTGGCGTTGTCTGTTGAAAGAATATATGAAGGGCAATATAAAGCACAGCTTTGACTACAAAAGGAAAAAGATGAGTAAAGTCTATCCCAGGATGTAGTGCAGGAGTGCCCAACCTTTTGAAAAGTAAGGGCCACTTAAGCGACTATTGATGAGCCAAACAACCCCCTGTTCAGTTCCCACCAAAACACCGCGAACGGAGGAATAGTTTGTTCGGACAATGGAACTCAATTGAAGTCTATGGGACTCAAACGTCAAAAATCAAAAGTCCTCATTTTAAAGGCTTAAATGCAAGTTGTTGCCCAAAAAAAAGTGTAATCGGGTCCGGGTACTGACCTGGGAGACATGTACCAATGCAAACATTTTTTTAAAAAACTATTGTTTTTAAAGGAGAAGTGGTTTTAATGATGCTTAGCCACTTTAAGATCGAAAGGATTTGCCCCCTTGACCAGGCCATATTTTGCACTGCATTAATTTAATGGATAATTGCGCGGTCGTGCAATGCTGTACCCAAATAAAATTGACGTCCTTTTTTCCCCACAAATAGATCTTTCTTTTGGTGGTATTTGATCACCTGTGCGATTTTTTATTTTTTGCGATACAAAACAAAAAAAGAGCGACAATTTTGAAAAGAAAAAACTATATTTTTGATATTCTGCTATATGACATTCTCAAAAAAAAAAATGTAAAATTCAAAATGTTTTAACATTTTAGGCCAATTTGTTTTCTACTACATATTTTTGGTAAAAAAATCGCAATAAGCGTACTTTGGTTTGCGCAAAAACTATTGTATCTACTAACTATGCGGGACTGTGACATTGCGGCAGACAGATCAGACCCTTAACTGACATTTTTGACACTTTTGGGGGTACCAGTGACATTACTACAGTAATCAGTGCTAAAAATATGCACTGTTACTGTAATAATGACACTGGCAGGGAAGGGGGTTAACAGTATAGGTGATCAAGGGGTTAAATGTGACCCTAGGGGAGTTATTCTAACTGTATGGGAGTTGGGCTTCTGAAATGATCACAAAGACATGGGATCCTATATAGCAGGATCACATGAGCTCTGTGATCATCCCAGGGAGAAGGACGGTCGGCTATGTTTACAACAGCCGACCGTCCTTCTCTCTCAGCGGGGAGCGATGGCGGGTGTCAAGCGGCAATTGGGAGCCGCCTGACACCCGCATTGGCTTCCCCGCTGATGATCGGGAGCAGGAGCGCGCCATCGGCAGGGCGCGCTCGCCCGCTAGCTCCTCCCAGGCGAGCGACGTAGATCTACTTTGTTTTGCCTGTACGAGCCAGCCTGCCGCAGTAATTATACAGGAGGCGGTCGGTAGCTGGTTAAAGTGAAAAAATAAAAATGAAAAATTCCTTTAAAATATCATGTCTGGGGGGTTCCCTTAATGTAACAAAGAAAATGGCCTCTGCCCCCACCTATAACTGGCCTTCATAGCAAAGAACACATGGAAGGGCAACGCACATGAAACAAACAAAGATAAAATTCCCAGTTCAATTTGCCAACCAGTTTACTTACCAACCAAATTGGCCATTCTAACAGTTTGCGTCAATACAGGGGTTTAGTTAGCACACATTTGCAAACGCATGTGAAAGCTGCAGGGCCACGTCAAGGCTCCCTGTTACCTGCAGTCCTAACTCTAATGAATTTTAAAGAGTCTCCACAGTGGGAGCACATGCAAGCTAATGGATAGATAGAGGGCAGGTGAGCCTGGAGGTGGCCCATCCCTCCTGAAAGGTAATTGGGGGCATAATGGAAGCCCAGCTGATAGTGTTACAGCAAAGGCACCCAGTATGTCCATTCACCAGTACACATATACAACAAAGAAAATGGCCTCTGCCCCCACCTATATCTGGCCTTCATAGCAAAGAACACATGGAAGGGCAACGCACATGAAGCAAACAAAGATAAAATTCCCAGTTCAATTTGCCAACCAGTCTGCTTACCAACCAAATTGGCCTGTCTAACAGTTTGCGTCAATACAGGGGTTTAGTTAGCACACATTTGCAAACGCATGTGAAAGCTGCAGGGCCACGTCAAGGCTCCCTGTTACCTGCAGTCCTAACTCTAATGAATTTTAAAGAGTCTCCACAGTGGGAGCACATGCAAGCTAATGGATAGATAGCTTGCAAAGTGGCGCATTTGTACGATGTGTAGAACTTGCTACAGCAATACTGATCTTTCTAAAGGAAAAAATGTAATTTAAACTTGCTCGCCGCTGTAATGTATTGTTGGCTCTCTGCAATACAGATAAAAAAAAGAATGAAAAAACGGCGTAGGGTCCCCCCAGTCCCTCCGGGTCTAGTATGGATTTGGATCTGGTATGGCAAAACGTATTTAAAAAAAAAAAAACGCGCTGGGCGCAGGAACGAGCCCTGCTTTTAAAAATTCCATACCAATTTGAAATCGCATGTACTTGTCATACAGGTGCAGAAAAATTGGGCCTTGGTTGTTGGTGGTGCCTGAACACCCCAACCCCTCCCAGTTACTCTTGCTGGGCGCAGGAACGGGCCCTGCTGTTAAAAATTCCATACCAATTTGAAATCACATGTACTTGTCATACAGGTGCAGAAAAATTGGGCCATGGTTGTTGGTGGTGCCTGAACACCGCAACCCCTCCCAGTTACTCTTGCTGGGTGCAGGAATGGGCCCTGCTGTTAAAAATTCCATACAAATTTGAAATTGCATGTACTTGTCATACAGGTGCAGAAAAATTGGGCCTTTGGTGTTGGAGGTGCCTGAACATTGTAACCCCTCACAGTTACTCTTGCTGGGCACAGGCCATATGGACAGGCCCTGCTGTTAAAAATTAGATACAAAATTGAAATTGCATGAACTTGTCATACAGGTGCAGAAAAACGGGGCCTTTGGTGTTGGTGGTGTCTGAACACTGTAACCCCTCACAGTTACTCTTGCTGGGCACAGGCCATATGGACAGGCCCTGCTGTTAAAAATTACATATGACATTTAAATTGTAGACACCCATCATACAAGTGCAGAAAAATTAGGCCTTGGGTGTTGGTGGTGACCAAGACCAAAAACATTGTTGGAAGCTAGCAGAATCAAGATTGAGGAATAGGATAGGCAGTATATGCAGTCTTCAAAGGATGGCAGACCCCTAGAAAATTCAGTCAGTTACATCAGCATCAGGGGCTTGATAGCTACTGTTGATACAGGACTGATTCATTTTGATAAAAGTCAGCTGGTCAGAGGAGTCTGTGGACAGACGCACTCTTTTGTCCGTCACAAAACCTCCAGCAGCACTGAATGTCAGTTCGGAAAGCACGCTGGAAGCAGGACAGGCCAGTAGCTCCATTGCATATTGAGCAAATTCTGGCCAGTAGTCCATCCTCAAGACCCAGTAACCCAGTGGATGCTCACTGGAAAAGTCTGCTCTTGCCCCTAGATAATCCTTCACCATATGATTGAGACGCTGCCAATTGGTTACTTAAACCTAACAGCCCTGGGTGCTGAGGACTAAAGAACTGTTTAAAGGCATCGGTCAGCCGGCCGCCTTCTCCACCACTCCTCCTTTGGCTGAACAATGCCTCAGTAACACTTCCAGAGATTGTTAACCTCCCAGTGTCTGGAAAGGTGTTACACAAATTTTTCTTCAAGGCGTCCTCAAGATGTTTCCTCCTCTGCTCCCTCTGCGAAGGCAGGATGAGCTCTGCAACTTTACCCTTGTAACATGGATCAAGAAGGGTTGCCAACCAGTAATTATCCCTTTCCTTGATAGCACAAATCCTCTGGTCCTTTGGCAGGCTTTGCAGAATCAGGGAGCCCATGCAACGTAAGTTTGAGGAGGCGTGAGCTTCTGAGTCCTCTGGGTCACTAAGGAGGACATTGTCAGTAGCAACCTCTCCCCAACCACGTACAAATCTGCATAAAGTGGGCCTTGTGAGGAAAGGAAGTCCTCCTCTTCCTCCCACTATTCTGCCTCAAGTGCCCTGTCCATGATTCCACGAAGTGTGTGCTCCAGCAGAGAGACTAGAGGGATAGTGTCACTGATGAATGCATCGTCCCGGCTTACCATCCTTGTGGCCTCCTCAAATGGTGACAGGACAGTGCATGCATCCTTTATCAGCAGCCGCTGGTGTGGCAAAAAGAAGCCAAGCTCCCTTAAACATGTCCTTGTGCCATACTCACACAGGTACACAATGATGGCCCTCTGCTGCGTGTGCAGCTGCTGAAGCATTGCCAGTGTTGAGTTTCACCTGGTGGGCATGTCATAAGGCGGTTGGTGAGCCGGTTGAATTCCCATTGAATGTCAGATAGCCGAGCACTGGCATTGTATGAATGCCAGAAATGGCCACAGAAGTTTCTGGCCTGCCTCAGGAGATCTTGTAAGCACGGGTACCTGTTCAAGAAATGCTGCACCACCAAATTCAGGTGTTAAGCATTAAGGTTGGTGCCATTGTCGCACA
The DNA here is from genome assembly GCF_965119305.1 of Pelophylax lessonae. NCBI lineage: Eukaryota > Metazoa > Chordata > Amphibia > Anura > Ranidae > Pelophylax > Pelophylax lessonae. Next base: position 240,019,537 of record NC_138774.1, on the reverse strand, counting down.
CAACCATTCCTGGCTCAAGCTGTCATGGCGTCAACCACCTCTGAGCCTGCCCCTGCAGAGCTGACCGAATCTCTGCCCCGGTGTGACTCCTATCCCCTTGACAGACCAACTGAAGCACTGCATGGCATCTTTTAGCCTGACTGTTTGCATAGCCCCTTGAACACTTAGGGAGCACTGCTGCTTCAGAGGACAATTCAGCTGAAGAGGACATAGAGGAAGAAGAGGAGGAGGAGGTGGAGTAGACAGATGTGGCAGAACCAGAACCAGCACCAGCTTTTTGGAGGCGTGGTGGCAAAACCAGAACCAGCAATGAACCCGGTCCTGCATCCTTCCCAGCTGCCAGCAGAGTTACCCAGTGTGCTGTGAAGGAAATGTAACGTCCCTATCCATGCCTGCTGGACCAAGGGTCAGCAGTAGTGTTGAGCGAACACGGACTGTATTATTCGTGTTCGTACCGAATAATTGGATTTTTTGTACCGGTCGTTTTATTTCCGGGTTTTGCATGCTTTGGCGCTCATTTCATGGCGGGCTTTCAACAGCCAATCAACAATCGTTTAACTGGTGTGCCTTAAGCCATCCCAGCCATGCCTGCAAATGTCTCAGTAGCTGTGATTGGCCGTCTGAAGCATGTGACCAAGTCTTTATAAGTTCCAGGCAGCCGCAGCGTCTTCATTCTGCTGCTTAGATCAGGGACAGAGCACACATCAACGTGCTGGCTGCTGATTAGGGAAAGACAGGCAGGAAAAAAACATTTGTGTCCGGATAGAATTGAGGGACAGGTCGGAGTGTTTAGGCAGGGCGAGTTGTAGGCATTTTAGGGATAGAGTCTGCTGAATTATAGGGTCAGTGTCTTCTACACACTACAATCGATATTGCTGTGTGGGGGGTGGGGTCTGCACTCAATCCTGATCTACGATCTCTTCTCAATGCTGTTAGGGAGAGGCTGCTGCTGAATTTTAGGGTCAGAGTGTTCTACAAACTACAATCGATATTGCTGTGTGGGGTCTGCACTTAGTCCCGATCTACGATCTCTTCTCAATCCTGTTAGGGAGAGGCTGCTGCTGAATTTTAGGGAAACTGTGTTCTACAAACTACAATCGATATTGCTGTGTGGTGTGGGATAGGAGATAGGCAGGTGTCAGTGATCCACATCCATTTTTCTGTGTGTGAGCTGCAGTGAACACAATCTTTTTGGGCTGCAGTGAACACAATATTTTTGGGGTGCAGTGAACAACGTCATTTTTAAGGTGCAGTGAACAAAATCTTTTTGGGGTGCAGTGAACAAAATCCTTTTTGGGGTGCAGTGAACAACATCATTTTTGGGGTGCAGTGAACACAATCTTTTTGGGGTGCAATGAACAAAATCCTTTGTGGGGTGCAGTGAACACAATCTTTGTGGGGTGCAGTGAACACAATCTTTTTGGGGTGCAGTGAACAACATCCTTTTTGGGGTGCAGTGAACACAATCTTTGTGGGGTGCAGTGAACACAATCTTTTTGGGGTGCAGTGAACAAAATCCTTTTTGGGGTGCAGTGAACACAATCTTTGTGGGGTGCAGTGAACATAATCTTTTTGGGGTGGAGTGAACAAAATCCTTTTTGGGGTGCAGTGAACAACATCCTTTTTGGGGTGCAGTGAACAAAATCCTTTTTGGGGTGCAGTGAACACAATCTTTTTGGGGTGCAGTGAACAAAATCCTTTGTGGGGTGCAGTGAACACAATCTTTGTGGGGTGCAGTGAACACAATCTTTTTGGGGTGCAGTGAACAAAATCCTTTTTGGGGTGCAGTGAACAACATCCTTTTTGGGGTGCAGTGAACAAAATCCTTTTTGGGGTGCAGTGAACACAATCTTTTTGGGGTGCAGTGAACAAAATCCTTTGTGGGGTGCAGTGAACACAATCTTTGTGGGGTACAGTGAACAGAATCTTTGTGGGGTGCAGTGAACACAATCTTTGGGGGGTACAGTGAACACAATCTTTTTAGGGTGCAGTGAACAAAATCCTTTGTAGGGTGCAGTGAACACAATCTTTGGGGGGTACAGTGAACACAATCTTTTTGGGGTGCAGTGAACAAAATCCTTTGTGGGGTGCAGTGAACACAATCTTTGTGGGGTGCAGTGAACACAATCTTTTTGGGGTGCAGTGAACAAAATCCTTTTTGGGGTGCAGTGAACAACATCCTTTTTGGGGTGCAGTGAACACAATCTTTTTGGGGTGCAGTGAACAAAATCCTTTGTGGGGTGCAGTGAACACAATCTTTGTGGGGTACAGTGAACAGAATCTTTGTGGGGTGCAGTGAACACAATCTTTGGGGGGTACAGTGAACACAATCTTTTTGGGGTGCAGTGAACAAAATCCTTTGTGGGGTGCAGTGAACACAATCTTTGGGGGGTACAGTGAACACAATCTTTTTGGGGTGCAGTGAACAAAATTCTTTGTGGGGTGCAGTGAACACAATCTTTGTGGGGTGCAGTGAACAAAATCCTTTTTGGGGTGCAGTGAACAACATCCTTTTTGGGGTGCAGTGAACACAATCTTTTTGGGGTGCAGTGAACAAAATCCTTTGTGGGGTGCAGTGAACACAATCTTTGTGGGGTACAGGGAACAGAATCTTTGTGGGGTGCAGTGAACACAATCTTTGGGGGGTACAGTGAACACAATCTTTTTGGGGTGCAGTGAACAAAATCCTTTTAGGGTGCAGTGAACACAATCTTTGTGGGGTGCAGTGAACAAAATCCTTTTTGAAGTGCAGTGAACACAATCTTTGTTGGGTGCAGTGAACACAATCTTTGTGGGGTACAGTGAACACAATCTCATACTTCTGAAGATTTGAGGGTGCTGCCTGTTCCATACTCCTCCTCCTACTGCTCAACCATCCTTTTAGGGGTACAAACAATAGTAATTGGGGCCTAGTGTGGTGGTGTACGTGTGAGATACATACACTTTCTTTTTGATCATATTTTCTATTCCGCTATTCAATTAAAACCTTTGGGGATCAATTAAATTGCGTGATAGTCTGTGTCGGTACGTGTGAGATCCACCTTTCCAAGTTTTTGGGGTTCATCTCATACTTCTGAAGATTTGAGGGTGCTGCCTGTTCCATACTCCTCCTCCTACTGCTCAACCATCCTTTTAGGGGTACAAACAATAGTAATTGGGGCCTAGTGTGGTGGTGTACGTGTGAGATACATACACTTTCTTTTTGATCATATTTTCTATTCCGCTATTCAATTAAATCCTTTGGGGATCAATTAAATTGCGTGATAGTCTGTGACGGTACGTGTGAGATCCACCTTTCCAAGTTTTTGGGGTTCATCTCATACTTCTGAAGATTTGAGGGTGCTGCCTGTTCCATACTCCTCCGCCTACTGCTCAACCATCCTTTTAGGGGTACAAACAATAGTAATTGGGGCCTAGTGTGGTGGTGTACGTGTGAGATACATACACTTTCTTTTTGATCATATTTTCTATTCCGCTATTCAATTAAAACCTTTGGGGATCAATTAAATTGCGTGATAGTCTGTGTCGGTACGTGTGAGATCCACCTTTCCAAGTTTTTGGGGTTCATCTCATACTTCTGAAGATTTGAGGGTGCTGCCTGTTCCATACTCCTCCTCCTACTCCTCAACCATCCTTTTAGGGGTACAAACAATAGTAATTGGGGCCTAGTGTGGTGGTGTACGTGTGAGATACATACACTTTCTTTTTGATCATATTTTCTATTCCGCTATTCAATTAAAACCTTTGGGGATCAATTAAATTGCGTGATAGTCTGTGTCGGTACGTGTGAGATCCACCTTTCCAAGTTTTTGGGGTTCATCTCATACTTCTGAAGATTTGAGGGTGCTGCCTGTTCCATACTCCTCCTCCTACTCCTCAACCATCCTTTTAGGGGTACAAACAATAGTAATTGGGGCCTAGTGTGGTGGTGTACGTGTGAGATACATACACTTTCTTTTTGATCATATTTTCTATTCCGCTATTCAATTAAAACCTTTGGGGATCAATTAAATTGCGTGATAGTCTGTGTCGGGACGTGTGAGATCCACCTTTCCAAGTTTTTGGGGTTCATCTCATACTTCTGAAGATTTGAGGGTGCTGCCTGTTCCATACTCCTCCTCCTACTCCTCAACCATCCTTTTAGGGGTACAAACAATAGTAATTGGGGCCTAGTGTGGTGGTGTACGTGTGAGATACATACACTTTCTTTTTGATCATATTTTCTATTCCGCTATTCAATTAAAACCTTTGGGGATCAATTAAATTGCGTGATAGTCTGTGTCGGTACGTGTGAGATCCACCTTTCCAAGTTTTTGGGGTTCATCTCATACTTCTGAAGATTTGAGGGTGCTGCCTGTTCCATACTCCTCCTCCTACTGCTCAACCATCCTTTTAGGGGTACAAACAATAGTAATTGGGGCCTAGTGTGGTGGTGTACGTGCGAGATACATACACTTTTTTTGATCATATTTCCTATTCCGCTATTCAATAAAAACCTTTGAGGATCAATTGAATTGCGGGATCGTCTGTGTCGGTACGTGTGAGATCCACCTTTCCAAGTTTTTGAGGTTCATCTCATACTTCTGAAGATTTGAGGGTGCTGTCTGTTCCATACTCCTCCTACTCCTCATCCATCCTTTTAGGGGTAGAAACAATAGTAATTGGGGCCTAGTGTGGTTTTGTACGTGCGAGATACATACACTTTTTTGGATCATATTTCCTATTCCGCTATTCAATAAAAACCTTTCTAGGGCAAGATCTTAAATTACAGAAATATGAGGAGACCGTCAAATAAGGGCCGTGGCCTGGGTCGTGGTGCTGCTGGTAGAGCTCCTGTTGCAAGGAGAGGACGTGGTCGATCTGTGCCAGCTACACGCACAAGTGAAACACCTTCCTCAAGTGTGAGTAGGCGACAGAACCTGCATGAGTATTTGGTAGGGCATCATACGCCCCTAGAAGTGATGAGGCCAGAACAAGTGGAGGCGATAGTAGATTGGTTTGCTGCTGACAGTGCCTCCAGTTCCTTCACATTGTCTCCCACCCAGTCTACTGCAGAAAGGTCACAGTTGGCACCTGCAGCCGATGTCCAACCGTCTTTCACCTCACCCCCTTGCAAATCAGGCAAGCAGTCTGAGCCCCAAGCCATACAGCAGTCTCTTCTTCTTTTTGATGACTCTGTCAGCAGGGTTTCCCAGGGCCATCCACCTAGCCCTGCCCCAGAAGTGGAAGAGATTGAGTGCAGCGATGCCCAACCACTTATTTCTCAAGATGAGTACATGCAAGGATCATCGCAGCACGTCTCCGATGATGACGAAACGCAGGTGCCAACTGCTGCGGCGTTCAGCATTGTGGAGACCGACAAGGAGGGCAGGGGTGAAGACTGGGTGGAAGATGATGTGGAGGACGATGAGGTCCTCGACCCCACATGGAATGAACGTCATGCAGGTGACCTGAGTAGTTTGGAGGAAGAGGCGGTGGTCGCACAGAGCCACCAGCACAGCAGAAGAGGGAGCAGGGTGCAGAAGCGGAGCGGCCGTGCCCTAGACACTACGCCCGCTACTGCCCAACGCAGCATGGGGAACGAGCGCGCCAAAGTCAGCTCAAAGGAGTTCTCTAGCTTGGAAGTTCTTTAGAAAATGTGCTGATGACAGGACACGAGTGGTTTGCACCCTGTGCAATCAGAGCTTGAAGCGAGGCATAAACCTTCTCAACCTGAGCACAACCTGCATGATCAGGCATCTAAGTGCAAAGCACGAGCTGCAGTGGAGTACACACCTTCAAAACCAAGAAACGTCTCTGGCTCATCCTGCTTCCTCTTCTGCTGCAGTCTCGGCCGCTCCAGCCACATCTGTAGTGATACCGGCACCTGCCACCCCGCAAACAGACGATCTGTCAGCAACACCACCACCTGGGTCACCAACAACCATCTCCACAATGTCCCGTGGAAGCGTTCAGCTTTCCATCTCCCAAACACTTGAGAGGAAGAGGCAGTACCCCCCTACCCACCCGCGATCCCTGGCCCTGAATGCCAGCATTTCAAAATTATTGGCCTTTGAAATGCTGTCATTCCGTCTGGTGGAGACGCACAGTTTTAAAAACCTTATGTCGGTGGCTGTCCCACAGTACGTCGTGCCCAGCCGCCACTACTTTTCCAGGCAAGCCATCCCTTCCCTGCACAACCAAGTGGGGGAAAAAATCAGGTGTGCACTGCGCAACGCCATCTGTGCCAAGGTCCACCTAACTACCGATACGTGGACCAGTAAGCACGGTCAGGGGCGTTATATCTCCCTAACGGCACACTGGGTAAATGCAGTGGCGGATGGGCCTGAGGCGGATAGCAATTTGGCGCATGTTCTTCCACCACCGAGGATTGCAGGGCGCTTCAGTTTGCCTCCTGTTCCTAACTCCTCCTACTCCGCTTCCTCATCCTCTACCGCCTCCTCATCCGGACAGTGTAACACCTTCACCACCAACTTCAGCACGGCCAGGGGTAAACGACAGCAGGCAGTTTTACAACTTGCCTGTTTGGGGGACAAACCACACACCGCGCAGGAGTTGTGGAGGAGCATGGAACAGCAGACAAATGAGTGGTTGCTGCCAGCGAACCTCAAGCCCGGCCTGGTGGTGTGCGATAACGGGCGAAATCTCATAGCAGCTCTGGGCCTAGCCGGTTTGACGCACATCCCTTGCCTGGCGCATGTGCTGAATTTGGTGGTGCAGAGGTTGCTTAAAAACTACCCCGATATGTCAGAGCTGCTGCAGAAAGTGCGGGCCGTTTGTGCGCACTTTCAGCGTTGTCACCCTGCTGCTGCTCGCCTGGCAGCGCTGCAGCGTAACTTCGGCCTTCCCGCTCACCGCCTCATATGTGACGTGCCCACAAGGTGGAACTCCACCTTGCACATGCTGGAAAGACTGTGCGAGCAGCAGCAGGCCATAGTGGAGTTTCAGCTGCAGCACGCATGCGTGAGTCGCTCTGCAGAACAGCACCACTTCACCACCAATAACTGGGCCTCCATGCGAGACCTGTGTGCCTTGTTGCGCTGTTTTGAGTACTCCACCAACATGGCCAGTGGCAATGACGCCGTTCTCAGCTTAACTATCCCACTTCTATGCCTCCTTGAAAAAACAATTCGGGCGATGATGGAAGAGGATGTGGCACAGGATGAGGAGGAGGAGGAGGATGAAGAGGTAACATTTCCAAGGCTTTCAGGGCAGTCATTCGCAAGGGGCTCCGAGGGTGGGTTCCTGCACACACAAACGCCAGGGACACAATTGTCCAGCAGGGGCACAGTTCTGGAGGATGAGGAGGAGGAGGAGGAGCTGGAGGAGGAGATGGAACCATGTTCACAGCAGGGTGGCACCCAGGCCAGCTCATGGCCATCACTGGTGCGTGGCTGGGGGGATACAGAGGACACAGACGATACACCTCCCACAGAGGACAGCCTTTCGTTGCCTCTGGACAGCCTGGCACACATGAGCGATTACATGCTGCAGTGTCTCCACAACGACCGCCGAGTTGCCCACATTCTAACTTGTGCTGATTACTGGGTGGCCACGCTGCTGGATCCCCATTACAAAGACAACGTACCGTCCTTAATTCACTCACTGGAGCGCGATCGCAAGATGCGCGAGTACAAGCGCACGCTGGTAGACGCCATGCTGCTGGCATTCCCATCTGACAGCGGGGCCGCAGTGGAAGCACAAGGCAGAGGAGGAGGAGGAGGAGGAGGTCGCCAACGCAACCAGGGCACCGCCAGCACCTCAGAAGGCAGGGTTAGCATGGCCGAAATGTGGAAAAGCTTTGTCAGCATGCCACAACAAACAGCAGCACCAGCAGCTCAGATGGAACGTCTTAGCAGGAGGCAGCATTTTACCAACATGGTGGAGCAGTATGTGTGCACACGCCTACATGTAGTGAATGAGGGGTCTGCCCCCTTCAACTTCTGGGTCTCCAAATTGGGCACATGGCCTGAGCTTGCCCTTTACGCCTTGGAGGTGCTGGCGTGCCCTGCAGCCAGTGTATTATCTGAACGGGTATTTAGCACGGCTGGGGGCGTTATAACAGACAAGCGCAGCCGCCTGTCCAGAGACAATGTGTACAAGCTCACGTTCATTAAAATGAACCAGGCATGGATCCCACGGGACTTTTCCGTACCTTGTGCAGAATAGCAATGGATACCGACCTTACCCACCCATTGTTCCATTTTTGCTCTTTCTCACTCTTTTGGGGTGTACCCTCATTTAAAATTTGTGAAAAGAAGCAGTGTTGGCTACCTCGTCCTCCTCCTCAGGGCCAGATTAACGTAGGGGCTATTGGAGCTGCAGCTCCAGGCCCCTACCTTTTATATAGGCCCCGGGTTGGCCATATTCACTGTTACCGCTCTTCTGTCACTTGTAAACACAGAAGTCTGGCTTCTATGCTCGCTTCCCCAGGCAGCACCCTCAGAGCCTCCCCACACAGCGCGAAGGCCGGACAAGGAGGGACAGTTGCCGATGCATGGATGTGTTTATGGGCTTCAGAGACAGCATCCCATGTTGAATTAGGCATGCATGGCTGCACCCTTCCTCCTCTGGGTGCATGGCAAGGCACGGCCCTTAAGGCCCTTCAAAATCCTCAGCACCAAGCCCATGATGCTCTTAATCCGGCCCTGGTCCTCCTCCACCGCCGCTTCCACCTACACCGCCCATAGGTGTGCGCAGCCTATTGCATTAAGGTGTGCACCCCAAAGTTGAAATACACATGCATGTGTTTGCCAGCAGGGAGAGTAATGTATCGGGGCCATGTACCTGTAGGCAAAGAGAAATAGAGCAGAGCAGGTCCGAGGGAGATCTTTCCCATCTCCTCACTGGCAATGCTATGTGCCCTAGGTGATTAGGGTGTGCCCAGGCACACCCGGCACACCCTGTGCGCATGCCTATGTCACCGCCACATCCACCACCACCTCAACCTCCCTCCTACTCCATATGGGCCTCGTCCTTCAGAGATGAAGAAGAACATTGTTTTATTTTTCTGTTTTTTTTGTTGTTTTAAGTTATTTCCCTATCCACATTTGTTTGCAGAGCACTTGCCATGCTCTTAATTACGTTTTGCTGCCATTTGCAGCACTCTAGCCCTTTCCTTTGGTGTTTTAGAGCCATTTTAGTGCCTTAAAGTTCGGGTCCCCATTGACTTCAATGGGGTTCGGTGTCCGGGAAAAGTTTGGTAAAAGTCCGGGACACGGACCCGGACTTTTTTTTAAAGTTCGGCCGAACCCGTCGAACACGGACATCTAGGTGTCCGCTCAACCCTAGTCAGCAGTAATGTGAACCTTCCTGCTGACTGCTCTGTCCAACAAGGCCAAAACACTATCTTCCACATGATGGTAGAGAGCTGGAATGGCCTTACGCGAAAAGAAATGTCTTTTTGGAACCTGCCACTGTGGTACAGCACATTCCGCAAATTCACTAAAGGGGGCAGAGTCTACCAGATGAAAAGGCAGTACTAGCAATTTGGCCAAGCTAGAATTAAAAAGCTGAGCATGTGGATGGCTGGGACAGTTTTTTTTTATATGGTTCAGTAACTGAGGTAGTGAAATTTGCCTGCTGGTGAAATCAACAGGTGGTGTACTGCTAGCAGATTGGGTGCAAGTATCTGTGGCACTCATTGCTATACCATCATCCCTCTCAATGCAGGTATTTGAGTAGACATTAGGTGTAGTAGGGTTAGAGATCCCAGATGAGGAGTAAGGTGAAGTATGCTTTTTTTTATCATGTAGCTCTTTCAGGTGCTGTTGCCAATAGACTGCATGGCAAAGCATGTGGTGTCCAAGCGGCTGGTGTTCTATCCACGCTTGATCCGCTTCAGACAGATATTGCAAACAGCAATGCTGCGGTCTTCTGCACATTTGTTGAAAAAAGCCCACACTAATGAACTTTTGGAAGTCCGTGGGGAGTTTGCAGCACCCTGCACCTGTGAAACTCTGTGGTGTGATGCAATAGATCGGCTCTTCATATGGCAGCCCCTGGAGCACATCCTGCCTCGTTGGCGTTGTGCTAACTCCTCCTCCCCCTCCCCCTCACTTTCCTCCTCTATTCTCTTAGGCACCCAAGTACAGTCAGTAACCTCATTGTCCCCTCCCTCCTCGTCACTGGAGCAAACTTGGCAGTATGCTGCAGCTGTGGGAACATGACTGCTAGTTTCTTGTCTGTCATTGTCACCTCCTCTCACGTTATTCCCTTCATCAATCTGGGAACCAACATCAGAGCATTCAAATTGCTGTGCATCCTCCAGCAGCATGTCATTGACACTATGATCAAATAATTCAGGTGACTCCTCCATGCATGATAGTGGGGCGACAGAAGGAGTAGCTGTGGAGAAGGAGCCTGTGGAACGGGCCGCTTTGGCAGCTGCGGTGGAAGGCAAACTAGTATGAGCCTGTGTGACAGAGGATGAGGAGGATGAGGATGGCTTAGTTATCCACTACACCAACTCTTTTTTAAATTGTGGCTCAATAACTTGGCCAGCATTGGAAAAAAGGATGGACATGCCCCGCCTGCAGAGGATGCTCCATGTCTGTGACCACCACTTTACTCTGTGGACACAGAGGCTGCTTGCCCTCTTTTCGTGGTCTGTGAGCATCTGCCTCTCCTTGTCAGCCTTTCGGACATGGTGTGGATTTTGGGGGGGTTTTATAACTGGTTGATAAATATATATATATATATATTGCACTGCTGATATATACTCCACTGCTGATATGTACTGAACTAACCGATAGATACTGAAGGGCCTGATATATACTCAAGTGGCCTATATATATATATATATACAGTAATCCCCCGCTCCATCGCGGTTCAGTTTTTGCGGTCCCGGTAATTCGCGGTTTTTTTGTAATGTTATTTTACTATATAAATCATTAAAAATGAAATATTTTTGTGTTTTCCATAGCTCTTGCTATGTCTCTTAGTATCTTTTATGTGTTTAAATGAGTTTCTATTGTTTTAAAAGTGTGTTTAAAGACCTTAAAATGCTTCTACACGTACAGTGACAGTAAAATAAACATTCCTACAATGCATTTTAATAGGGTTTTTCTATTTCGCGGAATTTCACTTTTCGCGGCTGGGTCCGGAACGTAACCCCCGCAATGGAGGGGGGTTTACTGTATATGCAATTTACTTACAAATTCAAATAAACTTTTGCTCTCAATTAAAAAAAAAAAAATGTTTAGTATTTCTGTGAATTGAAGTAGTAGGTCTTGATGAACTGTTGACGGACCTTCAAACAAAATGAGTTGACTCTATGATGGCATCCTGACATACTGTCAAACAGTTTTTTCGAATTTTATATGAATGTTAGACTAGAAATCTAACCATATAGGGCATCCATCATGGAACTCTTTATTAATCTACAACATTAGTGAAGCCTTGTACAACTCTGTGTGTATTGATTCGAGCCAGCTGTATAGAGGTCTGGGTTGGAAGACTTGCCACATTCTTTCATGAGCATGAAGATAATTGTATTGCATTAAAAGAAAGTTTTATCTGTGTGGTTCTGAGAATTATGAGGTATTCCTAGAAAAGTAATCACTCAGATTTGTGATCGGTAGGGGATGGAACGCGTTTTGTTTCCTTCTAGCTAAGAACTGTGTTTGTGCCTTGTCCGTTGAGTTATCTTTGGCTTATATAAATGGGCAACTGGAGGTGTACAATGAGCTGTAGTCTTAGGTTTAACGCTTTAGCATCTGCTAAAAACTCCAGTGGTCAGCCTCAACATCATATCATAAACCTTAAATCTTCTTTTCCGCGTTTCACAAAAATCCCAGACTAGAACTCCTATCCATAATGTTTGCTTAAGAAATTTCGTTTTTTCAAATACTGTAAGTTAAACTGTATGTAAAAGCAAACCCTCTGTTAATTTTGGATAGTGTAGGGAAAGGTTAGACCGTCTGCAAAATTCCACTTTATTTTTTGTATTTGTATTGTTGTTTTAGTACCAAGAAAGAAAGTGATGGGAAATACTTAACATCTTGAGATGCCTTCCTCAGAATTGTTCAGATTACACCAAAGTTGGCATTACCTGCAATCTTTCTAGAAACCTGGATTTGATCTCACAACCAGAATTCTCTTTGAAAATAGATGCCTACAAGACGTCCGACAATGGGATGGCATCCAAATGTTATATAAGCTACTGATCAACCCACCTACGAGGCTACCTTATCAGATAGCATGTGAAAGGGACTTTCAAAATATTTGAGCAAGAGGACTGTAAAGCCTGGACTTCTTGTTTAAATAATGAATGTGTCTCTGATAGAGGTCGGAGACTCTCAATGGTTAATAGTTAGTTACTGAATGGCTTTCCAAAATTTATGTAAGCTCTCTTCCCCTTTGCTCCCAGAGATATGGTCAGGTGGTAACAGTCTTACATATATGGTGGACATGTCCTCAGGTCTGGTGTTTTTGGATACGAGTTCCTAATTTTTTGATACTCTGTAACTATGGTAAATATTACAAAAAATGCTTGGGTTGCCCTTTTGATCAAGCCAGTTGACAATGTCTCTAAGGAGACTACCATCTGAATAGATATGGGTATGCGGATGGTTGATGGTAAATTTCCAGACAGGCACCCCCTCCCTCCTTCTTTCCTTGCTTTTCCTTTTTTTTCCTCCTTACTTTACTAAGTGCTCATTTTGATTAAACTAGTGGTATTGACATACTGTCTGACTTCCAGTATTAATGTTACTAGTTACCAGGTTTTTTCACCTCAGCGAGGGGAGTAACTTTGGTCATTAAAAGAAAATCTAGTAACCCAATCGGCTCTAAACCCGTGCAAATCAATAGCCAAAAAACAAATACACTAAAATAAAGAGCTGCATGTTGTAAAGTGTAAAAAACACCTATACTGTGAAAAGAAACTAAGGAACCACGCTCTTACATCATAAAATACATATCACCATAGTGAATAAACAATAGTTTATAATAGACAAATAAATACATCTTAATTAAAATTATAGAAAATTCATAATAATTGTGCCTTACTGTCTGCAATAGTGTTCAAAATCCTTCTGTCATTCACTCCTTTTATGAGAGAAGCAAGAGTTGTACTGTGCCTATACAGCAGTGGAACAGTAGAATTCTTAGGTTGTCAGTGGAACTTCCTGTATCAATAATTGCAATTATACCATTTTGGCTTATGAGGCTTTAGTGTCTCTCTCCTACAGTTGAGCATTGAGTTACCACTGCCTCTGCCAGTGATCACGGATCTGCTCTCTCATGGCCAGTTTTGCCATCTAGCTCCAAGAGGCTATTTTTGATGGCATGGAAGTTGAGAGGTGGAAGCTACCAAGTCAAGGGTGCTCAGTGCAGGTTGTGGCTACCTTGTTTCAAGCCAGAGAGGTCGCCATGAATAATACTTACCAGAGAATATGGGTAAATTATGCAGATCTCACACAGCAAAAGCCTGGAGTCCTTTATCACCTAAACCAGCCAAGGTTCTGCAGTTTTTACAACTGGGACTGAACAGGAGCCTAGGTTCAAATATGATAAAAGTTCAGCCTTGTCTGCACTTACAGCGGTTTAAGGATTCCTTAACCCTTTAGTGATGCAATTATTAAAAGGCTTGCATGCAGTTATAGACCTGCCTGGAAACCATTGTTCCTTATATGGGACTTGCTTGTGGTCCTCAGCTCTATCAAGGCCTCATTTCTATCCTACAGCATTGACTACACTTTTTACCGTATTTCTTGGTTAAGTGAGAGAACCACATCCCCTGGATGTTGACCTAACTCTGATGACCTGCTTGGCAGCTACACTTTCATTTAGGAAAGCTGAAATCTGTGCTTGATCCCAGCATGGCTTAAGACGGGGTCAGTCAGCATCAGCATGTATAGTCATCTCCTAGATTGTTAAGACAATTAAAAGAGCCTACTCTTCACAAGACCCTCCTGTTCTGGAGGATTTAAGAGCACATTTAACTAGGGCAGTGTCAGCTCTGTGGACAGAGCAGTGCTGAGTGTCTCCTGAGGCTATTTGCAAGTCAGCAATATGGTCCACCTAGGACACCTTCATTACACTTTATTAGGTGAAATCAGCTCACGACAGTAAAATTTGGAAAATGCATACTTACACTACTGACCATTACAAAATTTATTTTACACCCTCCAGTATGGCGAGTTAGTTCCCATTGTATGCTGCCATGATGCGCCAGGAAAACAGAAAATTGTATACTCAGCTTTCCGTAATTTTCCTTTCCTGGTGCATCTTCCTGGCAGCCACCGGTTAACCCGAGAGTGCAGCCGGTGGTTCAATTATCTAACCATAGAGCTAATTGGAGATGAGGATGGCTCCAATCATCTCTATGGCCTAAGATACCGGAAGCTACGAGCATTTCATGACTTCTGTTTCACCAGAAATAAACAGGGCCATTGGGAAATTGGGAAAGTATTTTATCACACCAATTTTGGTGTGGTCAGATGCGTTAAGGTCAGAGGAGAGATCCCAATTTTTTTTAAAAAAAAGAGTACCTGTCACTACAGATTGCTATCATAGGGGATATTTAAATTCACTGTGATAACAATAAAAATGATTTAAAAAAAAAATGAAAGGAAAGGTGTCAAAATAACATAAAAAATCTGAAGAAAATAAAAAAATAAAAAATCAATTGCAGCATGCATGTGAGGTATCGCCGCGAACGCCAGGTCGAGTGCAGTAATTATTGCAGTATACCTCCTCTGTAAGTCTAAAGTGGTAACCTGTAAAGACTTTTAAAGGTTTTTAAAAATGTACGTACTTTGTTGCCGCTGCAGAGGCGTGCGCAATTTTTAAAGCATGTCATGTTTGGTATCTATGTACTCAGCATAAGATCATCTTTTAAATTTTACCAAACAAATTGGAATTATATAGTGTATTTGTGCAATAAATTTAAAAAAAATGTATTTTTTTTCGCAGAAATTGCGTTTGGAAAATCTGTGCGCAAATACCGTGTGACAAAAAAATTTGCAACATCCACCATTTTATTCTATAGGGCCTCTGCTTTAAAGAAATATATAATGTTTGGGGGTTCAAAGTAATTTTCTAGTAAAAAAAAATATTTTTTCATGTAAACAAAAAAATTTCATGTAAAAAAAAAGGCTTCATTTTCAAGTGGTTAGAAGTGTGGGTGATGTGTGGATAAGATTGAGCAAAAAATGCCGGGACAGTTCAAACACCCCCAAAATGACCCCATTTTGAAAAGTAGACACCCAAAGCTATTTGCTGAGAGGCATGGTGAGTCCATGGAATATTTTATATTTTGCCACAAGTGTCGGGAAAATTATTATTTCTTTTTTTGTTGTTGTTTTTTTTACAGAAAGTTGTCACTAAATGATATATTGCTCACGCATTCCATGAGAATATGTGAAATGACACCCCAAAATACATTCTGTTGCTTCTCCTGAGTACAGGGATACCCCATGTGTGAGACTTTTTGGCAGCCTAGCTGTGTACGCGACCCCGAAAACCAGTCCACATCTTCAGGTTTTCTAATGGCGTAAATTGCTGAATTTACCCCTGACTACCTGTCACAGTTTCAGAGGCCCTGAAATTTCAAGATAGCACAAAACCCAAATTACCCCATTTTGCAAAGTAGACACTCCAAGCTATTGGCTGAGAAGCATGATGAGTCCATGGAATTTATATTTTGACACAAGTTTCGGGAAAATTATTATTTTTTTTTTTTTTTTTTACACAAAGTTGTCAGTTAATGATATAATGCTCACACATGCCATGGGTATATGTGAAATGACACCCCAAAATACATTCTGCTGCTTCTCCTGAGTACAGGGATACCCCATGTGTGAGACTTTTTGCCAGGCTAGCCGCGTACAGGACCCGGAAAACCAATCCGCACCTTCTGGCTTTCTAAGGGTGTAAATTGTTGATCACACTCCTTACTACCTATTACATTTTGAAGTCCATAAAAAGCCAAGATGGCACAAAACCCCCCCAAATGACCCCATTTTGCAAAGTAGACACTCCAATCTATTTGCTGAGAGGCATGGTGAGTATTTTGCAGCTCTCTTTTTTTTTTTGGAAAATGAAGAAATAACGGAAAATGCATTTTTTTTCCTCTTTTTTCAATTTCCAAAACTTTGTGACAAAAAGTGAGATCTGCAAAACACTCAACATGCCTCTCTGCAAATAGCTTAGGGTGTCTACTTTCCGAAAAGGGGTCATTTGGGGGGGGGGGGTTGTGCTGTCTTGGCATTTCATGGCCTCCGAAACTGTGATAGGTAGTCAGGAGTGAAATCAACAATTTACGCCCTTGGAAAGCCTGAAAGTGGGGATTGGTTTTCGGGGACCTGTACTCGGTTAGACTGCAAAAAAGTCTCACACATGGGGTATCCCTGTACTCAGGAGAAGCAGCAGAATGTATTTTGGGGTGTCATTTCACATATACCCATGGCATGTGTGAGCAATATATCATTTACTGACAACTTTGTGTAAAAAAAAAATATATATATATATATATATATATATTTCCCGGAACTTGTGGCAAAATATAAAATATTCCATGGACTCACCATGGCTCTCAGCAAATAGCTTGGGGTGTCTACTTTCCAAAATGGGGTCATTTGGGGGGGGGGGGTATTTGCTATCTTGGAATTTTAGGGCCTCCGAAACTGTGACAGGTAGTGCAGAGGTGACATGAACAATTTACGCCATTAGAAAACCTGAGAGTGTTGATTGGCTTTTGCGGTCCTTTACACAGCTAGGCTCCCAAAAAGTCTCACACATGGGGCATCCCCATACTCAGGAGAAGCAGCAGAATGTATTTTGGGGTGTCATTCCACATATACCCATGTCATGTGTGAGAAATTTATCTTTTAGTGACAACGTTGTGTAAAAAAAAAAAATAAAAAAAAAAAATTTAATTTTCCCAAAACTTGTGGCAAAATATAAAATATTCCATGGATTCACCATGCCTCTCAGCAAACAGCTTGGGGTGTCTACTTTCCAAAATGGGGTCATTTGGGGGGGGGGGGGTTTTGTGGTATCTTGACATTTCAGGGCCTCCTAAACCGTTATAGGTAGTGAGAAAATGCAATGAAAAATGTACGCCCTTTGAAATTCTGATGGTGGTGATTTGTTTTCGGGCTCCCGTACACTGCTAGGCTCCCAAAAAGTCTCACATATGTGGTATTCCTGTACTCAGGAGAAGCAGCAGAATATATTTTGGGGTGTAATTACACATATACCCATGGCATGTGTGAGCAATATATAATTTCAATGACAACTTTGTGTAAAAAAAAATAAATAATTTTTTTTAGTCATTTTTCAAACACCTGTAACAAAAAAATGAAATATTCAATGAGCTCAACATGCCTCTCAGGACATTTCTTAGGATGTCTACTTTCCAAAAAGTGGTAGTTTGGGGGGGTTTTGTACTGCCCTGCCATTTTAGCACTTCATGAAATGAGATAGGCAGTCAGAAATTAAAGCTGCGTAAATTTCAGTATTTACACCATAGTTTGTAGACGCTATAACTTTTGCGCAAACCAATAAAAATACGCTCATTGATTTTTTTTGTCAAAGACATGTAGCTAAATATATTTTGGCCAAAAAAAAATGACATAAATTGAGTATATTGGATATTCTTTAAAAGACAAAGTTGAAAATGTCATTTCCTGACAGACTCCATGGCAGCATACGTTTGGGTAGGCCCCGCCTCCTCTCCTACCTCATAGGACCCCACTCCCATAAATCTTTGCTCCCTTTCAGCATCAGTGTTCTTTTTTCGTCCTCCTCATACATACGGTGTTATGTTCCTACTATTTTCAAGTCCTATACCTTGAAGCAGATTGGGTCGTGGAGACTCCGATAAGCCCTGGCTATTAGCAGGGTATGGAGGGGGCAATGGAAGAGACCCTCAGCAGGATCGCTGTGGTCTGGCCGAGAGAGCCCTGCTGCCGCGGGTGGCCTATCTTTGCCTGAAGACACAGTCCGGTGGTGTGCCTCTGGGACCCTTCTCTGCTTGGGCAGGGTGGTAAGCCCTGTGATGGGACCTTTTTTATTTGTTTATTTCTTTTGGTTGTGCCTTTTGTGTGCTAGTCTGTGGTATTGTTTAAGTATATGTCAGGCCGTTTTTACTTACTGCTGCTGTTGTCTGCCGTGTTTTTCTTCTCTGTATAGTCCGGTGGCTCCCGGTCCTGCCGCGGCCGCGATCGCGGCTGCCGCTTCCGGGTTGCGCGGCGCTTCTGCACATGCGCAGTAGCCGCCGGGCACTAGATTCGGTGTGCATGCGCGGGAGTGACGCGTGACGTCACTCGCGCATGCGCGGTAGCGTTCGGCGGCCGCGAGGCGGCATATTTAAATCCCTCAGTATGTCAGAGCTGGTGGGAAGGTCGGCATACACATACAGCCTCCCCCAGACTCTGACTGTCGTTTTTGTAAGGTAAGATTTGTACTCTTAATAGGCTTTTTGGCAGTTTCTTTGATTCATGCTTAGGCTTAGCTCTATGTATTTACCTTTTGCATAGTGGTGAAGAGTTTCTTCGCTCCCTCGGTTGCTTCGATATGGACGCTTCTCCACCCCCTAGTGGCCAGCCCGCTCATACCAGGTATGTGCTGGGCATTGAAGGGGGGGGGGGGAGGTTTTTTGTGTCTTTCCCTTACATATCGCTGCATGTGTCTGTCCCCAGCTCTTCCAGGTCTGAACACCAGCCTAGCGCACGCAGCGAAGACAGACATTCTAAGTCGCATCACCGGCACTCCTCGTCTAGGTCCAGACGCAGTTCCCCCCACAATAGGGGACGTGATGGCAAATCTTCTGGTTCAACACATCATGGCCGTTCAGAGCACCCGCATGGCAAGAAATGCTGGGGTTGTGGTACCATAGTAACTGATGGCTCCTCTCTGTGTAAACCCTGTTATACCCAAGCCACGGGTGAAAGGGAGAAGTCGGACCATCATATTGAGGAGGTTGTGCGCAGAGTCCTCAAAGACTCTTTAGCTGGGTTACAAAAGCCAAGTACTTCTGCAGGACCATCCCGCTCTCCGGAAAGAGATCTTCTGGTTCAGGATCCTTTTGAGTCCTCTCAACCCAGCCATCCTTCTATCCTTCCGTCAGAGTCCGAATCTGATTCAGATGACTCCGGTTCAGGATTTGAGTTCGGCCAGGTCTCCTCTCTTGTGAAGGCGGTGAGAGAAGCTCTTGAATGGGAGGATCCAGCTGTCTCCTCCCCAAAACAGCGAAAATACTTCAAGCAGCTATGCAAAGAGCGCTTGGACTTCCCATTTCTAGGGGAACTGGGAGATATAATTACAGAAGAGTGGAGCAAAGTGGAAAGGAAAAATTCTCTGACCACAAAAATGGCGAAGCTGTATCCATTTAAACAAGATAAGGTGAAGTATCTGGAATCTTCCCCAAGTGTGGATGCAGCGGTGATGCGTTTGGTCAAGCATGTCACCCTTCCAATGGAGGATACAGCCTCTTTTAGGGATCCGTTGGATAGGAGGATCGACGCTGATCTTAAACGAGCATATCTTTCGGCCGGCATGGCCTGTAAGCCAGCTTTGGCTTTGGCTACGATTTCAAAGGCCATGGAAGTCTGGATTAATGCCCTCGAGGGTACCCTTGGAGGAGTTTCGGAGGAAGTGCTCCAGAGCTCCCCAATCCAGGAGCTGAAGATGGCTGCGGGTTTTCTGGGGGAGGCGTCTCTAGACACCATTCGCCTTTTGGCTCGAGTTATGCTGGCTTCGGTTACGGCCAAACGCGCCCTTTGGCTTAGGCCTTGGGTTGCTGATGCTGCTTCCAAACAGGCGTGGTGCCGAATTCCGGTAATAGACCTCACTTATCTCAACAGGTCGATCCATCAAGAAAAGTTCAAAATGGAGTCCCTAGTCACCATTCAACATTCGATTCTCCCAGGAGATTGGTTGGCATCGATCGACCTAAAAGACGCATACTTCCACGTTCCTGTGGCAAAAGAGTACCATCAGTTCCTCCGGTTTGCTGTAGGTCGTGCTCACATGCAATTTACGTGTCTTCCCTTCGGGCTCTCAACTTCGCCTCGCACGTTCTCCAAGACCTTGCTGGCAGTTGTTGCTCTCATCAGGACCAGAGGCATCAGATTGCATCATTATCTGGACGATCTCCTCCTTCTGTCCCAGGACAAGCATCAGTTACTCTTACATCTGGAGCAAGTGACATCTACGCTTCAGGAATTCGGTTGGATTCTGAATCTAGAAAAGAGCCATCTGGTGCCTACGCAGTCGCTGGTGTTTCTCGGGGCACTGTTCAACACGGTGAAGTGCACCATTTCCCTGCCAGAAGAGAAAATTCCTGTAGTCCAGAGCAGGGTGTCTCACACTCTCGCTGCCTCTCGTCTCACTGCTCGCCAGTGTCTAAAGGTAGTAGGGACGCTTGTAGCCACCTCGCCTATGGTGAAGTGGGCTATGTGGAAGCTGAGACCCTTCCAGAAGGGGTTTCTCCAACAGTGGACGACGGAGAATTTGTCACAGGTTATTCACCTGACTCCATTCATGAAGGGATGCCTTCCCTGGTGGTTACGCCGTACAAATCTGACCAACTGCCACTCAATCGCTCCGATTTCCTGGGTAACGATAACCTCCGATGCCAGCAATACTGGTTGGGGAGCCCACTGTCTGACCGAAGTGGCACAAGACAGATGGAACTTCCCAGGTCATGGAGTAGTGTCCAACGTTCTAGAACTTCGAGCCGCCCTCAAAGCACTCCAGGCTTTTCACCATCTAACACAGGGGGCTTCAGTGCTGTTAAGGATGGACAACACCACGGCAGTGGCTTATGTCAAGAGGCAGGGAGGAACACGCAGTATGTCTCTCCTCCAAGAAACAGAACCGATCATGACATGGGCTCAGCATCATCTGGCCAATCTCTCAGCGGTCTTTGTCCCGGGAGTGTTGAATGTGGAGGCAGACTTCCTATCTCGTTTCCAACTAGACAACAACGAGTGGTCCCTCCACCAAGAGGTGTTCAACTGGGTGTTATCTCTGGGGATTTCACCCGAAGTGGATCTGTTTGCGAGGCCACGCAACAGGAAGCTTCGGAAGTACTACACGAGATTCAGAGATCCTCAAGCTTTCGGAGTGGATGCCCTCACGGACAGGTGGAACTTCCAGTCTGCTTATGCCTTTCCACCAGTGCCAATAGTACTCCAATTCCTGCGGAGACTGAAGATGGAGGAAGTAGAGATCGTGGCAATAATCCCCTTCTGGCCCAACAGGCCATGGTTTCCCCTGCTGTCCCTTCTGAGCTTCAGGGATCCAATCCCTCTACCTCTCAGGTTGGACCTTCTGTCTCAGGGTCCTACTCTGCACCCATGCCCTGCACGGCTGCACCTCAGGGCTTGGTTTTTGAGAGGGGGAGGTTGGAAGCTCTCGGATGTCCACAGGAGGTGATTCCGACTCTCATGAGTTCAAGAAGGCCCAGCACCAACAGGGTATATGAAAGGATATGGGCCAGGTTCATGAGTCATCAGGCCCAGGGGTCAGGTCCAGTAGGTACACCTACTGTTCAGCAGATTTTAAGTTTTTTGCAGTCTGGTCTGGATCTGCCCCTCTCGGTTAGTTCTCTCCGGGTGCAAGTATCCGCCATTTCAGCCTTTACCGGAATTCAGTGGGCAAGTCATCATCTGATCCAGCAATTTTTTAGGGGAGCAGTCAGGCTTAGGCCTCAGAGAAGGCCAAGATTCCCAAAATGGGATCTTCCTTTAGTTTTGGACTTTTTTTCTTCAAAGGATGTTGCTTCCATGTCTGTCAAGGAACTTACGTTGAAAACAGCATTTTTGGTGGCTATTTCCTCTGCTAAGAGGGTCTCCGAGATACACAATCTGGGTCACAAAGAACCTTTTTTGACCTTTTTTCAAGACAGGGTGGTCCTTATCCCTATGCTAGGGTCAAATCCAAAAGTGACCTCTGTCTTCCACGAAAATGCTGAGATAATTCTTCCCACCTTCAGAACTGATGAGAATTCTTCAGTCCATCCTCTAGACGTGGGCAACACTCTAAGTCAATATCTGGAGGCCACATCCTCCTTCCGCCAATCGGACTTCCTTTTCGTTCTGCTACATGGCAAAAAGAAGGGAATGCGTGCATCTTCCAGAGCAGTGGCTTGGCTCCTCCAGAGGCGATTACAGCTCACTCTACAAGAAGTGTCGCTACGTCTTGGGCAGCTTCCAAGCACGTCGCACCTGACGTGATCTGCAAGGCAGCATCTTGGTCATCTGTTAATACTTTTCTTTCCCATTATTGTTTTGAACCTGCTGCTTTGTCTTCCGTTAATTTTGGCGTTCAAGTCTTGTCAGTTGACAGTGCCAATTAAAGTTTTCTTTGTTCAGCATCTTCCCACCCGGGAGTGTATAGCGAGTTATTTCCCAAACGTATGCTGCCATGGAGTCTGTCAGGAAAATGGAAAATTGATATCAAATACTTACCGTAATTTTCCTTTCCTGATGGACTCCATGGCAGCAGGAGTCCCCTCCCAATTCCTGAGTAGGCTAGTTACAGAACACTGATGCTGAAAGGGAGCAAAGATTTATGGGAGTGGGGTCCTATGAGGTAGGAGAGGAGGCGGGGCCTACCCAAACGTATGCTGCCATGGAGTCCATCAGGAAAGGAAAATTACGGTAAGTATTTGATATCAATTTTCCGTTTTTTTTTGCAAAATTTTCGCTCTTTTTTTATTAATATCGCAAAAAATAAAAAGCGCAGAGGTGATCAAATACCACCAAAAGAAAGCTCTGTTTGTGGGGAAAAAAAGGACATAAATTTCGTTTAGGTACAGCATTGCATGACCGCGCAATTGCCAGTTAAAGTCACACAGTGCCAAGTTGAAAAAAGGGGTCTGGTCTTTGAGCAGCCAAATCCTCCGGGGCTTAAGTGGTTAACAAGCTGGAGTGAAGAATTTCACAAGGGGGAAGGGTTCTCATCCCCTTCTCCCCTTTTTTTTTTTTTTCTTCACTGATTGGATGGTAATATATGCATTTTTGGATGGGTTGATAGTGACTCTATATTATTTTGGATATCACAGTATGTGTTAATAGTTAGAATGACATTTCACAAGTAAAGGGGAAGGGTTTTCACTTGATTGAACTATATATTATATTGTCACATTATGAATAGAGTTGAGCGGAAACCTGGATGTCCGTGTTCGGCGGGTTCGGCCGAACTTTAAAAAAAAGTCCGGGTCCGTGTCCCGGACTTTTGCCGAACTTTTCCCGGACACCGAACCCCATTGAAGTCAATGGGGACCCGAACTTTCAGGCACTAAAATGGCTCTAAAACACCAAAGGAAAGGGCTAGAGTGCTGCAAATGGCAGCAAAACGTAGTTAAGAGCATGGCAAGTGCTCTGAAAACAAATGTGGATAGGGAAATAACTTAAAACAAAAAAAAAAAAAACAGAAAAATAAAACAATGTTCTTCATCTCTGAAGGACGAGGCCCATATGGAGTAGGAGGGAGGTTGAGGTGGTGGTGGATGTGGCGGTGTCATAGGCGTGCGCACAGGGTGTGCCGGGTGTACCTGGGCACACCCTAATCACCTAGGGCACATTAGCATTATCTCTCTGTTTGCCAGTGAGGAGATGGGAAAGATCTCCCTCGGACCTGCTCTGCTCTATTTCACTTTGCCAGCAGGGAGAGTAATGTATCGGGGCCATGTACATGTAGGCAAACACATGCATGTGTATTTAAACTTTGGGGTGCACACCCTAATGCAATAGGCTGCGCACACCTATGGGCGTTGTAGGTGGAAGCGGCGGTGGAGGAGGACCAGGGCCGGATTAAGAGCATCATGGGCTTGGTGCTGAGGATTTTGAAGGGCCTTAAGGGCCGTGCCTTGGCATGCACCCAGAGGAGAAAGGGTGCAGCCATGCATGCCTAATTCAACATGGGATGCGGTCTCTGAAGCCCATAAACACATCCATGCATCGGCAACTGTCCCTCCTTGTCCGGCCTTCGTGCTGTGTGGGGAGGTTCTGAGGGAGCTGCCTGGGGAAGCGAGCATAGAAGCCAGACTTCTGTGTTTACAAGTGACAGAAGAGCGGTAACAGTGAATATGGCCAACCCGGGGCCTATATAAAAGGTAGGGGCCTGGAGCTGCAGCTCCAATAGCCCCTACGTTAATCTGGCCCTGAGGAGGACGAGGTAGCCAACACTGCTTCTTTTCACAAATTTTAAATGAGGGTACACCCCAAAAGAGTGAGAAAGAACAAAAATGGAACAATGGGTGGGTAAGGACGGTATCCATCGCTATTCTGCACAAGGTACGGAAAAGTCCCGTGGGATCCATGCCTGGTTCATTTTAATGAACGTGAGCTTGTACACATTGTCTCTGGACAGGCGGCTGCGCTTGTCTGTTATAACGCCCCCAGCCGTGTTAAATACCCGTTCAGATAATACACTGGCTGCAGGGCATGCCAGCACCTCCAAGGCGTAAAGGGCAAGCTCAGGCCATGTGCCCAATTTGGAGACCCAGAAGTTGAAGGGGGCAGACCCCTCATTCACTACATGTAGGCGTGTGCACACATACTGCTCCACCATGTTGGTAAAATGCTGCCTCCTGCTAAGACGTTCCATCTGAGCTGCTGGTGCTGCTGTTTGTTGTGGCGTGCTGACAAAGCTTTTCCACATTTCGGCCATGCTAACCCTGCCTTCTGAGGTGCTGGCGGTGCCCTGGTTGCGTAGGCTACCTCTTCCTCCTCCTCCTCCTCCTCTGCCTTGTGCTTCCACTGTGGCCCCACTGTCAGGTGGGAATGCCAGCAGCATCGCGTCTACCAGCCTGCGCTTGTACTCGCGCATCTTGCAAACGTGCTCCAGTGAGTGAATAAAGGACGGTACGTTGTCCTTGTAACGGGGATCCAGCAGCGTGGCCACCCAGTAATCAGCACAAGTTAGAATGTGGGCAACTCGGCGGTCGTTGTGGAGATACTGCAGCATATAATCGCTCATGTGTGCCAGGCTGCCCAGAGGCAACGAAAGCCTGTCCTCTGTGGGAGGTGTATCGTCCGTGTCCTCTGTATCCCCCCAGCCACGCACCAGTGATGGCCATGAGCTGGCCTGGGTGCCACCCTGCTGTGAACATGGTTCCATCTCCTCCTCCAGCTCCTCCTCATCCTCCAGAACTGTGCCCCTGCTGGACAATTGTGTCCCTGGCGTTTGTGTGTGAGGGAACCCACCCTCGGAGCCCCTTGCGAATGACTGCCCTGAAAGCCTTGGAAATGTTACCTCCTCATCCTCCTCCTCCTCCTCATCCTGTGCCACATCCTCTTCCATCATCGCCCAAATTGTTTTTTCAAGGAGGCATAGAAGTGGGATAGTTAAGCTGAGAACGGCGTCATCGCCACTGGCCATGTTGGTGGAGTACTCAAAAAAGCGCAACAAGGCACACAGGTCTCGCATGGAGGCCCAGTTATTGGTGGTGAAGTGGTGCTGTTCCGCAGAGCGACTCACACGTGCGTGCTGCAGCTGAAACTCCACTATGGCCTGCTGCTGCTCGCACAGTCTTTGCAGCATGTGCAAGGTGGAGTTCCACCTTGTGGGCACGTCACATATGAGGCGGTGAGCGGGAAGGCCGAAGTTACGCTGCAGCGCTGACAAGCGAGCAGCAGCAGGGTGAGAACGCCGAAAGTGCGCACAGATGGCCCGCACTTTCTGCAGCAGCTCTGACATATCGGGGTAGTTTTTAAGGAACCTCTGCACCACCAAATTCAGCACATGCGCCAGGCAAGGGATGTGCGTCAAACCGGCTAGGCCCAGAGCTGCTATGAGATTTCGCCCGTTATCGCACACCACCAGGCCGGGCTTGAGGCTCGCTGGCAGCAACCACTCATTTGTCTGCTGTTCCATGCTCCTCCACAACTCCTGCGCGGTGTGTGGTTTGTCCCCCAAACAGGCAAGTTGTAAAACTGCCTGCTGTCGTTTACCCCTGGCCGTGCTGAAGTTGGTGGTGAAGGTGTTACGCTGTCCGGATGAGGAGGCGGTAGAGGATGAGGAAGCGGAGTAGGAGGAGTTAGGAACAGGAGGCAAACTGAAGCGCCCTGCAATCCTCGGTGGTGGAAGGACATGCGCCAAATTGCTATCCGCCTCAGGCCCATCCGACACTGCATTTACCCAGTGTGCCATTAGGGAGATATAACGCCCCTGACCATGCTTACTGGTCCACGTATCGGTAGTTAGGTGGACCTTGGCACAGATGGCATTGCGCAGTGCACACCTGATTTTTTTCCCCACTTGGTTGTGCAGGGAAGGGATGGCTTGCCTGGAAAAGTAGTGGCGGCTGGGCACAACGTACTGTGGGACAGCCACCGACATAAGGTTTTTAAAACTGTGCGTCTCCACCAGACGGAATGACAGCATTTCAAAGGCCAATAATTTTGAAATGCTGGCATTCAGGGCCAGGGATCGCGGGTGGGTAGGGGGGTACTTCCTCTTCCTCTCAAGTGTTTGGGAGATGGAAAGCTGAACGCTTCCACGGGACATTGTGGAGATGGTTGGTGACCCAGGTGGTGGTGTTGCTGACAGATCCTCTGTTTGTGGGGTGGCAGGTGCCGGTATCACTACAGATGTGGCTGGAGCGGCTGAGACTGCAGCAGAAGAGGAAGCAGGATGAGCCAGAGACTTTTCTTGGTTTTGAAGGTGTCTACTCCACTGCAGCTCGTGCTTTGCACTTAGATGCCTGATCATGCAGGTTGTGCTCAGGTTGAGAAGGTTTATGCCTCGCTTCAGGCTCTGATTGCACAGGGTGCAAACCACTCGTGTCCTGTCATCAGCACATTTTCTAAAGAACTTCCACGCTAGAGAACTCCTTTGAGCTGACTTTGGTGCGCTCGTTCCCTTGCTGCATTGGGCAGTAGCGGGCATAGTGTCTAGGGCACGGCTCCGCTTCTGCACCCTGCTCCCTCTTCTGCTGTGCTGGTGGCTCTGTGCGACCACCGCCTCTTCCTCCAAACTACTCAGGTCACCTGCATGACGTTCATTCCATGTGGGGTCGAGGACCTCATCGTCCTCCACATCATTTTCCACCCAGTCTTCACCCCTGCCCTCCTTGTCGGTCTCCACAATGCTGAACGCCACAGCAGTTGGCACCTGCGTTTCGTCATCATCGGAGATGTGCTGCGATGGTCCTTGCATGTACTCATCTTGAGAAATAAGTGGTTGGGCATCGCTGCAATCAATCTCTTCAACTTCTGGGGCAGGGCTAGGTGGATGGCCCTGGGAAACCCTGCTGACAGAGTCCTCAAAAAGAAGAAGAGACTGCTGTATGGATTGGGGCTCAGACTGCTTGCCTGATTTCCAAGGGGGTGTGGTGAAAGACGGTTGGACATTGGCTGCAGGTGCCAACTCTGACCTTTCTGCAGTAGACTGGGTGGGAGACAATGTGAAGGAACTGGAGGCACTGTCAGCAACCCAATCTACTATCGCCTGTACTTCTTCAGGCCTCATCACGTCTAGAGGCGCATTATGCCCTACCAAATACTGATGCAGGTTCTGTCGCCTACTCACACTTGTGGAAGGTGTTTCACTTGTGCGTGTAGCTGGCACAGATCGACCACGTCCTCTCCTTGCAACAGGAGCTCTACCAGCAGCACCACGACCCAGGCCACGGCCCCTATTTGACGGTCTCCTCATATTTCTGTAATTTATGATCTTGCCCTAGAAAGGTGTTTATTGAATAGCGGAACAAAACAACAACAGTATCGCACGGGTGTATCTGACAGTCAAATATGCAAACTATGCCGCAATTTAATGTTTTTTACCCCAAAAGGGTGTATATTGAATAGCTGGAATAGGAAAAAGGATAAAAAAACGGTGTATCTCACACGTACAAACACAGACTAGGCCCCGATTCAAATTTTTTGTACCCTAAAGGGAGGATGAGGAAGAGGAGTAGGAGGAGTTGGGAACAGGAGGCAAACTGAAGCGCCCTGCAATCCTTGGCGGTGGAAGGAGATACGCCAAACAAATTTAAAAGGTGTATCTCACACGTACTGATACAGACTATGCCGTAATTTAATTTTCTTACACTCCAAAAGGGTGTATATTGAATAGCGGAATAGGACAAATTTTACAAAACGGTGTATCTCACACGTACAAACACCAACTAGGCCCCGATTACAATTTTTTGTACCCTAAAGGCAGGATGAGGAAGAGGAGTAGGAGGAGTTGGGAACAGGAGGCAAACTGAAGCGCCCTGCAATCCTCGGCGGTAGAAGGAGATGCGCCAAACAAATTTAAAAAGGTGTATCTCACATGTACCGGTACAGACTATCCCGCAATTTAATTTTTTACACTCAAACAGGGTGTATATTGAATAGCGGAATAGGAAAAATTTTACAAAACGGTGTATCTCACACGTACAAACACCAACTAGGCCCCGATTACAATTTTTTGTACCCTAAAGGCAGGATGAGGAAGAGGAGTAGGAGGAGTTGGGAACAGGAGGCAAACTGAAGCGCCCTGCAATCCTCGGCGGTAGAAGGAGATGCGCCAAACAAATTTAAAAAGGTGTATCTCACATGTACCGGTACAGACTATCCCGCAATTTAATTTTTTACACTCAAACAGGGTGTATATTGAATAGCGGAATAGGAGAAATTTTACAAAACGGTGTATCTCACACGTACAAACACCAACTAGGCCCCGATTACAATTTTTTGTACCCTAAAGGCAGGATGAGGAAGAGGAGTAGGAGGAGTTGGGAACAGGAGGCAAACTGAAGCGCCCTGCAATCCTCGGCGGTAGAAGGAGATGCGCCAAACAAATTTAAAAAGGTGTATCTCACATGTACCGGTACAGACTATCCCGCAATTTAATTTTTTACACTAAAAGAGGGTGTATATTGAATAGCGGAATAGGACAAATTTTACAAAACAGTGTATCTCACACGTACAAACACAAACTAGGCCCCGATTACAATTTTTTCTACCCTAAAGGCAGGATGAGGAGTAGGAGGAGTTCGGAACAGGCAGGAGGCAGACTGAAGCACCCTCATATCCTCGGCAGTATGAGATGCGCCCCAAAAATTGGAAAGGTGTATCTCTGTAATGTTCTGGTACCTTTGGGTACCCTAATTACTCTTTCATAAGTGTATGCGCCCCACCATTCTCTTTTGGTAAGGTGCGCATACACCTTTAAGACTGATGCTGTCATCACTGAGCGCCGGACTGGATGGCTATTTAGATCGCCGGCTCTCACTCACATGTGTTCGTTCAAACTGCTTTGTGCCTTGATGCTAACCTGTCTTGAAGCTCTCATGCTTGCAAGCATACCTCGCTGTCGGAACTACGCTGCGCTGATCCCTGTATCCCGCTACCGGATCATCCGCTCTTGCCGAACCTCTCCTCTGCTACATTGCTATTAGTGATAAGTACCCCACAGGGGAAACCTCTATAACTTTCATACTAAAGCTTACACTATCTAGCTCTGCATACTAAGGACTATTACTACATCTGCATTATCTAAGATTGCTAGCTCTTGAGCCTACTACCACCTTTTCTTGCACTGGGTTGATCTCTCTTGTATGTCCACCTGCTACTCTGTCATCTGCTACCATACATGATTGCTAAACCTATCTGCATCCCATCTGCTACTATCTTACTTTCAAGAACATTTCCTTTCAAGTGTCTGTCATCTACCATCTCTACCCAACCTGTCTCTTCAGCCTATCATCACTATGTTACTATATACATAAGTCACTCTAGGAAACATCTTATTGAGTGTGTGTATTTACTTGCTGAATTGAGATCATCCACACATGATGAGTCATTGAGAGTTGGGAATGGTGTCTCAGCGTTTCTCTACATGACTACTGAAGTGGAATATTTCTGCAGCTGAAAATCCACATCATACATAAAACGCAGGAGCGTTACAATCTCACACGTACCGACACAGACTATCACGCAATTTAATTGTTTATACCCAAAGGTTTTGATTAAATAGCGGAATAGAAAATATGATCCAAAAAAAAGTGTATGTATATCACACGTACACAACCACACTAGGCCCCAATTACTATTGTTTGTACCCCTAAAGGCAGGATGAGGAGTAGGAGGAGTTTGGAACAGGCAGCACCCTCAAATCTTCAGAAGTATGAGATGAACCCCAAAAACTTGCAAAGGTGGATCTCACACGTACCAACACAGACTATCCCGCAATTTAATTGATCCACAAAGGTTTTTGATTAAATAGCGGAATAGAAAATATGATCAAAAAAAGTGTATGTATATCACACGTACACAACCACACTAGGCCCCAATTACTATTGTTTGTACCCCTAAAAGGCTGGATGAGGAGTAGGGGGAGTATGGAACAGGCAGCACCTTTAAATCTTCAGAAGTATGAGATGAACCCCAAAAACTTGCAAATGTGGATCTCACACGTACCAACCAATAAATTTTTAATTTATAAAATAAGGTCTGCAGGTATCGACAGCAGGGTTTGCTCTTGGATACGGAATTGGCTAAAAGGCCGTGTCCAAAGGGTAGTAATAAACAGCGCATACTCAGACTGGTCTGAGGTAGTAAGCGGGGTGCCCCAGGGCTCAGTCCTGGGACCAACCTTGTTCAATTTATTCATAAACAGCATTGAGGAAGGGATCAGTAGTTCGTTATCAGTTTTTGCAGATGACACAAAATTGGCCAGGGCGATAACTGCACAGCATGAAGCAGATATCCTACAGAATGACCTGGACAAAATTACGGAGTGGGCAACGACATGGCAAATGAGGTTTAATGTGGAGAAGTGTAAGGTTTTGCACTTGGGGACCAAAAACATAAAAGCACAATACACGTTAGGAGGGGAACCCTTGGGGGAATCAAAAATGGAGAAAGATTTGGGAGTCTTAGTTGATGATAGATTAGGCAACAGCATGCAATGCCAAGCGGCAGCTTCCAAAGCCAACAGAATATTAGCATGCATAAAGAAAGGGATGTATTCCAGAGATAAGACTATAATCCTTCCACTTTATAAAACTCTGGTCCGACCGCATCTGGAGTATTCTGTCCAGTTCTGGTCGCCAGTCCTCAGGAGGGATGTGTTGGAGCTGGAGAAAGTCCAGAGAAGGGCAACTAAACTGATTAGGGGGTTGGAGGACCTTACCTATGAAGAGCGGCTGCAATCGCTCGATTTATTTTCCCTGGAGAAAAGACGTCTGAGAGGGGACATGATAGCAATTTATAAATATCTTAATGGGGATCTCAGCTTAGAAGAAAAGCTGTTCATTCGAAGGAATTGCATGAGGACTCGAGGACATACAATGCGATTAGAGGAGAAGCGTTTTAACCTCAGGCAACGTGGGGGGTTCTTTACTGTTAGGGCTACAAGATTGTGGAATTGTCTACCACAAGAGGTGGTTTCTGCGGGTAGTATGGTGACTTTCAAAAGACTCTTAGACTTACATCTCAAGGATCAGGAGATTGAGGGCTATGTTAGATGATTACAGTCACACACACCTACACAGGTTGAACTGGATGGACTATTGTCTTTATTCAACCTCGCCTACTATGTAACTATGTAACTATGTAACACAGACTATCCCGCAATTTAATTGATCCCCAAAGGTTTTTATTGAATAGCGGAATAGGAAATATGATCAAAAAAAGTGTATGTATCTCACACGTACAGAAGCAGACTAGGCCCCAATTACTATTGTTTGTACCCCTAAAAGGCTGGATGAGGAGTAGGGGGAGTATGGAACAGGCAGCACCCTCAAATCTTCAGAAGTATGAGATGAACCCCAAAAACTTGGAAAGGTGGATCTCACACGTACCAACACAGACTATCCCCCAATTTAACTGATCCCCAAAGGTTTTTGATTAAATAGCGGAATTGAAAATATGATCAAAAAAAGTGTATGTATATCACACGTACACAACCACACTAGGCCCCAATTACTATTGTTTGTACCCCTAAAAGGCTGGATGAGGAGTAGGGGGAGTATGGAACAGGCAGCACCCTCAAATCTTCAGAAGTATGAGATGAACCCCAAAAACTTGGAAAGGTGGATCTCACACGTACCAACACAGACTATCCCCCAATTTAACTGATCCCCAAAGGTTTTTGATTAAATAGCGGAATAGAAAATATGATCAAAAAAAGTGTATGTAAATCACACGTACACAACCACACTAGGCCCCAATTACTATTGTTTGTACCCCTAAAAGGCTGGATGAGGAGTAGGGGGAGTATGGAACAGGCAGCACCCTCAAATCTTCAGAAGTATGAGATGAACCCCAAAAACTTGGAAAGGTGGATCTCACACGTACCAACACAGACTATCCCCCAATTTAACTGATCCCCAAAGGTTTTTGATTAAATAGCGGAATAGAAAATATGATCAAAAAAAGTGTATGTATATCACACGTACACAACCACACTAGGCCCCAATTACTATTGTTTTTACCCCTAAAAGGCTGGATGAGGAGTAGGGGGAGTATGGAACAGGCAGCACCCTCAAATCTTCAGAAGTATGAGATGAACCCCAAAAACTTGGAAAGGTGGATCTCACACGTACCAACACAGACTATCCCCCAATTTAACTGATCCCCAAAGGTTTTTGATTAAATAGCGGAATAGAAAATATGATCAAAAAAAGTGTATGTATATCACACGTACACAACCACACTAGGCCCCAATTACTATGGTTTGTACCCCTAAAAGGCTGGATGAGGAGTAGGGGGAGTATGGAACAGGCAGCACCCTCAAATCTTCAGAAGTATGAGATGAACTCCAAAAACCCCAAATATCATTCAGCTCTGCTGCAGGCCACAACTTAATTTTTTTTAACCCAAGGCTGTATATTGAATAGTGGAATAGAAAAAAAGTGTATGATTTTTGAAACCACTCAATATTAGCACATGTGAACTGAACACAGCAGTGTATAATCAGTCACTCAGCACAGCACAGCTGAAGGAAAAATGCTGCACACAGTGCCTGATAGAAAAATACTTTTCTCCCTCCAAATCAGTGGGCAAAAAAGATTGTGTTCGCTGCACCCCAAAAAGATTGTGTTTACTGTACCCCAAAAAGATTGTGTTCACTGCACCCCAAAAAGATTGTGTTCACTGCACCCCAAAAAGATTGTGTTCACTGTACCCCAAAAAGATTGCGTTCACTGCACCTCAAAAAGATTGTGTTCACTGCACCCCAAAAAGATTGTGTTCACTGCAGCCCACACACAGCAAAATGGATGTGGACCACTGACACCTGCCTATCTCCTATCCCACACCACACAGCAATATCGATTGTAGTTTGTAGAACACACTTTCCCTGAAAATCAGCAGACTCTATCCCTAACAGGATTGATAAGATCGTAGATCGGGTGACTGCAAACCCCACCCCACACAGCAATATCGATTGTAGTTTGTAGAACACACTTTCCCTAAAAATCAGCAGACTCTCTCCCTAAAAGGATTGATAAGATTGTAGATCGGGTGACTGCAAACCCCACCCCACACAGCAATATCGATTGTAGTTTGTAGAACACACTTTCCCTAAAAATCAACAGACTCTCTCCCTAACAGGATTTATAAGATCGTAGATCGGGTGACTGCAAACCCCACCCCACACGGCAATGTCGATTGTAGTTTGTAGAACGCACTGTCCCTAAAATCAGCAGACTCTCTCCCTAAAATGCCTACAACTTGCCCTGCCTAACACACTCCGACCTGTCCCTCAATTCTATCCGGACACAAATGTTTTTTTTTTCCTGTCTGTCCCTAATCAGCAGCCAGCACGTTGATGTGTGCTCTCTCCCTGATCTAAACAGCAGAATGACGCCTCAGCGGCGCTGCCTCGAACTTATAAAGACTTGGTCACATGCTTCAGACGGCCAATCACAGCTACTGATACATTTGCAGGCATGGCTGGGATGGCTTAGGCACACCAGTTAAACGCTTGTTGATTGGCTGTTGAAAGCCCGCCATGAAAAGCGCGCCAAAGCATGCAAAACCCGGAAATAAAACGACCGAACACGGATTTTTACCCGAATATACAGTAAAGTGTTCGTGTCCGTGTTCGGGTAAAAAAATCCAATTATTCGGTACGAACACGAATAATACAGTCCGTGTTCGCTCAACCCTAATTATGAAGGAATATGGTAGGGGGTAGAATCTCACAAATATAGGGAAAGGTTTTTTCCCCTTAAAAGGTGGTGGGGGGGGGGGAATTAGTTTTTGTTTTTTGCCACTGAATTGGTGGTGATTAATACTTATAGGAGGGGTTAACATCTAATTATACATTACTTCAAATATCACAATATGTTTTTTTTTTATTATTATATATTATTTATTTTTCTTTCCGTGGCTGTCTACCTCTCAGGAGGAAGAGAGGGTGACCGGGGAAAGAGGGAGAGTGGACCAGGAAAGTTATAAACTAGGAATAAGACACAGGGTGGCCTCTCTTGTTGGATAAAGGGGGAAGAAAGGAAGGGGAGAAGAAAGAAAATAAGAGAAAATGGACATGACCAAATTGGGTCTATGGAGAGAGGGAGGGGATCCTCGCCCCAAGAAGGACTTGGGCTTCACCTCCAATAGGTTAAAACTCATTAAATTAGGGAGGGAATTGAGCGTATTATACATTAGTATGACTTAGATAGCAGGAAGATCCTCCTTTTTTAATTAGAGGGGAAGGGTTAGGGAAGAGCGGGAGGGAGAGGTTGGGTTTTGTTTTTTTGGTTTTTTTTTTCTCTCTCAAATCCAATGGCAAACATAAAAATAGTATCATTTAATGTTAGGGGACTCAACACCCCCGAAAAAAGACATATGCTCCTAAATGAACTCAGACAACTACAGGCAGACGTAGCGCTTATACAGGAGACACATTTTAGAGAGGATGGAGTGCCCTCCTTAAGAAATAGAAACTACCCTACTGGTTATCATTCAAGCAATAAAATTTCTAAATCTAAGGAGGCTTCTATCCTCATCTCAAATAAACTCTCATGGGAACATGAAGAGACATGTTTGGATTCTGAGGGGAGATATGTCTTCATAAAAGGACTCTTGGAGGGAGCTAAAGTCACTATTGGTTCGATTTATACACCTAATACAGGTCAGGATATCTTTCTCTCTAGAACTCTTAAGGTCATGTCTGACTTCGGAGAAGGGCAAATTTTATTAGGAGGAGACCTAAATATCCCTCTAAATCCAAGTATCGATACCTCCTCCGGATCATCATCGGTGCCTCTTAAAACTAGGAAGAAGGTAATCCAGATACTGCACAAATATCAACTTATGGATGTATGGCGTTTACAGCACCAAGGAGAAAAAGATTATACATATTATTCAATGATACACAAAAAATATACTAGAATAGATCAATTTCTAGTTCCCCATAGACAGCTGCAATCAGTGATAAAAACGGAGGTGGGTAGCATTACATGGTCGGATCATGCCCCGATAGTGATGTGCTACTCACTTTCAGAAAGAGAGAAATATACAAATAGATTTTGGAGACTGAACGAAAGTTTGCTCCAGATTCCAGAAGTGAAGGAGGATGTTCAGAGGGAGCTCCAATGGTATTTCCAAATAAATGACAGGCCTGAATGCGACATAGGCATTTTATGGGAAGCCCATAAAGCAGTGATTAGAGGAGTATTGATAAAACATGGATCTCGATTGAAAAAAGAACGGAAGAAACAACTAGATACATTGTTGAATGAACTACATGAACTAGAAATAGTTCATAAACAAAATGTATCTGCAGAATTAGAAAGAAGTAGGAATGAAATACGCAAACAAATAACAGATTTATTGCAATATAAAGCCAAGGCAGACCTCCAGAGAAACCGAAGAGCAGGATATGAGTCTGGGAATAAATGCGGAAGAATGCTAGCTAAGCAGTCAAAGAACAGAAGTCCAAAAGATCTATCCCATATATTAACTCTCCTAAAGGCAAAAAAGCATCATTACCTAAACAAATAGCAAAATCTTTCAGAGACTTTTACTCCGCATTATATAATTTGAAAAAAGATAAAATAGAAAAAATAAACATTGATTCTTATATTAAAGACTCCGGAATGCCAACACTGCCTGTGGAGATTAGAAGGGAGTTGGATATGCCGATAACTCTTCTTGAGGTCCAGCAAGTTATTGAAGGGACAAAATCAGGGAAAGCTCCAGGCCCAGACGGTCTAACAATACAGTACTATAAAGTATTTTTCCCGATTTTGGGACCATATTTGACAAAATTATATAATGAAATGGGTCATAATTCTGACTTTTGTAGAGATTCTTTGGGAGCACATGTGACAGTGATACCCAAAGAAGGGAAAGACCTAACCCTCTGTGGGAGTTATAGACCAATATCGCTGTTGAATGTGGACCTAAAGGTCTTCGCAAAGATTATTGCAAACAGACTAACAAAACATATAAACTCTCTGATACATCTAGATCAAGCAGGCTTTATCCCTCAAAGAGAAACGAAAGATAATACAATAAAAGTATTAAATTTGGTACATATTGCGCAAAATACTCATCTCCCTTGTATTTTTTTAGGTATAGATGCAGAAAAAGCATTCGATCGCATTAATTGGGAATTTATGTTTTCTAGATTGAACTTTATAGGAGTAGACAAAACTATGCTTCGGTGGATTCAAGCTATTTATTCGTCACCATGGGCTCAAGCAAAGGTAAATGGGATATTATCAGAATCTTTCCCCATTAAAAATGGGACAAGACAAGGTTGTCCTTTATCCCCTATATTATTTGATTTATCTTTAGAGCCATTTC
Source organism: Pelophylax lessonae (assembly GCF_965119305.1). Lineage (NCBI taxonomy): Eukaryota > Metazoa > Chordata > Amphibia > Anura > Ranidae > Pelophylax > Pelophylax lessonae. The sequence continues at coordinate 239,982,824 of NC_138774.1, read as the reverse complement.
TCTGTCGAGTGAGACAAAACACAGATACAGTATATCAGGAATAGTACAGGGAGATAAGCAATTTAAAGTTACTGCAGATGATCTGATGTTTTCGCTCACGAGACCAGAGATATCATTGCCAAATCTATTAAAAGAATTTGAAATATATGGAAGATTATCTAATATGAAGATTAATATTAATAAGTTAGAAGCCATGGGAGTGGGAGCTTCTCCTTCCTATTTTCATAATCTGAAACAAAACTTTGGGTTTAAATGGACGGAGAGAGATAAAATATTTAGGAACATTTATTCCCCCTAACATGAAGAAAGTATATGAATATAATTTCACTCCCCTTTTGAATAGAACAAAAACACTTCTGGAAAAATGGAACACAGGAATACACTCCTGGTTCGGTAGATCAAATTTAATAAAAATGTCTATTCTTCCAAAATTCTTATATCTTTTTCAAACTTTACCTATCAGAATTCCAGTTCAATATCTCAAACAGGTCCAATCAGTCTTTATAAATTTTATCTGGGCAAAAAAGAAACCAAGATTATCAGTCAAATATCTAACCCTTCCAAAAAAATGTGGAGGTGTGTCCTTACCGGACATACGCAGATATTATCAAGCTTCCCATTTATGTCGTCAAGTTGACTGGTGCAGACATCAGGAATCCAAATTGTGGATACATGTGGAACAATCTCAAACATCAATCCCCCTGAATAGGGCCGCTTGGTGTTATGACTATCTACCGGAAACTTTGAAAAAGCATCCGCTGATAGGTAACACATTAAATATAGTTTCACAAGTATATATAAAGGGGATGGAAAATAATTCAGACTCCCCTTTACTCCCTGTTTTGGGAAATCCAATGTTGCCTATGGGAATGGAAAAAGGCCCATTTGGAGAACTAAGGAAAAAAGGTTGTTTCCAAGCCTCACACTTTTTGAAAGGAGATAAGTGGCCGACATTGGAGATATTGATGAACAAAGAAGATACCTTTGGACTTCCGTTCTGGAGTGCCCTACAGGTACATCATTACCTTGATACACTACCACATCGTCAGCGCTACGGAAGAAAAGAAACAATCTTTGAAAAATATTGCTCAGAAACAGGAACCTTAAACCACACGCTATCTAAAATGTATAATTTGTTAGTGACACCTAAAGACCAGGCTAAATTACATTTTCTAATTAAATGGGAAGAAGAAATTAATTGTACCTTTTCCTCGGAACAGCAACAAAAAATAATAGATCAAGCTTTTCAGTCTATATGTACCAAAATACAAGAAACAAACTATAAAATTTTAACAAGGTGGTATTATACCCCTCAGAGACTGAAAAGTATCTATCCTAACACATCAGATAGATGTTGGCGCTGTCAAGAGGAAATGGGTACAATGATACATATATTTTGGACATGTTCCAAGATAAGAGGATTCTGGGAGGAGATCAGAAGGATAATACAGAAATTTACGGAGGTAGAGATCCAAATGGATCCTGCCTTCTTTTTATTACAGGAATCAAAAATGTCAACAAAAAAATATAAAAGATCGATAATAAGTCACTTAGCAAATGCAGCCAGATCATGTATCCCTTTGGGGTGGAAAAAAATACTCCACTCTCTATAATGGATTGGATAGAGAAAGTGGAGGAAATAAATAAAATGGAAGATCTGACTAAAAGCAAATCATAATAGAGAGAGATATAGACAGACATGGGAGGGATGGAATGATTTCATCCTCTCTGAAGAAGGGAAAACCCTTAGAGAGTAGAGTAATGGGGAAGTTTGAGAGGTTTGCCATTGGATTTGGGAAGAAGAAGGGGGAGGGGGGTGTGGGGAGGGAGGGTAAGGGGGTTGATTTTTTTTTTCTCTTCCTTTTATGGAAGAGTGTTGCTATGGTTGTTTATGGTTATGGGGGGTAAGGGTAGGGAGAGGTAAAAGAAAGAGAAATGGAAAGGTAGGAATGATTCCATGTGATAAGAGGGGAATAAATAAACAGGCCATTATAAGTTAGGATAAGGAATAGGACAAATATTCCTACTCCCAAATGTGTATCCTTTGTTATATATTTGATTTGGCTGTTATTTTTTTTTAAATGTAAATGTAAATTCCTTTTCACTCTCTAATAAAATAAAAACTAAAATTGAAAAAAAAAAAAAAAAATTGTTGGTTGTGCAAATAGCTGCAGCTACGGTCAGCCTATCAGTACATTGTATGAACTGTGCACGGACCTGTTAATCCAGATGCAGGAATCTTGTTGCTGGAAATTGCAGGGTGTGCTAATCGCCCGTGTGAAAGTAACCTAAGCTTAGTTATTCATAATTAGAGTTCAGCGGACACCTGGATGTCCGTGTTCGGCGGGTTCGGCCGAACTTTAAAAAAAAGTCCGGGTCCGTGTCCCGGACTTTTGCCGAACTTTTCCCGGACACCGAACCCCATTGAAGTCAATGGGGACCCGAACTTTCAGGCACTAAAATGGCTCTAAAACACCAATGGAAAGGGCTAGACTGCTGCAAATGGCAGCAAAACGTAGTTAAGAGCATGGCAAGTGCTCTGCAAACAAATGTGGATAGGGAAATAACTTAAAACAACAACAAAAAAACAGAAAAATAAAACAATGTTCTTCATCTCTGAAGGACGAGGCCCATATGGAGTAGGAGGGAGGTTGAGGTGGTGGTGGATGTGGCGGTGTCATAGGCGTGTGCACAGGGTGTGCCGGGTGTACCTAGGCACACCCTAATCACCTAGGGCACATAGCATTATCGCTCTGTTTGCCAGTGAGGAGATGGGAAAGATCTCCCTCGGACCTGCTCTGCTCTATTTCTCTTTGCCAGCAGGGAGAGTAATGTATAGGGGCCATGTACATGTAGGCAAACACATGCATGTGTATTTAATATAATATAATGCAATAGGCTGCGCACACCTATGGGCGGTGTAGGTGGAAGCGGCGGTGGAGGAGGAGGACGAGGTAGCCAACACTGCTTCTTTTCACAAATTTTAAATGAGGGTACAGCCCAAAAGAGTGAGAAAGAGCAAAAATGGAACAATGGCTGGGTAAGGTCGGTATCCATCGCTTATTCTGCACAAGGTACGGAAAAGTCCCGTGGGATCCATGCCTGGTTCATTTTAATGAACGTGAGCTTGTCCACATTGTCTCTGGACAGGCGGCTGCGCTTGTCTGTGATAACGCCCCCCCAGCCGTGCTAAATACCCGTTCAGATAATACACTGGCTGCAGGGCACGCCAGCACCTCCAAGGCATAAAGGGCAAGCTCAGGCCATGTGCCCAACTTGGAGACCCAGAAGTTGAAGGGGGCAGACCCCTCATTCAGTACGTCTAGGCGTGTGCACACATACTGCTCCACCATGTTGGTGAAATGCTGCCTCCTGCTAAGACGTTCCATATGAGCTGCTGGTGCTGCTGTTTGTTGTGGCGTGCTGACAAAGCTTTTCCACATTTCGGCCATGCTAACCCTGCCTTCTGAGGTGCTGGCGGTGCCCTGGTTGCGTTGGCGACCTCTTCCTCCTCCTCCTCCTCCTCTGCCTTGTGCTTCCACTGTGGCCCCGCTGTCAGGTGGGAATGCCAGCAGCATCACGTCTACCAGCGTGCGCTTGTACTCGCGCATCTTGCGATCGCGCTCCAGTGAGTGAATTAAGGACGGTACATTGTCCTTGTAACGGGATCCAGCAGCGTGGCCACCCAGTAATCAGCACAAGTTAGAATGTGGGCAACTCGGCGGTCATTGTGGAGACACTGCAGCATGTAATCGCTCATGTGTGCCAGGCTGCCCAGAGGCAACAAAAGGCTGTCCTCTGTGGGAGGTGTATCGTCCGTGTCCTCTGTATCCCCCCAGCCACGCACCAGTGATGGCCATGAGCTGGCCTGGGTGCCACCCTGCTGTGAACATGGTTCCATCTCCTCCTCCAGCTCCTCCTCCTCATCCTCCTCATCCTCCTCATCCTCCAGAACTGTGCCCCTGCTGGACAATTGTGTCCCTGGCGTTTGTGTGTGCAGGAACCCACCCTCGGAGCCCCTTGCGAATGACTGCCCTGAAAGCCTTGGAAATGTTACCTCTTCATCCTCCTCCTCCTCATCCTGTGCCACATCCTCTACCATCATCGCCCGAATTGTTTTTTCAAGGAGGCATAGAAGTGGGATAGTTAAGCTGAGAACGGCGTCATCGGCACTGGCCATGTTGGTGGAGTACTCAAAACAGCGCAACAAGGCACACAGGTCTCGCATGGAGGCCCAGTTATTGGTGGTGAAGTGGTGCTGTTCCGCAGAGCGACTCACGGGTGCGTGCTGCAGCTGAAACTCCACTATGGCCTGCTGCTGCTCGCACAGTCGTTGCAGCATGTGCAAGGTGGAGTTCCACCTTGTGGGCACGTCACATATGAGGCGGTGAGCGGAAAGGCCGAAGTTACGCTGCAGCGCTGACAGGCGAGCAGCAGCAGGGTGAGAACGCCAAAAGTGCGCACAGACGGCCCGCACTTTCTGCAGCAGCTCTGATATATCGGGGTAGTTTTTAAGGAACCTCTGCACCACCAAATTCAGCACATGCGCCAGGCAAGGGATGTGCGTCAAATCGGCTAGGCCCAGAGCTGCTATGAGATTTCGCCCGTTATCGCACACCACCAGGCCGGGCTTGAGGCTCGCTGGCAGCAACCACTCATTTGTCTGCTGTTCCATGCTCCTCCACAACTCCTGCGCGGTGTGTGGTTTGTCCCCCAAACAGGCAAGTTTTAAAACTGCCTGCTGTCGTTTACCCCTGGCCATGCTGAAGTTGGTGGTGAAGGTGTTACGCTGTCCGGATGAAGAGGCGGTAGAGGATGAGGAAGTGGAGTAGGAGGAGTTAGGAACAGGAGGCAAACTGAAGCGCCCTGCAATCCTCGGTGGTGGAAGGACATGCGCCAAATTGCTATCCGCCTCAGGCCCATCCGCCACTGCATTTACCCAGTGTGCCGTTAGGGAGATATAACACCCCTGACCGTGCTTACTGGTCCACGTATCGGTAGTTAGGTGGACCTTGCCACAGATGGCGTTGCGCAGTGCACACTTGATTTTTTCCCCCACTTGGTTGTGCAGGGAAGGGATGGCTTGCCTGTAAAAGTAGTGGCGGCTGGGCACGACGTACTGTGGGACAGCCACCGACATAAGGTTTTTAAAACTGTGCGTCTCCACCAGACGGAATGACAGCATTTCAAAGGCCAAGAATTTTGAAATGCTGGCATTCAGGGCCAGGGATCGCGGGTGGGTAGGGGGGTACTTCCTCTTCCTCTCAAGTGTTTGGGAGATGGAAAGCTGAACGCTTCCACGGGACATTGTGGAGACGGTTGGTGACCCAGGTGGTGGTGTTGCTGACAGATCCTCTGTTTGCGGGGTGGCAGGTGCCGGTATCACTACAGATGTGGCTGGAGCGGCCGAGACTGCAGCAGAAGAGGAAGCAGGATGAGCCAGAGACGTTTCTTGGTTTTGAAGGTGTCTACTCCACTGCAGCTCATGCTTTGCACTTAGATGCCTGATCATGCAGGTTGTGCTCAGGTTGAGAAGGTTTATGCCTCGCTTCAGGCTCTGATTGCACAGGGTGCAAACCACTCGTGTCCTGTCATCAGCACATTTTCTAAAGAACTTTCCCGCTAGAGAACTCCTTTGAGCTGACTTTTGTGCGCTCGTTCCCTTGCTGCATTGGGCAGTAGCGGGCATAGTGTCTAGGGCATGGCCGCTCCGCTTCTGCACCCTGCTCCCTCTTCTGCTGTGCTGGTGGCTCTGTGCGACCACCGCCTCTTCCTCCAAACTACTCAGGTCACCTGCATGACGTTCATTCCATGTGGGGTTGAGGACCTCATCGTCCTCCACATCATCTTCCACCCAGTCTTCACCCCTGCCCTCCTTGTCAGTCTCCACAATGCTGAACGCCGCAGAAGTTGGCACCTGCGTTTCTTCATCATCAGAGACGTGCTGCGATGGTCCTTGCATGTACTCATCTTGAGAAATAAGTGGTTGGGCATCGCTGCACTCAATCTCTTCCACTTCTGGGGCAGGGCTAGGTGGATGGCCCTGGGAAACCCTGCTGACAGAGTCCTCAAAAAGAACAAGAGACTGCTGTATGGATTGGGGCTCAGACTGCTTGCCTGATTTCCAAGGGGGTGGGGTGAAAGACGGTTGGACATTGGCTGCAGGTGCCAACTCTGACCTTTCTGCAGTAGACTGGGTGGGAGACAATGTGAAGGAACTGGAGGCACTGTCAGCAACCCAATCTACTATCGCCTGTACTTCTTCAGGCCTCATCAGGTCTAGAGGCGCATTATGCCCTACCAAATACTGATGCAGGTTCTGTCGCCTACTCACACTTGTGGAAGGTGTTTCACTTGTGCGTGTAGCTGGCACAGATCGACCACGTCCTCTCCTTGCAACAGGAGCTCTACCAGCAGCACCACGACCCAGGCCACGGCCCCTATTTGGCGGTCTCCTCATATTTCTGTAATTTATGATCTTGCCCTAGAAAGGTGTTTATTGAATAGCGGAACAAAACAACAACAGTATCGCACGGGTGTATCTCACAGTCAAATATGCAAACTATGCCGCAATTTAATGTTTTTTACCCCAAAAGGGTGTATATTGAATAGCGGAATAGGAAAAATGTTATAATACGGTGTATCTCACACGTACAAACACAGACTAGGCCCCGATTACAATTTTTTGTACCCTAAAGGGAGGATGAGGAAGAGGAGTAGGAGGAGTTGGGAACAGGAGCAAAAACTGAAGCACCCTGCAATCCTCGGCGGTAGAAGGAGATGCGCCAAATAAATTTAAAAAGGTGTATCTCACATGTACCAGTACAGACTATCCCGCAATTTAATTTTTTACACTCAAACAGGGTGTATATTGAATAGCGGAATAGGAGAAATTTTACAAAACGGTGTATCTCACACGTACAAACACAATCTAGGCCCTAATTACAATTTTTTGTACCCTAAAGGCAGGATGAGGAGTAGGAGGAGTTCGGAACAGGCAGGAGGCAGACTGAAGCACCCTCAAATCCTCGGCAGTATGAGATGCGCCCCAAAAATTGGAAAGGTGTATCTCACACGTACCAACACAGACTATCCCGCAATTTAACTGAACCCCAAAGGTTTTTATTAAACAGCAGAATAGGAAATATGATCCAAAAAAGTGTATGTATCTCACACGTACAGAAGCACACTAGGCCCCAATTACTATTGTTTGTACCCCTAAAGGCAGGATGAGGAGTAGGAGGAGTTTGGAACAGGCAGCACCCTCAAATCTTCAGAAGTATGAGATGAACCCCAAAAACTTGGAAAGGTGGATCTCACACGTACCAACATAGACTATCCTGCAATTTAACTGATCCCCAAAGGTTTTTATTGAATAGGGGAATAGGAAATATGATCCAAAAAAGTGTATGTATCTCACACGTACAGAAGCACACTAGGCCCCAATTACTATTGCTTGTACCCCTAAAAGGCTGCATGAGGAGTAGGAGGAGTATGGAACAGGCAGCACCCTCAAATCTTCAGAAGTATGAGATGAACCCCAAAAACTTGGAATGGTGGATCTCACACGTACCAACACAGACTATCCCGCAATTTAATTGATCCCCAAAGGTTTTTATTGAATAGAGGAATAGGAAATATGATCAAAAAAAGTGTATGTATCTCACACGTACAGAAGCACACTAGGCCCCAATTACTATTGTTTGTACCCCTAAAGGCAGGATGAGGAGTAGGAGGAGTTTGGAACAGGCAGCACCCTCAAATCTTCAGAAGTATGAGATGAACCCCAAAAACTTGGAAAGGTGGATCTCACACGTACCAACGCAGACTATCCCGCAATTTAACTGATCCCCAAAGGTTTTTATTGAATAGCGGAATAGAAAATATGATCAAAAAAAGTGTATGTATCTCACACGTACAGAAGCACACTAGGCCCCAATTACTATTGTTTGTACCCCTAAAAGGCTGGATGAGGAGTAGGAGGAGTATGGAACAGGCAGCACCCTCAAATCTTCAGAAGTATGAGATGAACCCCAAAAACTTGTAAAGGTGGATCTCACACGTACCAACACAGACTATCCCGCAATTTAACTGATCCCCAAAGGTTTTTATTGAATAGCGGAATAGGAAATATGATTCAAAAAAGTGTATGTATCTCACACGTACAGAAGCACACTAGGCCCCAATTACTATTGTTTGTACCCCTAAAAGGCTGGATGAGGAGTAGGAGGAGTATGGAACAGGCAGCACCCTCAAATCTTCAGAAGTATGAGATGAACCCCAAAAACTTGGAAAGGTGAATCTCACATGTACCAACACAGACTATCCCGCTATTTAATTGATCCCCAAAGGTTTTTATTGAATAGCGGAATAGGAAATATTAACCCAAAAAGTGTATGTATCTCACACGTACAGAAGCACACTAGGCCCCAATTACTATTGTTTGTACCCCTAAAAGGCTGGATGAGGAGTAGGAGGAGTATGGAACAGGCAGCACCCTCAAATCTTCAGAAGTATGAGATGAACCCAAAAAACTTGGAAAGGTGGATCTCACACGTACCAACACAGACTATCCCGCAATTCAATTGATCCCCAAAGGTTTTTATTGAATAGCGGAATAGGAAATATGATCCAAAAAAGTGTATGTATCTCACACGTACAGAAGCACACTAGGCCCCAATTACTATTGTTTGTACCCCTAAAGGCAGGATGAGGAGTAGGAGGAGTATGGAATAGGCAGCACCCTCAAATCTTCAGAAGTATGAGATGAACCCCAAAAACTTGGAAAGGTGGATCTCACACGTACCAACACAGACTATCCCGCAATTTAATTGATCCCCAAAGGTTTTTATTGAATAGCGGAATAGGAAATATGATCCAAAAAAGTGTATGTATCTCACACGTACAGAAGCACACTAGGCCCCAATTACTATTGTTTGTACCCCTAAAAGGCTGGATGAGGAGTAGAAGGAGTATGGAACAGGCAGCACCCTCAAATCTTCAGAAGTATGAGATGAACCCCAAAAACTTGGAAAGGTGGATCTCACACGTACCAACACAGACTATCCCGCAATTTATTTGATCCCCAAAGGTTTTTATTGAATAGCGGAATAGGAAATATGATCAAAAAAAGTGTATGTATCTCACACGTACAGAAGCACACTAGGCCCCAATTACTATTGTTTGTACCCCTAAAAGTCTGGATGAGGAGTAGGAGGAGTATGGAACAGGCAGCACCCTCAAATCTTCAGAAGTATGAGATTAACCCCAAAAACTTGGAAAGGTGGATCTCACACGTACCAACACAGACTATCCCGCAATTTAACTGATCCCCAAAGGTTTTTATTGAATAGCGGAATAGAAAATATGATCAAAAAAAGTGTATGTATCTCAAACGTACAGAAGCACACTAGGCCCCAATTACTATTGTTTGTACCCCTAAAAGGCTGGATGAGGAGTAGGAGGAGTATGGAACAGGCAGCACCCTCAAATCTTCAGAAGTATGAGATGAACCCCAAAAACTTGGAAAGGTGGATCTCACACGTACCAACACAGACTATCCCGCAATTTAACTGATCCCCAAAGGTTTTTATTGAATAGCAGAATAGGAAATATGATTCAAAAAAGTGTATGTATCTCACACGTACAGAAGCACACTAGGCCCCAATTACTATTGTTTGTACCCCTAAAAGGCTGGATGAGGAGTAGGAGGAGTATGGAACAGGCAGCACCCTCAAATCTTCAGAAGTATGAGATGAACCCCAAAAACTTGGAAAGGGGAATTTCACATGTACCAACACAGACTATCCCGCAATTTAATTGATCCCCAAAGGTTTTAATTGAATAGCGGAATAGGAAATATGATCCAAAAAAGTGTATGTATCTCACACGTACAGAAGCACACTAGGCCCCAATTACTATTGTTTGTACCCCTAAAGGCAGGATGAGGAGTAGGAGGAGTATGGAACAGGCAGCACCCTCAAATCTTCAGAAGTATGAGATTAACCCCAAAAACTTGGAAAGGTGGATCTCACACGTACCAACACAGACTATCCCGCAATTTAATTGATCCCCAAAGGTTTTTATTGAATAGCGGAATAGGAAATATGATCCAAAAAAGTGTATGTATCTCACACGTACAGAAGCACACTAGGCCCCAATTACTATTGTTTGTACCCCTAAAAGGCTGGATGAGGAGTAGAAGGAGTATGGAACAGGCAGCACCCTCAAATCTTCAGAAGTATGAGATGAACCCCAAAAACTTGGAAAGGTGGATCTCACACGTACCAACACAGACTATCCCGCAATTTATTTGATCCCCAAAGGTTTTTATTGAATAGCGGAATAGGAAATATGATCCAAAAAAGTGTATGTATCTCACACGTACAGAAGCACACTAGGCCCCAATTACTATTGTTTGTACCCCTAAAAGGCTGGATGAGGAGTAGGAGGAGTATGGAACAGGCAGCACCCTCAAATCTTCAGAAGTATGAGATTAACCCCAAAAACTTGGAAAGGTGGATCTCACACGTACCAACACAGACTATCCCGTAATTTAACTGATCCCCAAAGGTTTTTATTGAATAGCGGAATAGAAAATATGATCAAAAAAGTGTATGTATCTCACACGTACAGAAGCACACTAGGCCCCAATTACTATTGTTTGTCCCCCTAAAAGGCTGGATGAGGAGTAGGAGGAGTATGGAACAGGCAGCACCCTCAAATCTTCAGAAGTATAAGATGAACCCCAAAAACTTGGAAAGGTGGATCTCACACGTACCAACACAGACTATCCCACAATTTAACTGATCCCCAAAGGTTTTTATTGAATAGCGGAATAGGAAATATGATCCAAAAAAGTATATGTATCTCACACGTACAGAAGCACACTAGGCCCCAATTACTATTGTTTGTACCCCTAAAAGGCTGGATGAGGAGTAGGAGGAGTATGGAACAGGCAGCACCCTCAAATCTTCAGAAGTATGAGATTAACCCCAAAAACTTGGAAAGGTGGATCTCACACGTACCAACACAGACTATCCCGCAATTTAACTGATCCCCAAAGGTTTTTATTGAATAGCGGAATAGAAAATATGATCAAAAAAAGTGTATGTATCTCACACGTACAGAAGCACACTAGCCCCCAATTACTATTGTTTGTACCCTTTAAAGGCTGGATGAGGAGTAGGAGGAGTATGGAACAGGCAGCACCCTCAAATCTTCAGAAGTATGAGATGAACCCCAAAAACTTGGAAAGGTGGATCTCACACGTACCAACACAGACTATCCCGCAATTTAACTGATCCCCAAAGGTTTATATTGAATAGCGGAATAGGGAATATGATCCAAAAAAGTATATGTATCTCACACGTACAGAAGCACACTAGGCCCCAATTACTATTGTTTGTACCCCTAAAAGGCTGGATGAGGAGTAGGAGGAGTATGGAACAGGCAGCACCCTCAAATCTTCAGAAGTATGAGATGAACCCCAAAAACTTGGAAAGGTGGATCTCACACGTACCAACACAGACTATCCCGTAATTTAACTGATCCCCAAAGGTTTTTATTGAATAGCGGAATAGAAAATATGATCAAAAAAGTGTATGTATCTCACACGTACAGAAGCACACTAGGCCCCAATTACTATTGTTTATCCCCCTAAAAGGCTGGATGAGGAGTAGGAGGAGTATGGAACAGGCAGCACCCTCAAATCTTCAGAAGTATGAGATGAACCCCAAAAACTTGGAAAGGTGGATCTCACACGTACCAACACAGACTATCCCGCAATTTAACTGATCCCCAAAGGTTTTTATTGAATAGCGGAATAGGAAATATGATCCAAAAAAGTATATGTATCTCACACGTACAGAAGCACACTAGGCCCCAATTGCTATTGTTTGTACCCCTAAAAGGCTGGATGAGGAGTAGGAGGAGTATGGAACAGGCAGCACCCTCAAATCTTCAGAAGTATGAGATTAACCCCAAAAACTTGGAAAGGTGGATCTCACACGTACCAACACAGACTATCCCGCAATTTAACTGATCCCCAAAGGTTTTTATTGAATAGCGGAATAGAAAATATGATCAAAAAAAGTGTATGTATCTCACACGTACAGAAGCACACTAGCCCCCAATTACTATTGTTTGTACCCTTTAAAGGCTGGATGAGGAGTAGGAGGAGTATGGAACAGGCAGCACCCTCAAATCTTCAGAAGTATGAGATGAACCCCAAAAACTTGGAAAGGTGGATCTCACACGTACCAACACAGACTATCCCGCAATTTAACTGATCCCCAAAGGTTTATATTGAATAGCGGAATAGGAAATATGATCCAAAAAAGTATATGTATCTCACACGTACAGAAGCACACTAGGCCCCAATTACTATTGTTTGTACCCCTAAAAGGCTGGATGAGGAGTAGGAGGAGTATGGAACAGGCAGCACCCTCAAATCTTCAGAAGTATGAGATGAACCCCAAAAACTTGGAAAGGTGGATCTCACATGTACCAACACAGACTATCCCGCAATTTAATTGATCCCCAAAGGTTTTTATTGAATAGCGGAATAGGAAATATGATCCAAAAAAGTGTATGTATCTCACACGTACAGAAGCACACTAGGCCCCAATTACTATTGTTTGTACCCCTAAAAGGCTGGATGAGGAGTAGGAGGAGTATGGAACAGGCAGCACCCTCAAATCTTCAGAAGTATGAGATGAACCCCAAAAACTTGGAAAGGTGGATCTCACACGTACCAACACAGACTATCCCGCAATTTATTTGATCCCCAAAGGTTTTTATTGAATAGCGGAATAGGAAATATGATCCAAAAAAGTGTATGTATCTCACACGTACAGAAGCACACTAGGCCCCAATTACTATTGTTTGTACCCCTAAAAGGCTGGATGAGGAGTAGAAGGAGTATGGAACAGGCAGCACCCTCAAATCTTCAGAAGTATGAGATGAACCCCAAAAACTTGGAAAGGTGGATCTCACACGTACCAACACAGACTATCCCGCAATTTATTTGATCCCCAAAGGTTTTTATTGAATAGCGGAATAGGAAATATGATCAAAAAAAGTGTATGTATCTCACACGTACAGAAGAACACTAGGCCCCAATTACTATTGTTTGTACCCCTAAAAGGCTGGATGAGGAGTAGGAGGAGTATGGAACAGGCAGCACCCTCAAATCTTCAGAAGTATGAGATTAACCCCAAAAACTTGGAAAGGTGGATCTCACACGTACCAACACAGACTATCCCGCAATTTAACTGATCCCCAAAGGTTTTTATTGAATAGCGGAATAGAAAATATGATCAAAAAAGTGTATGTATCTCACACGTACAGAAGCACACTAGGCCCCAATTACTATTGTTTGTCCCCCTAAAAGGCTGGATGAGGAGTAGGAGGAGTATGGAACAGGCAGCACCCTCAAATCTTCAGAAGTATGAGATGAACCCTAAAAACTTGGAAAGGTGGATCTCACACGTATCAACACAGACTATCCCGCTATTTAATTGATCCCCAAAGGATTTTATTGAATAGCGGAATAGGAAATATGATCCAAAAAAGTGTATGTATCTCACACGTACAGAAGCACACTAGGCCCCAATTACTATTATTTGTACCCCTAAAAGGCTGGATGAGGAGTAGGAGGAGTATGGAACAGGCAGCACCCTCAAATCTTCAGAAGTATGAGATGAACCCCAAAAACTTGGAAAGGTGGATCTCACACGTACCAACACAGACTATCCCGCAATTTAACTGATCCCCAAAGGTTTTTATTGAATAGCGGAATAGGAAATATGATCCAAAAAAGTGTATGTATCTCACACGTACAGAAGCACACTAGGCCCCAATTACTATTGTTTGTACCCCTAAAAGGCTGGATGAGGAGTAGGAGGAGTATGGAACAGGCAGCACCCTCAAATCTTCAGAAGTATGAGATGAACCCCAAAAACTTGGAAAGGTGGATCTCACACGTACCAACACAGACTATCCCGCAATTGAATTGATCCCCAAAGGTTTTTATTGAATAGCGGAATAGGAAATATGATCCAAAAAAGTGTATGTATCTCACACGTGCACATGCACACTAGGCCCCAATTACTATTGTTTGTACCCTTTAAAGGCTGGATGAGGAGTAGGAGGAGTATGGAACAGGCAGCACCCTCAAATCTTCAGAAGTATGAGATGAACCCCAAAAACTTGGAAAGGTGGATCTCACAGGTACCAACACAGACTATCCCGCAATTTAATTGATCCCCAAAGGTTTTTATTGAATAGCGGAATTGGAAATATGATCCAAAAAAGTGTATGTATCTCACACGTACAGAAGCACACTAGGCCCCAATTACTATTGTTTGTACCCCTAAAAGGCTGGATGAGGAGTAGGAGGAGTATGGAACAGGCAGCACCCTCAAATCTTCAGAAGTATGAGATGAACCCCAAAAACTTGGAAAGGTGGATCTCACACGTACCAACACAGACTATCCCGCAATTTAACTGATCCCCAAAGGTTTTTATTGAATAGCGGAATAGGAAATATGATCCAAAAAAGTGTATGTATCTCACACGTACAGAAGCACACTAGGCCCCAATTACTATTGTTTGTACCCCTAAAAGGCTGGATGAGGAGTAGGAGGAGTATGGAACAGGCAGCACCCTCAAATCTTCAGAAGTATGAGATGAACCCCAAAAACTTGGAAAGGTGGATCTCACACGTACCAACACAGACTATCCCGCAATTGAATTGATCCCCAAAGGTTTTTATTGAATAGCGGAATAGGAAATATGATCCAAAAAAGTGTATGTATCTCACACGTGCACATGCACACTAGGCCCCAATTACTATTGTTTGTACCCTTTAAAGGCTGGATGAGGAGTAGGAGGAGTATGGAACAGGCAGCACCCTCAAATCTTCAGAAGTATGAGATGAACCCCAAAAACTTGGAAAGGTGGATCTCACATGTACCAACACAGACTATCCCGCAATTTAATTGATCCCCAAAGGTTTTTATTGAATAGCGGAATTGGAAATATGATCCAAAAAAGTGTATGTATCTCACACGTACAGAAGCACACTAGGCCCCAATTACTATTGTTTGTACCCCTAAAAGGCTGGATGAGGAGTAGGAGGAGTATGGAACAGGCAGCACCCTCAAATCTTCAGAAGTATGAGATGAACCCCAAAAACTTGGAAAGGTGGATCTCACACGTACCAACACAGACTATCCCGCAATTGAATTGATCCCCAAAGGTTTTTAATAAATAGCGGAATAGGAAATATGATCCAAAAAAGTGTATGTATCTCACACGTACAGAAGCACACTAGGCCCCAATTACTATTGTTTGTACCCCTAAAAGGCAGGATGAGGAGTAGGAGGAGTATGGAACAGGCAGCACCCTCAAATCTTCAGAAGTATGAGATGAACCCCAAAAACTTGGAAAGGTGGATCTCACACGTACCAACACAGACTATCCCGCAATTTAACTGATCCCCAAAGGTTTTTATTGAATAGCGGAATAGGAAATATGATCCAAAAAAGTGTATGTATCTCACACGTACAGAAGCACACTAGGCCCCAATTACTATTGTTTGTACCCCTAAAAGGCTGGATGAGGAGTAGGAGGAGTATGGAACAGGCAGCACCCTCAAATCTTCAGAAGTATGAGATGAACCCCAAAAACTTGGAAAGGTGGATCTCATACGTACCAACACAGACTATCCCGCAATTTAATTGATCCCCAAAGGTTTTTTTTGAATAGCGGAATAGGAAATATGATCCAAAAAAGTGTATGTATCTCACACGTACAGAAGCACACTAGGCCCCAATTACTATTGTTTGTACCCCTAAAAGGCTGGATGAGGAGTAGGAGGAGTTTGGAACAGGCAGCACCCTCAAATCTTCAGAAGTATGAGATGAACCCCAAAAACTTGGAAAGATGGATCTCTTACGTACCAACACAGACTATCCCGCAATTTAACTGATCCCCAAAGGTTTTTATTGAATAGCGGAATAGAAAATATGATCAAAAAAAGTGTATGTATCTCACACGTACAGAAGCACACTAGGCCCCAATTACTATTGTTTGTACCCCTAAAAGGCTGGATGAGGAGTAGGAGGAGTATGGAACAGGCAGCACCCTCAAATCTTCAGAAGTATGAGATGAACCCCAAAAACTTGGAAAGGTGGATCTCACACGTACCAACACAGACTATCCCGCAATTTAACTGATCCCCAAAGGTTTTTATTGAATAGCGGAATAGGAAATATGATCCAAAAAAGTGTATGTATCTCACACGTACAGAAGCACACTAGGCCCCAATTACTATTGTTTGTACCCCTAAAAGGCTGGATGAGGAGTAGGAGGAGTATGGAACAGGCAGCACCCTCAAATCTTCAGAAGTATGAGATGAACCCCAAAAACTTGGAAAGGTGGATCTCACATGTACCAACACAGACTATCCCGCAATTTAATTGATCCCCAAAGGTTTTTATTGAATAGCGGAATAGGAAATATGATTCAAAAAAGTGTATGTATCTCACACGTACAGAAGCACACTAGGCCCCAATTACTATTGTTTGTACCCCTAAAAGGCTGGATGAGGAGTAGGAGGAGTTTGGAACAGGCAGCACCCTCAAATCTTCAGAAGTATGAGATGAACCCCAAAAACTTGGAAAGATGGATCTCTTACGTACCAACACAGACTATCCCGCAATTTAACTGATCCCCAAAGGTTTTTATTGAATAGCGGAATAGAAAATATGATCAAAAAAAGTGTATGTATCTCACACGTACAGAAGCACACTAGGCCCCAATTACTATTGTTTGTACCCCTAAAAGGCAGGATGAGGAGTAGGAGGAGTATGGAACAGGCAGCACCCTCAAATCTTCAGAAGTATGAGATGAACCCCAAAAACTTGGAAAGGTGGATCTCACACGTACCAACACAGACTATCCCGCAATTTAACTGATCCCCAAAGGTTTTTATTGAATAGCGGAATAGGAAATATGATCCAAAAAAGTGTATGTATCTCACACGTACAGAAGCACACTAGGCCCCAATTACTATTGTTTGTACCCCTAAAAGGCTGGATGAGGAGTAGGAGGAGTATGGAACAGGCAGCACCCTCAAATCTTCAGAAGTATGAGATGAACCCCAAAAACTTGGAAAGGTGGATCTCACATGTACCAACACAGACTATCCCGCAATTTAATTGATCCCCAAAGGTTTTTATTGAATAGCGGAATAGGAAATATGATTCAAAAAAGTGTATGTATCTCACACGTACAGAAGCACACTAGGCCCCAATTACTATTGTTTGTACCCCTAAAAGGCTGGATGAGGAGTAGGAGGAGTATGGAACAGGCAGCACCCTCAAATCTTCAGACGTATGAGATGAACCCAAAAAACTTGGAAAGGTGGATCTCACACGTACCAACACAGACTATCCCGCAATTTAATTGATCCCCAAAGGTTTTTATTGAATAGCGGAATAGGAAATATGATCCAAAAAAGTGTATGTATCTCACACGTACAGAAGCACACTAGGCCCCAATTACTATTGTTTGTACCCCTAAAGGCAGGATGAGGAGTAGGAGGAGTTTGGAACAGGCAGCACCCTCAAATCTTCAGAAGTATAAGATGAACCCCAAAAACTTGGAGAGGTGGATCTCACACGTACCAACACAGACTATCCCGCAATTTAATTGATCCCCAAAGGTTTTTATTGAATAGCGGAATAGGAAATATGATCCAAAAAAGTGTATGTATCTCACACGTACAGAAGCACACTAGGCCCCAATTACTATTGTTTGTACCCCTAAAAGGCTGGATGAGGAGTAGGAGGAGTATGGAACAGGCAGCACCCTCAAATCTTCAGAAGTATTAGATGAACCCCGAAAACTTGGAAAGGTGGATCTCACACGCACCAACACAGACTATCCCGCAATTTAACTGATCCCCAAAGGTTTTTATTGAATAGCGGAATAGAAAATATGATCAAAAAAAGTGTATGCATCTCACACGTACAGAAGCACACTAGGCCCCAATTACTATTGTTTGTACCCCTAAAAGGCTGGATGAGGAGTAGGAGGAGTTTGGAACAGGCAGCACCCTCAAATCTTCAGAAGTATGAGATGAACCCCAAAAACCCCAAATATCATTCAGCTCTGCTGCAGGCCACAATTTAATTTTTTTTTAACCCAAAACCCAAGGCTGTATATTGAATAGTGGAATAGAAAAAAAGTGTAGGATTTTTGAAACCACTCAATAATAGCACATGTGAACTGAACACAGCAGTGTATGATCAGTCAGCACAGCACAGCTGAAGGAAAAACGCTGCACACAGTGCCTGATAGAAAAATACTTTTCTCCCTCCTCCTCATTGGGCAAAAAAGATTGTGTTCACTGCACCCCAAAAATATTGTGTTCACTGCACCCCACACACAGCAAAATGGATGTGGACCACTGACACCTGCCTATCTGCTATCCCACCCCACACAGCAATATCGATTGTAGTTTGTAGAACACACTGATCCTAAAAATCAGCAGACTCTCTCCCTAAAAGGATTGATAAGATCGTAGATCGGTCACTGCAAACCCCACCCCACACAGCAATATCGATTGTAGTTTGTAGAACACACTGACCCTAAAAATCAGCAGACTCTCTCCCTAAAAGGATTGATAAGATCGTAGATCGGTCACTGCAAAACCCACCCCACACAGCAATATCGATTGTAGTTTGTAGAACACACTGACCCTAAAAATCAGCAGACTCTCTCCCTAAAAGGATTGATAAGATCGTAGATCGGTCACTGCAAACCCCACCCCACACAGCAATATCGATTGTAGTTTGTAGAACACACTGACCCTAAAAATCAGCAGACTCTCTCCCTAAAAGGATTGATAAGATCGTAGATCGGTCACTGCAAAACCCACCCCACACAGCAATATCGATTGTAGTTTGTAGAACACACTGACCCTAAAAATCAGCAGACTCTCTCCCTAAAAGGATTGATAAGATCGTAGATCGGTCACTGCAAACCCCTCCCACACAGCAAAATCGATCATAGAAAACTGACCCTAAAAATCAGCAGACTCTCTCCCTAAAATGCCTACAACTCGCCCTGCCTAACACACTCTGACCTGTCCCTCAATTCTATCCGGACACAAATGTTTTTTTTTTCCTGTCTGTCCCTAATCAGCAGCCAGCACGTTGATGTGTGCTCTTTCCCTGAACTAAACAGCAGAATGACACCGCAGCGGCGCTGCCTCGAACTTATAAAGACTTGGTCACATGCTTCAGACGGCCAATCACAGCTACTAATACATTTGTAGGCATGGCTGGGATGGCTTAGGCACACCAGTTAAACGCTTGTTGATTGGCTGTTGAAAGCCCGCCATGAAAAGCGCGCCAATGCATGCAAAACCCAGAAATAAAATGACCGAACACGGATTTTTACCCGAACATACAGTAAAGTTTTCGGGTCCGTGTTCGGGTAACAAAAATCCAATTATTCGGTACGAACACGAATAATACAGTCCGTGTTCGCTCAACCCTATTCATAATGCAATTTTCTTTCCTTCAACCTGTGGTTGAAAAGAATATTGCTTGATTCCCCTATCAACACAGTCAGGGTTTCCTCCCTCAGCACTAGAGTGTTCTTTCGGCAGGGAGTGCAGGGAGCCTTCCACACTGGCAGAATACAATGATCTCTGCAGACGGCTATAGTGCTGGCAGTGATTGGGCAAAAAAAAATCCGACAGGCTGTTTGCACTGAAGTGTATTGATAGATTGACTTCAGTACAACCAGCCTGCCCAGTCGTGGTTAAAAATGTGGCCAGTTACTGCTGAACCAGCTGAACTTTCACCCATCCTAAGGCTGGCCATAGATTGTGCAATGTTTTTTCCCTTCAACAATGGGTTGAAGGAAAGGAAATTGACCGGTTCCCCATGAACACAGTCAATGTTGATGGGGGAATCCCTCCTGCTGCACTATTGTTTTCTTGACAGCAGGAGGTTTCCTCACTGTCACAATACAGCGATCACTGCTTGCAGCTATAGCCATCAGCAGTGATCGTACAAAAAAATCCCATCAGGCTGGATTTCTTGAAGTTGATCAATAGATCAACTTCAGGACAACCAGCCTGCCCACAGATAGATCGAAATTCTTCTGGTTCCTGCTGAACTGGCCTAATTTAGATCCGTCAATGGCCAGCTGTCAAGGTCTTACTTTGCTCTCCTGTTGGCAGCCATCTTGGATATGTGCAGACTGCTGCCTCTTATAGACTCTGATTGCATCATCACTTCCTGCTGCCTGGGCGTCGCACATTGATGATGTCACACACCTGACTATATCTATCAACTGCTGGGTTGCTATCATTGCCCTTGTGTTTGTGCTCCAAGGTGCATCTCTGCTAGCAGTCTTTTCTTCTCTGTGTTCCTTCGTGCATGACCTGACTTGGCTGATGATTCTCCTGGCTCTCGACCTGGCATCGGCTGGCGACCCGGCTTCAGCAGACTACCCACTCCTGGATCTGACCTCAGCTTGGATTACTACCCTCTCTTGGACTTGACCCCGGCTTGTTCCTGCTCTCATTTCCTCACTGTTGCTGTGTGATTATTATTATTATTGTTGTTTCGTCCAATAAACTGCTTCATTTTCCCTGCATTCCCATGTGGTCTGGCACCCTGACACCAGCTTAAGGCCCTATTCACACTTGCGAAAAGAGCCATTTTAATTTAGCCATGGGAGATCCAATGGGGATTCCCTTGTGACTAGCTATGGGTTGGAAGACCCACTGAAAGCATTGGGAGGCTGACAGCTTATGCAGCGATTACCTGTGCAAGATCGTCCCTGGACACAGACTGTCTATGTCCAGGACTCATCTGAAGGAAATCGATTGTCGCTTGATTGATTAAATGTGAACGGCCACAAAAAGCTGTAGGAGCTTTCATTCTCTGTCAGGAACGTGCTGGCCACAGTACTGTTATTTGCCAAAGGCGGACGCAGATGTGCGATTGCCGAAGTGCCCAGCATTTTAGATGTGCAAATGTGCGCATACGCACAAATATTTGCGAAAGCGTACGCGCCAATAGACGTTGGCGCCAAATTACCATATATAAATGCAGCAGTTGCACTAGGGCTTTGCTGTCTGATCTGCAGCTGTACCTGAGTTATGAAACCTGATCCTGCTTCTTCTGTGTTTGACCCGGCTTGCCCTAGACTCCACCTGCA
This sequence comes from Pelophylax lessonae, assembly GCF_965119305.1. NCBI lineage: Eukaryota > Metazoa > Chordata > Amphibia > Anura > Ranidae > Pelophylax > Pelophylax lessonae. The sequence continues at coordinate 239,961,575 of NC_138774.1, read as the reverse complement.
TCTCTCCTACCTTGACCTTAGCCTGTATCTGGACTTTCCTTTTGTCTTTGCCCACCTGCCTGCACTCACATTGCCGATCTCTTCCTGAACCCCGGATATCCTCTGCCTTCTGTCTTTGCCTGCTATTTATCATCTGTTTCCGACCCGGCTTGTCTGACATTGCTTCCTGTGTCTCCCGCTCTGCATGCACCTCCCTGCTGCCTGCTGCCACCAGCCTGAAGTCTGCCAGTTCTGCCTACCTGCTGTTACCTTCTGGTCCACCCTAATGATACACCCACCATCTGAAGGACATTCCAGGCACCTATACACCACCATGCTCTCGTGGCCACTGTCACAACATCAGTGGTCCTGGAGCCGGGGGTTGTACAAGAGGCCTTCCCTCTGCACATCAGGCTCTGTCATCAGGTACGTGACAGTATCATACAGCCATGTCTGAGCCTGCAAGAGGGATCTCTCCTATGGAGGAAATCTGCCAACACCTTGCGGGCTTCACCCAAGCCGTCAAGACCCTGCAGGAAGGTTATGCCCAGCTGGAGGAACGGGTACAATCCCTGGCTACCCCAGCAAGTACTCTTTCTACCACAGCCCCTACTGCAGGGGTTGCTACCAGTCCACCCACAGTTATGCTTCCCCCTGAACCCAGGGTTCCTACTCCAGAAAGATTCTCAGGAGACCGGGGAAAATTCTGGTCTTTCCGCAACGCATGTCAGCTGTACTTCGCCCTTCAATCTCAAACTTTTTCCCTGGAATCCACCAAGGTGGGCTTCATTATCTCATTACTCCAAGGTGAGCCACAGACTTCGGCCCATCAGATGCTGGAAGAGAGTCACATACGGCTACAAACCATGTCTACCTTTTTTGATGCAATGGCTCAGTTGTATGATGACCCAAAACAAACTAGCACTGCAGAGGCTGCCCTCCATGCACTCCAGCAAGGCCGTAGAGCGGCCGCAGGCTATGTCATAGACTTTAGACGCTGAAGTGCATATACGCAGTGGAATAATGCAGCCCTGTGTCACCAGTTCCGCCTGGGCCTGTCGGAAGGCTTGAAAGATGAATCGGCCTGGTTTGGGGTACCAAACACTTTGTAGGCCCTAACCACACTGGCCATTCAGATCGACCGAAGGCTCCGTGAGCGATGGCCAAAAAGGTCCTTCCAGCAATTCTGTCCAGTCTGGATGATGCCCAGGATTCGAGTTCCTGCCCACTCCACCTCCTCCAGCCCTCTCCCAGCCAATTCTGCTCCTGTTAATTCTTCCAACGAAGCACCAGATCCTATGCAGCTCGGACTAATGCATCCTTCGCTGTCCCCGGAGGAACGTTTTAATCGCCGGCAAAACAACCTCTGTCTATACTGAGAAGCATGCCATTATGTATGCACGTGCCCAGCCAAGATGCATAAGTGTCACTCTATCTCTTCTGTTAACTTGCCACCTCCATCTACCAGTGCAACTCACCTTGCTCTCCCAATTTCATTCCAGCTGCTGGAAGGGGAAGTGTCAGTCACCGCAATTATTGAGTCTGGAGCTTGCAGTTGTTTTATCAACCTGACTTTTGCCACACTTCGACGCATCCCCTTACAGCCTAAGGCACAAGGACTTTGTTTTTTTGGCTGATGGCTCATGCATTAAATCTGGACTCGTAACACAAGAAACACTCCCTTTGTCTGCTGTTAACCTCCACCAAGTAGAAAGAGATCCTAAGCCTTGATGCCATCTCCCCCCCCCCCCCTATTTCCTGTCATTTTGGGCTTACCCTAGCTGCAGGCACATAATCCACAAATTTATTGGGTTACAGGAAGTTTATTGGGTTACAACTTCCAGTCTCCATATTGCCACGAGCACTGCCTACCAGAACTGTCGGTTACCCCCTCAACCCTACTTTGTATGGACTCTGAGAACGAGTTACGACGAACCGTGCCTGAACCCTACCACGACTTTCTCAATGTCTTCAGTAAAAGGGGGGCTGACATTCTTCCTCCACATCGGCCATACGACTGCCCAATCAAGTTGCTCCCATGGGCTGAGATTCCCTTTGGAAGAATTTTTCCTCTCTCTGAACAAGAACAAGAAACACTAAAGGAATATGTCCATGAGAACTTGAAGAAGGGTTTCATCTGGCCCTCTACTTCCCCAGCAGGAGCAGGAATATTCTTTGTTGAAAAGAAGGACCATTCCCTACGACCATGTGTGGACTACAGGGAGCTCAATAAAAATTACATTCAAGAACAGATATCCTCTTCCGCTTGTACCTGAACTTTTTCAGAGACGGAGATCTGCAACTATATTTACTAAGCTGGATCTACGTGGGGCCTACAACTTGGTCTGAATGTGGGAAGGAGATGAATGGAAGAAGGCCTTCTGCACTAGATTCGGCCACTTTGAGTATTTAGTGATGCCCTTCGGTCTGTGCAATGCCCCTGCTAGCTTCCAGAACTTTATTAACTATGTATTCAGAGACTTTTTAGACATCTTTATGATTGTGTATCTGGATGACATCCTAATCTTTTCCATATCTCTTGATCTTCATCGAGGACATGTCAGAAGTGTACTGTGCCGGCTCCGTCAACGTGGATTATACACCAAGGGTGAAAAATGTGAATTTGAACAACATAGCATCCAATTTCTGGGATTAATAATATCGCCTGAAGGAGTTAAAATGGATTCCCAAAAGGTTTTGGCCATCCTGGACTAGCCTGCACCAGCCGATAAAAAGGGGGTACAGCGCTTCATAGGATTTGCAAACTTCTACAGAAGGTTTATCAAAGGCTTTTCTGCCATTATCACCCCGGTCACGCAGCTGACCAAACAAAACATTCACTTCCACTGGACCTCTGAGGCACAGGCTGCATTTGACACCTTAAAGAGACTCTTTACCTCAGCACCTGTCCTAAGTCATCCAGACCCAGCTCTACCATATGTACTGGAAGTAGAAGATGCATCTGAAGTCGCAGTGGGAGCAGTTGTCTCACAACGCCAGCGTCCTAAGGATTTAATGCATCCTGTAGCCTTCTTTTTTTGAAGACTTTCTCCAGCAGAGAGAAATTATGAGGTGGGGGATAGAGAGTTACATGCTATAAAGACAGCTTTGGAAGAATGGAGATATCTCCTGGGAGGGGCAGTCCACCCCATATTAATCTATACTGACCACAAGAATCTTGAATATCTAAGGACTGCCAAGTGCCTAAGACCGCATCAAGCACGTTGGGCTCTGTTCTTTTCAAGATTCTTATTCCATATTATCTACCGGCCGGGCTCAAAGAATGTAAAACCAGATGCACTCTACTGTATGTTTGATGACCGAAGGGAATCCCCTGTGCCAGATACCATCCTGTCTGAACATTACTTCTTACTCTTACAGAATGATCTTCTAACATGAATGAAGTGGGCTTCTGCTGATGTTCCTAGTCCTCCAGGGGTAACCTTGATGTCCCTGGAAGGATTACTATGGAAGGAAGACCATAGAGCTTACGTGTAACTATTTTGGGCCTATGTCATGATCATCTTTAGCAGGTCCTTTTGGAGTTCACAAGACACTCGATCTTCTGCAACGCATGTTCTGGAGGCCAGACCTGGAAGGAAGCTGCATGTGGTACGTGAATTCATGTGCCATTTGTACCCATAGTAAGAGTATTAAGAAGCCGACCACTACCAGTCCCTGACAGACCATGGAAAATGATAGCTATGGACTTTATAGTAGAACTTCCTCCATCGGAAGGTTGCACAGCTATCTTTGTGGTAGTAGACTGCCTTTCCAAAATGGCTCATTTTCTGCCCTTGAAGAACACACCCCTCGGCCATGGAGACCGCTCGGGTATTCATCAAGGAAATTGTAAGACTTCATGGGGTCCCCAAGAACATGGTCTCTGACTCGGGTTGTTCAGTTTACTTCTCGATTCTGGAAGAGTCTATGTGAAGTCCTTGAGATTGAAAAATCCTTGTCATTGGCCTATCACCCCCAAACCAACGGGCAGACGGAGAGGACCAATCAGACGCTTGAACAGTACTTACAATGTTTTACTACCTTTGTTCAGGACAATTGGGGATCATTGCTGCCATTGGCTGAATTTGCCTACAATAATGCTAGTCACTCTGCTACAGGTCAGTCTCCATTTCTTGCCAATTACGGTTGTCACCCATCCTTCTTGCCCGATTTTGTTCCTGATGCCACAGTTCCTGCTATCCAAAGCACAGTGGATTTCCTGACCCGCAACAGAAAAATTGCTGCAGGAGACGATTATTAAAGCACAAGCAGCTAACAAGAAGGCCTTCGACAAGAAGAGAAGGGGAGAACTGATTCTTCAGCCAGGAGATAAGGTGTGGCGGTCTACAGCGAATCTCAGGTTAGCATGCCCTTCTAAGTGTGGGATCATTTCCAGTCAAAAAAAGACTAAATGAAGTCACAAATGAACTGTCCTTACCAGAATCTTTTTAGATTCATCCTGTATTTCATGTCTCACTTTTGAAACCTTCAGTATCTGATTCTTTTCCAGATAGGGGGTCCGGTTTACCTGAACCTGTGATCATTAATGGAGGCGAGGAATTTGAGGTGGAAGCCATTGTAGACTGTAGGAAAAGAAGAAATCAGGTACAGTACTTAATTAAATGGAAGTGTTACGGTCCAGAAGATAATTCTTGGGAATCTAAAAAAGATGTCCATGCCAAGAATCTAATTCATGCCTTCTTCAGCAGTCACCCACAAAAGGAGAGTCAATTGTGCATCCGGAGGTTGCCCGTAAGGAGGGGGCAATGTAAGGAACGCGCTGGCCACAATACTATTATTTGCCAAAGGTGGACGCAGGTGCGTACGTGCGATCGCGCAAGTGCCCAGCATTTTAGATCTGCTAATGTGCGCATGCGCACAAATATTCACAAACGCGCACACGCGTACGTGTCAAAAGACGTTGGCGCAAAATTACCATATATAAGTGCAGCAGTTACACTAGGGCTTTGCTGTCTGATCTGCAGCTGTACCTGAGTTCTGAAACCTGATCCTGTTTCTTCTGTGTTTGACCTGGCTTGCCCTAGACTGCACCTGCATCTCTCCTACCTTGACCTTGGCCTGTATCTGGACTTTCCTTTTGTCTTTGCCCACCTGCCTGCACTCACGTTGCTGGTCTCTGCCTGAACCCCAGATATCCTCTGCCTTTTGTCTTTGCCTGCTATTGATCATTTGTTACCGACCCGGCTTGTCTGACCTCGCTTCCTGTGTCTCCTGTTCTGCATGCGCCTGCCAGCTGCCTGCTGCCATCAGCCTGAATTCTTCCAGTTCTGCCTACCTGCTGTCACCTTCTGGTCCACCCTAGTGATACACCTACCATCTGAAGGACATTCCAGGCACCCTTACACCACCACGATCTCATGGCCACTGTCACAACATCGGTGGTCCCAGAGCCGGGATTGTATGAGAGGCCTTCCCTCTGCACATCAGGCTCAGCCATCAGGTACGTGACAGTCTCCCATTGCTTTCAAAGGGGCCTCCAGCTAATTAAGGGTAACCCCACTGGGTCGCTGACAGTCAATCATAAACACTCTTATTTGCAATGTGAATGGGGCCATACAGCTCTGTCCAGCCCTTCCCAGGCATTGCTTGTTTCCAGCTCTGCTCAGGCAATGCTCGTTACTGCTCTGTTCAGCCATTGTTTACTTCCAGCCTCATTTCAGCTCATCCTGTCCTACAGCCCAGGATTTCCATATGACTCTAATTACAGTTCAGTCCTGATTTTCTGGCATGCTCAGCTCATGCTAAGGATGTTGGGAAGGACCTGAAGGATATTTATTCACAAGCCTTTGAACAGGTTTCTGCTGTGTCTCCAAACCAGCTACTTGAGAGCTAGAGCCATTATACTGAAGCCTGTTTCTTCTTGTTTACACTTTCAGTTGAGCCACCTTTTACCAACAGCTCCTCTGGCCCCTTTCACACGATCGGACCGATCAGGTCCGCCTGTCCATTTTTCAGGCGGATCTGTTCGGACCACCTATTCTCCTCTATGGAGAGTGGAGAGGTGGATGTCACCGGAGATGTGTTCGATGACACCCCGTCTGTCATCCGATCCGACAAGATCCGCTTAAAACAGATCGGATGGGATGAAAACGTCTCCCCATAGAGGAAAGCGGGACTCTGACAGGTCCATCTCTGCACAATGAGCAGAAATGGACCGGTCATCTGCTTGCTCAGCGTGGATCAATGGAGCAATCCCCGCTGAGCTAGTGGAGTCCGTTGAGCGGATCTAACCCGTGAGAAAGGGGCCTTAGGCTACAAAAGGAGCACACATACTGTGGCTGCAAAGTTTGTGCTTCAAGACCATCTCAGGCATCTGAAAAGGCATCCACCACAGCTAGCTCTTTAGAGGGCTAATGTTAGCGTAAAACTAGCCCTGAATTGCCTGGCCCTTCTCTTATCTTCTGTATTCTGCATTCTTCATTGCTGACCCAGATTGTGTGACTACTCTTTGTTGGCAGGCCTGATTCCCCGCCAGCTCCCACCAAGCTGACCAGGGGCACATCCCCCTTTTCTCCCTAATGCAGGACTTCTCCACTGTGAGATGGTTCGATGAAGCCATTAGAGTAGCCAATAGGTACTTTATAAATTTGTTTTCTTTTAACATCTGAGTTTGGAATTAGAGATGGCCTTGCGGTTCGCCCGGCGGTCGGTTCGCTGCAAACTTAGCTCGTTTGCTGCCCGCGATCATGCAAACATATGGCGATGTTCATATTCTTTTACATTATGAAGAACTTTGACCCATGATACATCCATCAGGTGGTACAGGACAGCCAATTGAGACATTTCAGCACATGGACATACCCCCTACCTTATAAATAGACCTGACCTGGCTGCCATTTTACATTCTGCGCTTCTCTAGAGACTTGTGTCACAGGGTCATTTAAAAAATGACAGGCAGAGGAAGAGGCAGGCCATTCCGCAGCGGTGGTAGGGGTAGGGCAGGAGCACCAGGCTGGAGCCAAAGTGGGAAGTTGAAGAAGGTGCATTTGATTACGCCAAAGGATGCACCAGACTTGGTTGAGTGGCTCACTCGGCCTTCCTCTTCTGCACCCTCCTCATCCTTTCTATCTGCACCCTCTTCACTCTCTGCTGTGTGCACCCCCAAAGACACCACCACCACCATATACCCTCCGCTTGAGTCACAGGAATTATTTTCCGATCCATCACAAGACATTTACGATGCGCAGCCATTCTTGGCATCAGATCAGGAAGAGGAGGTAGCAACAGCCTCCACTCAGCAGTCTGACGACAGTACCCAGATCAGACCAGGGAGGTTGGTCCCCGCTGTTGCTGCCTACTCTGAGATCTCTAATGTTAATAGTGGGGAAGGTGACATTGATGATGCAGAGGCAAAATTTCTGCAGTACCCAAATACACTATTATGAATGTATATTGTTATATAACACCCCCGCTTCAATCTGTCGTTTTGGGGGGCCACTGGTCTATCACAACAGTTATAATACTTTTTTTCTAATTGCGTTTGTCACTCTTTGCAGTTGTAGTATTGCTGCAGAACCGCTCACCAGTCACAATGCTGCACAATACAAATCCACTATAATATGCTTTCTATATTCATCCAGCATTGCGACTTCCTTATCTTCCTGCTCCTGCTCCCCGATGGCTTGGTCAATGACACAATGCAATGCACATTCCAGAAAGAAGGCGTAAGGTCACTGATGGCGCCTTGGCTGCGACTGACCAGTTTGGTGATCTCATCAAATGGCCGCAGAAGTCTGCATGCGTCGCGGATGAGCAACCACTGGCGCGGAAAAAAAAACCCAAGCTCCCGAGAACCTGTCCTGCAGCAGAGTTCGTACAGGTAGTCGTTAACTGCACATTTCTGCTGAAGCAGCCTATCAAGCATATACAAGGTTGCATCGGGCAGTCACAAATAAGACGTATGACAGGCAGGTTGTGTCGCCGCTGAATGTCAGCAAGACGAGCCATGGCTGTGTAAGATCTTCTGAAATGGGCCAAGATTTTCCTGGCCTGCTGCAAGACGTCCTGGACCCCAGGGTATTTGAAAATGAATCGCTGCATGACCAAGTTCAGGTCATGTGCCATGCATGGCACGTGTGTAATTTTGCCCTGTTTCAGCACGCTCAGCAGATTGGCACCGTTTTCGCACACCACTTTACCAACTGTCAAATTGAACTGTGTTAGCCACTGATCTGCCTGTGAACGCAAAGCTGAAAGGAGTGCAGGACCAGTGTGGCTCTTGGCTTCAAGCCACAACTGACACAGTACAGCATGGCAACGTCTCACCTGGCATGTTGAATAGGTTCTGGGGATCTTGGCAGCGCAGCAGAAGAGATGGTAGCAGCGGAAAAGGAGGAGTCAGCCGAGGAGGAGAAGAAGAGGCAGGCTTGCATGCAATCCGTGGCGGTAATACCAAATCTACACGGGTGCCACGGGTTACATGCTTGATGGCCGTCAGAAGGTTCACCCAGTGGGCAGTAAAAGTTATGTACCTTCCCTGTCCGTGTTTGCTAGACCACGTGTCTGTGGTCAGATGTATCTTGGCACCGACACTGTGTGCCAGAGATACATTCACTTGCTACTGAACATGGCCATATAGCTCTGGGATGCTCTTCTGTGAGAAATATTTCCTTCCTGGGACCTTTTATAGTGGTGTTCCAATGGCCACAAATTTTCGAAAGACCTCCAAGTCCACCAGTTTATATGGCAGTAGTTGGCGGGCTATCAGTTCCGACAAGCCAGCGGTCAACCATTGGGCAACAGGGTTATCCGGCATCATCATTTTTTTTACCCTCGAACATTTGGGCTACGGAAGCCTGCCTTTTTCTAGAAAAACCAGAGGACGGCATGATGAAAGGTGGAGTGGAGGACAATAGTGAGGAGAGAGGAGAAGGAGAAGAGACTGGACGGTGAGAGCCTGGAGTGTGGCTTTGTGGGTTCTGACGGCGTTGCTCCCACTGGGCTTGGTGATGGGAGTTCAGGTGCCTTCTTAGGCCCCTTTCACACAGGCGGACCGTTCAGATCCACCTGTCCGTTTTTTTGGCGGATCTGAACGGTCCCCCCATGCATGTCTTTGGGGCATCGGATGTCAGGGGAGACATGTCCGCTGACATCCGATCCATCAAATGGATCGTCCCTAGGTGAGTGTTGGGCTTACCGCGACTTATGCGTTGACTGCAAAGGCTTCAACATCAGGGAACGCATAGACCGACAGGTGTCCAACTACATCGGGTTAACGGCCGATGTGGACGCTCTGAGAAGTGATGAACCCCTGTACTACTGGGTGGACAGGCTTGATCTCTGGCCAGAGCTTGCACAATTAGCAATGGAACTGTTGGCTTGCCCCTCGTCAAGTGTCCTGTCCGAAAGGACGTTCAGCGCAGCTGGGGGGATCGTGGCCGATAAGCTCACTTGCCTAGCTCATGACAGTGTTGACTACCTCACATTTCTAAAAATGAATAAAGCATGGATCTCGGAGGAATTCAACACATGTGACCAGTAGACCATGTTTGATTCAAATTCATCATGACAGGCCACAAATATCCGCCACCACCCATAACAATTCATGGTCTCTGTCTTAGGTAAATACAGCGGCATTAAAGGCCTTTTATGTCCGTTGAATGCCTAATTGCTACAGTCTGTCCCAGCTCCACACAGCAACCTTTCCCTACACTGACAAAAGACTTTTGTGGACCTATTAGCTAGCGACTTGTGTCACTATACAGTCTGTCCCTGCTCCACACAGCAACCTCCAGCCACAGAATACACAGTTCTTTGCTGTCAAGTGAACGCCTGTGGGCTAATTTTTTGGGCCTGTACTGGCCAACACTTACTTCTGTATCCTGTCAATGCCTAATGTACCTCCAGCCACCGAAAACAAAGTTCTTTGCTGTCAGGTGACACCTGTGGGCTAATTTTTGGGGCCTGTACTGGCTGACACTTACTTCTGTATCCTGTGAATGCCTAATGTACCTCCAGCCACCGAATTCAAAGTTCTTTGCTTTCAGGTGAAAGCCTGTGGGTAGTTTTTGGGGCCTGTACTGGCCGACACTTACTTCTGTATCCTGTCAATGCCTAATATACCTCCAGCCACCGAATACAAAGTTCTTTGCTGTCAGGTCACGCCTGTGGGCTAATTTTTGGGGCCTGCACTGGCCGACACTTACTTCTGTATCCTGTCAATGCCTAATGTACCTCCAGCCACCGAATACAAAGTTCTTTGCTGTCAGGTGACACCTGTGGGCTAATTTTTGGGGCCTGCACTGGCCGACACTTACTTCTGTATCCTGTGAATGCCTAATGTACCTCCAGCCACCGAATACAAAGTTCTTTGCTGTCAGGTGAATGCCTGTGGGCTAATTTTTGGGGCCTGTACTGGCCGACACTTACTACTTTATCCTGTGAACCCCTAATTTTTCAGACTGGAATTGAAAAGCAATGGGTCTGTAAACGTTCTGCTAAATTGTGGAACGGATGCAGACCCATTTTACAGATGTGTGAATGGACCCTATACGTATTTGACATGTATTTACCGGTTGCTGTCAGTTCTGGCTGATTTAGAAAAAAAATAAATACTTTTTTTGGCTGGAAAAAAAAATAAAAATTTTTATGGCAACTTTTCCATTAGCAATACTTCTGGTATGTCAGTGTCCATGTTGTGGGACTATGTGTGCACAGCTAGTAAGTATTTTGTGGCTGCAAATATGACCTGGAAGTTTTTAATGTTCGCCTGCCATTGAAGTGAATGGGGTCTGCCGCGAACTTGCGGTTCACGAACATTTGAGAAAGTTTGTGGGTCGTGTTCGCGAACCGCCCCGTCCAATGTTCTTCCATCACTATTTGGAATACAAGCAATTTTGCAGAAAAAAACACATTCTCTGTTTTTTGCTGGTTTAAAAAAGTTTCTGTTCTGTGTCTGTTGATGCACTGTATACTTATCAATACAAAAACATACACTATATTGTCAAAAGTATTGGAACGCCTGCCTTTATACGCACATGAACTTTCATGGCATCCCAGTCCATAGGGTTCAATATTGAGTTGGCCCAACCTTTGCAGCTATAACAGCTTCAACTCTTCTGGGAAGGCTGTCCACAAGGTTTAGGAGTGTGTCTATGGGAATGTTTGACCATTCTTCCAGAAGTGCATTTGTGAGGTCAGGCACTGATGTTGGACGAGAAGGCCTGGCTCGCAGTCTCCACTCTAATTCATCCCAAAGGTATTTTATCAGGTTGAGGTCGGGACTCTGTGCAGGCCAGTCAAGTTCCTCCACCTCAGACTCCCTCATCCATGTCTTTATGGACCTTGTTTTGTGCACTGGCACACAGTCATGTTGGAACAGGAAGGGGCATGCCCCGAATTGTTCCTACAAAGTTGTAAGCATGAAATTGTCCAAAATATCGTTGTATGCTGATGCCTTAAGAATTCAATTCATTGGAATATCGGGGCCAAGCCCAACCCCTGAAAAGCAACCCCACACCATAATCCTCCCTCCACCATATGATTTGAACCACAAAGCAAAGTCCATAAAGACATGGATGAGCAAGTTTGGAGTGGAGGAACTTGACTGGACTGCACAGTCCTGACCTCAACCTGATAGAACACCTTTGGTATGCATTTTAGCTGAGACTGCAAGCACTTCTAGAAGAATAGTCGAAAAGTCCCATGGACATACTTCTAAACCTTATGGACAGTCTTCCCAGAAGAGTTGAAGCTGTTAAAGCTGCAAAGGGTGGGCCAACGCAATATTGAACCGTATGGACTAAGACGGGAATGCAATTAAAGTTCATGTGCATGTAAAGGCAGGTGTCCCAATACTTTTGACCAGGCCTCGACAAAACCCGGGCGCCAGGTCGCATTTGCGACTAGAATTAGCGACCTGGCGCCTGGGGGTGCCCTGCAGAGGGTGTCCTGTCATTTTTGTATGGACTTCCGCGCACGGAGTGCACGGACTTCCGGGCCGTCCGAAAATTGAGGCCCCGGCTTTTCGGCCTACTTGAGATGAGGCTTCCAATGGGGAACTGGCGCCCTCTTGTGGTGGCCGGGAGTAATGACTGTTGTAATTACTGTTTCCACTGTTTGTTCACAATGCATTACCATCTCCCTGTCCAGTTAGTTACCTTTGACAGGGAGTGTGGTTATTTATTATTAATTTAAATTTATTTTTTTAATGTAAAAACTAAATAATATTTTTTTCTTTTTAATTATTAAAAAAATATATATATTTTTTCCAATTATTATTATAAAAAAAAATTTATATATATATATATATATATATATATATATATATTAATCTTTTTTTTTTTTTTTTTTTCTCATCGCCATGCCACAGCCGAAGGCCCCTTTCACACGGGCTGTCTGATCAGGTCCGCCTGTCAGTTTTTCAGGCAGACCTGATCGGACCCTTCATTCTCCTCTATGGAGCAGTAATCTGCCGCCATCTGATCCTGTCCGCCAAAAGCAGACGGATGGTGGTTCTATTTTCTATCCATCCCGTGGATCGGATCAGATGGCATCGGATGGAAAGAGACAGACAGTCTGTTTTCATCCAATTGCGCTAGAGGAGAGTGGGGTTCTAGTCGTATTTATGTGTAAATTTAGTATCCGTTTTATTAAATAAAGCTTGGTTGTTAGTTTAAAAAAAAAAAAAAAACTGGCTCCTAACTTTTTTAGCTGGCTCCTAGATTTCAGGAAAATTTGTCAAGCCCTGCTTTTGACAATATAGTGTATTCTCAAATGAACATCACACATTGATCTTTTCAAAATGCTTAGGTAGTATCCAGTCATACGGTCTTTTAAATAACTGCCAAAAAAGCTTAATGAACCCCATAACAGATCCAAAGTATGAAGAACAACAAATTTAATATTGATAGTCTCGGTGGGAAGGTGCGGCTGCTATTCTAACTTGTTCACAGGATATTATATAAGTACATAATACAATTACAGGCGTATATTATCCAACATTACTTTTGAAACATCAGTGCACCATGCTAGATATAGTTAGAAAAATTATGCAAAATTGAATTGATCTTTAGAACCAAGCTTCTGTGTAGCGTTTAATAAGTAAATCCATTTTGTTTCTGCTTCAAGTATCTCTTTGTCAAAATCTTTTTCCTCTGGGGCTAGTAAGATTTCTATCCAAAGCATTGCATGACAAGCTTTTATAGTGGTATTTATGAAATTTAGCTAAATGTCTGCCTATTGGATTAGGGAGGTTACCTTTCAATAATATCATAAACATGATCATAGATTAATTTCCAATACTGACATTTGGCATTTCCCACATTAAAATTGACCTCCACACTTTAATCAATCAAAGTACCCCAGGAGTATGATAATTGTCAAAGAGTTTCAAACTGTGTATCTGACCATTTTGTAAGGTCACGGTTTCTTTTTTGCATTTCACATACAGCATCTCACAAAAGTGAGTACACCCCTTTCATTTTGTAAATATTTTATTATATCTTTTCATGTGACAACACTAAAGAAATTACACTTTGCTACAATGTAAAGTAGTGAGTGTACAGCTTTTATAACAGTGTAAATTTACTGTTCCCCCAAAAAAACTCAACACGCAGCCATTAGTGCCGGTTCACACTACCGCGGCACGACTTCGGGGGCGACCTGTGAAGTTGCATGCACCGCGACTTCGGCGCGACTTGCACGGACTTCATATAATGAATGTCAATGGAAGTCGCTCCGATGTCACCCCGAAGTAGTACAGGAACTATTTTCTAAGTCGGAGCGACTTGAGTCGCTCCTATTAAAATGGTTCCCGTAGCACTGCATGGACCGCGACTTGTCATCCTGACCAGTCACCTGATAAGTCGCGGTAGTGTGAATGGGCACTTAATGTCCGAACCCCTGGCAACAAAAGTGGGTACACCCCTAAATGAAAAAGTCCGAATTGGGCCCAAAGTGTCAATATTTTGTGTGGCCACCATTTTTTTCCAGCGATACCTTTACCCTCTTGGGCATGGAGTTCACCAGAGCTTCACAGGTTGTCACTGGAGTCCTCTTCCACTCCTCCATTACGACATCATGGAGCTGGTGGATGATGAGGTGGTATGCTTTGGATCATGGAGAAGGCTGTTTTCTTCACCAGGGAAAGAATTCTTTGGTCATCCACCACAGTTGTTTTCCGTGGTCTTCCAGGTCTTTTGGTGTTGCTGAGCTCACCGGTGCATTCTTTCTTTTTAAGGATGTTCCAAACAGTTGATTTGGCCACACCTAATGTTTTTGCTATCTCTCTGAGGGGTTTGTTTTGTTTTTGCAGCCTAATGATGGCTTGCTTCACTGATAGTGACAGCTCTTTGTATCTCATATTGAGAGTTGACAGCAACAGATTCCAAATGCAAATAGCACACTTGAAATGAACTCTGGACTGAAAGCCTGCAGTTAAAGCACATAGTGTTTGTTTCATTTCAAATCCATTGTGGTGGTGTATAGAGCAAAAAAGGTTAGAATTGTGTCGATGTCCCAATATTTATGGACCTGACTGTAGATATACACTTAGCAGCTGCAGTTAAACCGTTAGATCACAGGAATAATTGCATAATAGTCCCTTCTGGCTTGGAGCATGGACAGGACATGTAACTAAGACTTTCTCTCTTTCTCTACTTCCTCCATCCAGGCTTTCAAAGCCAACAACTCAGGGGCAGGAAATGCATACATATTATATTTACAGGCATTTACAAATTCAGACAGTAGAGGACAGCAGATCTCTACAAGTGTTTGTATCACCATCTCAGCAATGTGCAGCCATCAATTTGCTTGCCTTGTTTCACATGCTTAGAATCTGGATGGAAAGAAACTCAAAATGATAAGGAGAAGGTACTGTATCCTAAATGTTGCCATCATTTTTAGTACTTTTATAGGATGTAGGTTTGACCCTTCTCCCCACCTCTCTCCATACATATATTTTTTTCTTCCTGTTTGAAAGGCTAGCTGATTAGAGATGGACGAACATCGGCCCTGGGGTGGTTCGCGAACGTCAGCCGCAAATTTTTTCAAAAGTCTGCGAACCGCAAGTTCGCGGCGGCCCCCATTGACTTTAATGGGAGGCGAACTTTAAAAACCTTTAGGTCATATTTTCAGCCACAAAAGATGTACTAGCTGTGCACAAATAGTCCCAGCACATGGACAATGTCATAACAGAAGTATTGCAATTGGAAAAGTTGCCCTAAATTATTATTATTTTTTTTTTTTTTTACAGCAAAAAATTATTATTTTTTTTTCATTAATCAGCCAGAACTGACAGCAGCCGGTAAATACATGTCAAATACATATAGGGTCCATTCACACATCTGTAAAATGGGTCCGCATCCATTCCACAAATTTGGCGGAACCTTTACAGACCCACTGGTCTATCACACCAGTTGTTCAAAAAATTGGCCAGTGAGTTTGGCACTGTGTGTATCAGACTCAACACAGCAAAAGAGGCAATATTGTTGCAGGACACAAATGCACTTGTAAAAGTATACTCAGATAACACCCCACTTAAATATGTGGTATTGGGGGGGGGGGGGGGCACTGGTCTATCACACCAGTTATAATACATTAAAAGTGCTTTTGTCACTGTTTGTAGTATTGCTGCAGCAATGCTCAGTCACCACACCTGTCACAATGCTGCACAGTGCACACAATACTAATCCACTATAATATGTTTTCAACAAAGTATATTATACCATGGATTACCCCCCCCCCCCCCTATATAGTGCACTGCACACCAATACCAAAAAAATTGCAGCCCTTTAAATGACTTTTGTGGACATTAACCACTTTACCACCGGAGGATTTTGCTGTCTTACGTCTGGGCCACTTTTTGCGATTCGGCACTGTGCAACTTTAACTGACAATTGCGCGGTCATGCAACACCGTACCCAAACAAACTTTTTTCCCCACAAACAGAGCTTTCTTTTGGTGGTATTTGATCACCTGTGCGATTTTTTGATCATGCGCTATAAACAAAAAAAGAGCGACAATTTTGAAAAAAATAACAATATTTTTTACATTTTTTTATATGAAATTCCCCCCCAAAAAATGTAAAAATCTAAATTTTTTATCATTTTAGGCCAATTTGTTTTCTGCTACATATTTTTGGTAAAAAAAATCGCAATAAGCGTATTTTGATTGGTTTGCGCAAAAGTTATTGCGTTTACTAACTAAGGGAAAGATTTCTGTCGCAGTCCCGCAAAAAAAATCTGCAATTTTTTTTGCGGGACTGCGACATTGCGGCGGACAGATCGGACCCTTGACTGACATTTTTGACACTTTTGGGGTTACCAGTGACATTACTACAGTAATCAGTGCTATAAATTTGCACTGTTACTGTAAAAATGACACTGGCAGGGAAGGGGTTAATTTTTATTGGTGATCAAGGGGTTAATGTATGCCTGGTGCTTACTGACGTGTGTGGGGGGAGGAGACTTTGTGACACAAGGACAGATCGCAGGTTCAGCTATGCTGAATCCTGCAATCTGACCCTGCCTGTCACTTAGGAGATCCGCCCGCTTGTGTTTACACAAGCAGGTGGATCCCCACACTCGATTCCCCGACGATCGGGAAGACCAGCGGCGATCGCCGCCGCTCCTCCCCTGGCCCGACTCCCGCTGTGACTGAATACAGTGGAAGCGAGAGAGGGGAATGTCTGGCGACGTAGGTCTACGTCGCCAGACGTTATCGAGCCACTTTGCCGCAGTAGAGCTCTAGTGAGCAGCGGCAAAGTGGTTAACAGAGCGATTTGTGTCACTGCTGCTGATCTCTAACTGCCCCTAAAGCACAGACTGGATACCTGTCCCTAACCTGAAAAGAGACTGGACCTATACTGAAATACCAGCCCTGAAAAGGACTTTTCTGGATGTTACCAGAGCTATTTGTGTCTGGCAATCTCTCCCTCATGAACACAGCTGACCTCTCCCTACGCTGACAAAAAGCAGAATGTGAAATGGCTGACAGCTCAGGTCTATTTATAGGGTAGGGGGCATGTCCATGTGCTGAAATGTTTCAATTGATTGTCCTGTTCCACCTGACGGCTCTGTCATGGGTCAAAGTTCTTCTGAATGAAAAAGAAAATGGAGGCACGGACATCTTTGCGAACATCGGCAAAAGTCCGACTTTTCGCGAATTTGCGAACAAGCAAAATTCGCCGCCAACCGACCGCCGGGCGAACCGCAAGGCCATCTCTATAGCTGATCTCTTAATCATTTTTTTTTCTTTTAGATGATTTGTCAATTCCATTAATCCAAAAATTATCTCAGTTATTAATTTTTTCAGCAAACCTCAGCAGCTTTATGTATATTTTCTAAAAATCATTTCAAATCTTTCATATTTCGTATTCATAATATACCTTAAGAAGTTTTCTAATTTTGTTTGAACGCTTATTTCTATTTAAACTCACTAGACAGTTTGTGTATGTTGGGAAAAATCTGAGTGTGTAAACCAAAGGGGACAATTTGTTAATATACACTATGTTACCAGACGTATTGGGAGGCCTGCCTTTACACGCGCATGAACTTTAATGGCATCCCAGTCTTCGTTTAATATTGAGTTTATAACTTTTGCAGCTATAACAGCTTAAATTGAGTTTATAACTTTTGCAGCTATAACAGCTTCAACTCTTCTGGGAAGGCTGTCCACAAGGTTTAGGAGTGTGTCTATGGGACTGTTTGACCATTCTTTCAGAAGAGCATTTGTAAGGTTAGGCACTGGAGTGGACGAGAAGGCCTGGCTCGCAGTCTCTGCTTTAATTCCTCCCTAAGGTTTGCTATCAGGTTGAGGTCGGGACTCTGTGCAGGCCAGTCAAGTTCCTTCACCCCAAACTTGCTCATCCATGTCTTTATGAACCTGTTAGGTACCTGTGAGGTAAAGTCAGAAGTGGAGCTTGAGTGCTGAGGATTCAGGCGAAAACAAAGTCAGAGAGATCAGGCCGGCAACAGATCGGGCAAAGCAGTATCCAAACGAAATCCAAAGAATGGTTAGGCAGGCAGAAGTCATACACAAGCTGGTGGTGAAGTACAGATTTGGCAGGCTGAAGAGGGGTCACGAATACAGGCAAAAGTTCATACACGAAAGTCTATCAAAGAGCAAGCAGCACAACCAGGAAGATATTCCAAAACAAACGGGCACTCAGTAACAGGAAGTGCTGCTATTTAAAGGCGGGGTAAATTGTACATTGTTCGCAGCTTACAACAGGTGGGGCTAGTGAGTCCAAGGCAAGCATCAGGCTGGAAAAATCACAGCCAAAACTCCAGAGCTTCTCTGTGGCACAACAGGTAAGGCTACAAGCTACGAAACAAAGAACCTTCCGGTTCAAGGACACCCAGGTACATGACAGAACCTTGCTTTGTGCACTTGTGTTCAGTCATGTTGGAACAGGAAGGGGCCATTTCCAAGCCGTTCCCACAAAGTTGGGAGCATGAAATTGTCTAAAATTTTTGGTATGCTGACACCTTAAGAGTTTTTCCTTCCAAGACCATGACTTGTCTTTACAGGCTGCTTTTCTAACTTTACAAGTTCTCAGTCTACTCAGGCCTGAGGGTTAGTTGGTCAAAATCGAGCATTCTCCCTATAGACTCGATCCCACCCCAAATGCCAGACAGTGATTTTCCCCTTTATTGGGTAACAAAGATTAAATATTTAGGTTTTTGGGTCTTGAATACTCCAGCCGATTTTGTATCCCTTAACTTTTCTCCTCAATTGGGACTAGCACGGCAGAAATTTTAATTGTGGCAATCCCTACCGCTATACCTGATAGGAAACATTATTCCAATTAAAATGAAATTGCTCCCTCTTTTCTTATATGTACTCAGGAATACCCCTGTATGAATTCCCTTATCACTTTAAGCAGATAGACACCAACATGACTTCCTTCCTCTGGAACAATAAATCCCCCACACCAAGCTTATCTATCTTGAAACAGCCTGTCCATTCAGGTGGATTGACCCTTCCAAACTTTTATCAATATTTCCTGGCTGTTCAGCAATCACGCCCAAAAATGGCTTACGTGCCTTTGAAATAACACTGCGGTAGTTGTGGAAGCTGCTGTCCTGGGGTCGTATGGGAAGGGCAGCACTGCAATCTCTATTATACAGGGGATGCCTGGCCCCCTATTCCCATACACGTATCATGAAAGCCACGATCAGGGCATAGAATAGAGCCATATTTCTTCACAAAGCATCATCCAATCAGTGGTCACCATATACCCCTTTATAGAGAAAATCTAACCTACCACATCAATTTAAACTCCCAGAGCTAGTCATCTGGGCATTCAAAGGTATGAAGTCCTTGGGGATATTTTTTTACGCGATGTCATGCTCAGGTTTTTTTCTTTTTGTTATCTGTAATTCTCAATTTGGTTTACATAATATTGCTCTCACTGTTATGGGGCTAGAGTCTATCCTGAGGTCTGAATCCCTTTCTAAGGCACACTCAAGCATTTACAAGACCTTGCACCATCCTGCTCACCCTATACTACTACTTAAATGTTGTGAGATGTGGTTACGTGATCTTACAACTCTGAATAATGAAGATTGGGAGGATATATGGGATTATCCCTTACAACATGTGGTCTCGATTAGGGATAGGCTCATACGATATAAAATGGTACATTGTGTTTATCTTTAACCAGCAAAGCTGAATATAATCTCTGCCCAATATTCTGCCTCCTGCTGGAGATGCTCCCACACCCCAGGAGATTTTTTACATGCGTTCTGGTCATGTTCTGGGATATCCAAAATACTGGTCTATGGTAGTACGATATATAACTGATCCTGAGGATGTAGGAGTCTGTCTTTTGGGTCTGGTGGAGCCTCTAGCCAATTGCAGAATGGCCTACAACGTATTTTAGTCTTTTACTATTTTATGCATAAAAGGCAATTGTCTTAATTGGATAGACCAGGCCCCTTCCACTCTGGCCGGCTAGAAATCACTTATTAGCTCGGTACTACCACATTATAAAGCTGCATACAGCAGTAGGTGATGACCCTTCAAATTCAATAAAATCTGGTCCTGGTGGCTCAAAACTTTGGATTCAGCTCTTACCCTTACTATCCTCATATGGTCCCCTATATGGTCCTTTAACACTGAACCCCTCAACTGTGAGGTTTTCCAACCTGGCAATGGCTTACATCAACTGTAAGGGAGGAACCAGAAGTCTTGCAGCTCTATGAAAAGTGGATCATATTCTAGATTGAGCAATATGTCACATTTCAGTCTTGTCCACCCGGCACATCCCAGCAGTAGAAAATTGGCAAGAAGACTACAACATCTGGACTCTCAAGAGTTTTTGTCAAGGTCTTACCTTGCCCCCCCCCCCTGTTGGCAGCCATCTTGGACATGTAGTGACTACTGCCTCTTATAAACTCTGATTGCATCATCACTTGCCTGCTGCCTGGGTGTCGCACAGTAATGATGCTGCACCTGACTATATCACCTGATGAGTTGCAGTCCTTGCTCTAGCATTTGTGCTCCAAGGTGCATCTCTGCTAGCAGTCTTTTGATGTCCGTGTGCCTTCGTGTATGACCTAGCTTGGCTGACGACTCTCCTGGCTCTCGACCCTACATCCGCAGACGACTCGGCATCGGCAGACTACCTGCTTCTGGACTCGACCCAGGCTTGGATGACTACCTGCTTCTGGACTTGACCCCGGCTGGTTCCTGATCTCGCTTCCTCACTCTTGCTGTGCATTTATTGTTGTTTGCTTCAATAAACTGCTTTATTTTACCTGCATTTCCACATGGTCTGGTTTCCTGGCACCCTGACACTTTTCTTTTCTCCCTGAAGGGTTTTAAGATATTTGTCTCAGGTGGGTGACATTGGACATGAACCCTCTATCTTCCAGGTTCAAAAACAAACTTAGCATGTTTGTCTTCAAGTCCAGGAATCCTTCAGACTTTGCATTTGATGCCCTGTTTATTCCATGGGATCATTTCAACCTGATCTACACCTTTTGCTGTCTGAAACTCTTTCCGCACTTGCTCTGCAGGATTGAGATGAAGAGTATTCTGGTGATTTCTCATCTCTCTGAATTGGCCCATTATTGTCTTTTCTCCAGTCTAGTCTGGATCAACATTTTGTCTTGAGCAGCATCAATGGTTAAATCTCGACCCTAAAAGTTCTTTTAGCAGTTTTTTTCAAAGATCACTTGCTTCTTAGCAAAGATCTTTGTACCTGGTCACTTTATCGCTCACTTTATCCCCCCCTGTACGTCCCCCACTGATACCATGGCTTGGTTTTGTCAGTTCTTCAGAAACCATTGGCGGCTGGTGAAGTTTTAAGATGGTGGGGCGCAAGATCTCACCCTTCCATTTTGACCCCTCCCATTTCTCAGAAGCCCCACCCCTTATAGACTCCACCCATTTTGTCCCCTGCATTTTGCTTGCATGAAAAAATTCTCCCAATATGTCACATATTAACCGCTTGCCGACTGCGCACAGTATATTTACTGCGGCAGTCGGCCCCGGCCAGGCAGAGTGACGTAGGTCTACGTCGCTCGCCTGTCACTCCTTCCAGAGCCAATAGCGGGCGGGCGCGCGCCCGCTGAGGCGCGCACCCGCCTCGGCTCGTTCACGGAGGAGTGCGGGAGTGTGACTGGCGGACCCGATGTCCGCCGGTCACACTACTATCGCCGGTACAGCGGGGGAGAAAGACAGAGCGGCTTGTGTAAACAAGCCACCTGTCAGTTCTCCCTGTGTAAAAGTGAAGATCAAACAGTTCTACTATGTAGAACTGTTGATCTTTGTTTTTACACTAGTAGACCTGTCCCTGCACAGTTAGAATCACGCCCCTAGGACACACTTAACCCCTCCCTGTCCAATACTGTTAACCCCTTCCCTGCCAGTGTCATTTTTGCAGTAACAGTGCATATATATAGCACTGATTACTGCAGTAATGTCACTGGTACCCCCAAAAGTGTCAAAAATGTCAGTCAAGGGTCCGATCTGTCCGCCGCAATGTCGCAGTACCGCAAAAAAAAATCGCAGATCGCCGCCATTACTCGTTAAAAAAAAAAACACCAAAAATGACAAAAATCTTTCCCTTTGTTAGTAAACGCGATAACTTTTGCGCAAACCAATCAAAATACGCTTTTTGCGATTTTTTTTTACCAAACATAGGTAGCGTAAAACAAATTGGCCGAAAATTTTAAAAAATTTTGATTTTTACATTTTTTTTTGGGGGGAATTTCATATAAAAAAAAGTGAAAAATATTGTTGTTTTTGCAAAAATTACGCTCTTTTTTTGTTTATAGCGCGTGATCAAAAAATCGCACAGGTGATCAAATACCACCAAAAGAAAGCTCTGTTTGTGGGAAAAAAAGGACGTGAAATTCGTTTAGGTACAGCATCGCACGACCGCGCGATTGTCCGTTAAAGTCACGCAGTAAAAAATCGCAAAATAACCCCTGGTCTTTTAGCAGGAAAATCCTCCGGTGGTAAAGTGGTTAAGGGGTCCATCACTACTAGTATATCCCATAATAGGGAGCAGGGGCCCTATTATGGGATATACTGGGAGAGACACCCTACTATGGGATACACTGACTGAGAGTGGCACAAACCCCACAGTACAGACCCCCCCAGCACAAACCCCTCAAGCACAAACCCCACACAAACCCCTCAAGCACAAACCGCACAGTACAGGCCCCCTAGCACAAACCCCACAGTACAGGCCCCCTTTCAATGCAGTGACCAGCGTACATGCCCCCTTCAATGCAGTGACCAGCGTACATGCCCCCTTCAATGCAGTGACCAGCGTACATGCCCCCTTCAATGCAGTGACCAGCGTACATGCCCCCTTCAATGCAGTGACCAGCGTACATGCCCACTTCAATGCAGTGACCAGCGTACATGCCCCCTTCAATGCAGTGACCAGTTTACATGCCCCTTTCAATGCAGTGACCAGCGTACATGCCCCCTTCAATGCAGTGACCAGCGTACATGCCCCCTTCAATGCAGTGACCAGTGTACATGCCCCCTTTAATGCAGTGACCAGCGTACATGCCCCCTTCAATGCAGTGACCAGTGTACATTTTTTTTGCATCCTCTCCTAAACTATATCTAGTATGATATAATAATGTTTTAAATTTTCTATTTGGTAATTTACACTTGTAATTATATTATGTACGTATATAACATCTTGTGAATGATTGAATGTAAACCCGCCCTCTCCTTTCCCGCAGAGACTATGGATATATACTGTATTAATTTATTATTCTCCATTATTTGTGTCTCTTTCGGTTCACACTAAGGCGACACGACTCCTTACTACTTCGGGGGCGACTTGTGCATTACATTGCACCACGACTTCGGAGCGACTTGCAGGGACTTCACATAATGGAAGTCTATGCAAGTCTTAGCCCCCGTTCACACTGGGGCGACCTGTCAGGCGACCTTCCATAGAGAAGCTGCGGACCCGTTCTAATAGGAGCGACACAAGTCGCTCCGACTTAGAAAAAGGGTCCGGAGCTTCTTTGGGGCGACCCGGAGCGACCTGCATAGACTTCAATGTTATGAAGTCCGTGCCGGTTGCTCCGAGGTCGCGGGGCGAGCAGCGCGCCGCGACCTATGAGGTCGCCCGGCAAAGTAGTGTCTCCCCAGTGTGAACGGGGCCTAAAGGTTCT
The DNA here is from genome assembly GCF_965119305.1 of Pelophylax lessonae. Lineage (NCBI taxonomy): Eukaryota > Metazoa > Chordata > Amphibia > Anura > Ranidae > Pelophylax > Pelophylax lessonae. The sequence goes on along the minus strand of NC_138774.1, from coordinate 239,937,978 downwards.
AGTGCTTTTTGTGTGTTGTTTGTAAGTCGCTTTTTGTTTTATTTTTTATTTCTTTTGTCTGTGTTGTGTTTGTGTTAAATATTTCTTATCTTTCTTATTTTTCTTATAAATTCAACCATATCCATTTCTGTGTGTCTTGCCCTGTTTTTATTTTAGGCTTTCGCTTTATTTGTGACAGTGGTGGGTGGTGTTGGGTGGCTTCTATGCTCAACTGTATGCCTGTGAGGCATAGGTTAATCCACTGGTGGTTTGTGGTTCTGGCACTGTAATAGCATTGGTCAACACATGTACGTGCATTCTACAGGGGAGAGAGCTGGGCCTGTCTGCCACAGCTGGTTCTTTTAGACAGGGTGGATTTTGTGGGGACTTAAGAAGGAAGGGAGATGGTGGACAGACAGAGCTTTCACAAGATAAATAGCTTTACCTTGTCATTTTTATGTCCCTCCCCACAATTCGGCCATCAATTTTGGGGGGCTTCTATCTGTTTTGTACCGGACCTGTATTGGGGGGGTTACTAAAAGTAGTTGTGAAGGCACAAGGTTTTTGGCTTCCGCTGCTGTCAATCACAGCAAGTGAGCCAATCAGGAGAGGGAGGGGGTGGGGTCAAGCTGTGGCTCTGTGTGAATGGACACACAGAGCCACAGCTCGGAAATGCACCTGCTTAGGTGCCCCTAGAGCAAGCTGCTTGCTGTGGGTGCACCTGGTAGGAGGGAGGAGCCAGGAGCTCCAGCGTGGGACCCAAGAAGAGGAGGATCTGGGCTGCTCTGTGCAAAACCATTGCACAGAGCAGGTAAGAATAACATGTTTGTTATTTAAAAAAAAAAACGAGTTTAAAATCGCTTTAATATAGAGTATCTCACAAAAGTGAGTACACCCCACACATTTTTGTAAATATTTTATTATACATTTCATATGACAACACTGAAGAAATTACACTTTGCTACAATGTTCAAATTAAGCCTAAAGTGTCAATATTTTGTGGGGCCACCATTATTTTCCAGCACTGCCTTAACCCTCTTGGGCACGGAGTTCACCAGAGGTTAACAGGTTGCCACTGGAGTCCTCTTCCACTCCTCCATGACGACATCACAGAGCTGGTGGATGTTAGAGACCTTGCTCTCCTCCACCTTCCGTTTGAGGATGCTGCACAGATGCTCAATAGGGTTTAGGTCTGGAGACATGCTTGGCCAGTCCATCAGCTTTACCCTCAGCTTCTTTAGCAAGGCAGTAATCATCTTGGAAGGAGTGTTTGGGGTGGTTATCATGTTGTAATACTGCCCTGCGGCCTAGTCTCCAAAGGGAGGGGATCATGCTCTGCTTCAGTATGTCACAGTACATGTTGGCATTCATGGTTCCCTCAAGGAACTGTAGCTACTTAGTGTCGGCAGCACTCATGCAGCCCCATACCATGACACTCCCACCACCATGCTTGACTGTAGGCAAGACACACTTGTCTTTGTACTCCGCACCTGGTTGCGGCTGCACAAACTTGACACAATCTGAACCAAATAAGTTTATCTTTGTCTCATCAGACCACAGGACATGGTTCTAGTCTGCTTGTCTTCAGCAGACTGCTTGCAGGCTTTCTTTGCATCATCTTTAGAAGAAGCTTCCTTCTCGGACGACAGCCATGCAGACCAATTTGATGCAGTGTGCGGCGTATTGTCTGAGCACTCACAGGATGACCCGAAACCCCTTCAACCTCTGAAGCAATGCTGGCAGCACGTCTAATTCCCAAAGACAACCTCTAGTTATGACGCTGAGCATGTGCACTCAACTTCTTTGGTCGACCATGGCGAGGCCTATTCTGAGTGGAACCTGTCCTGTTAAACTGCTGTATGATCTTGGCCACTGTGCTGCATATCAGTTTCAGAGGCTTGGCAATCTTATTATAACCTAGGCCATCTTTATGTAGAGCAACAATTCTTTTTTTCAGATCCTAAGAGAGTTCTTTGCCATGAGGTGCCATGTTGAACTTCCAGTGACCAGTATGAGAGAGTGAGAGCGATAACACCAAATTGAACACCCCTGCTCCCCATTCACACCTGAGACCTTGTAACACTAGCAAGAAAATGGCTAACTGGGCCCAATTTGGACATTTTCACTTAGGGATGTACTCATTTTTGTTATAAAACAGAAAGAACAGACGCCTTTCAGTATAAACTATGAATGATTTAATGGTGAAGGACACAATAAAAACTCACATAAAAGAATGTAGGATCAGGCACATGGGATGTCCGATGTACAGGGTCTGCATGAGGCCACCTTCTGGGTCTTTTTAGTGCTGCTCGTGTTGTTGTCCTGACCAGCAGGATGTGAGGATGGTGTGGAGAGATGAATCTGAGGGCTGGACCGCAGGGTGAGCCACAGCATCTTCCGTGTATGGGTCACCGGCATGCTTGCGATGCGTTTTGGAGCATGCGCACTGGAGTGGGCTGCCAGCGCGCGCTCCTTTTTCAAGCTGGTATAATTCAAGTAAAAAGTGCCTTTTATATGCTTGGAATACAGTGCCACCCGGTAAAGGAAATGTGCATACCACTCCATGGGATAGCCTGGAAATAACCACAGAACCAGTGCCATGTAGTGGGAAAAATTGCACATTAACCCATCAGAAGGCATGAAAATATGCCAATGTGAGCACATTAAAATAAATGCAAATAAAGGAAATACATCTGCTGTATTAGGGGAACAATACATGGAAAGCAAAACAATGGGAACAGGGGAAGGTGTGTAATAATGATGAAGTAATTAAAAATAAATGACCTGTAAACTAAAAAATAAAGGAGTAAAATATAAACAACCCCCCCAAAAAAAAAATATATATATATATACTGTATATATGTGTGTGTGTGTGTGTGTGTGTGTGTGTGTGTGTGTGTGTAAAGATGAAAAAGAAATAAAAGTGGAAATGCAAAGATGGAAAAATTAGCATAACAAAGGAAAAAGGTGCACCCTTGTAGGGTTATTTTGGTTGTGGGATACATTTTTTCTTTTTTTCGAAGGACACAAATATATCAGGGAATATAGACTAGTACTCACTTTTGTTGCCAGCAGCTTAGACCATAACTGTGTTATTTTGAGACAACAGCAAATTTACACGGTTATACAAGCTGTACTCTCACTATTTTACATTGCAGCAAAGTGTCATTTATTCAGTGTTGTCACATGAAAAGATATAATAAAATATTTACAAAAATGTGAGGGGTGTGCTCACTTTTGTGAGATACTGTATGTGCTTACTACTAGCATGTACTGTACTGTAGCATTATTATTATTCTTAATAATAAAGCAGACCATCACCCGAAATCACATCATGAGCTGCCTGCCTCCCAACCCTTACCAAACTATTTTTTTTTTTTTTTAATATACTTTATTTGTGCTGCAAATCCTTATTTGTTAGGCAAGAGATTCTCCCTACCCCCTGTGTGTGCAGATGTGCCACCGGACTCAGTTCCCAAGAGAGCCCTGTGGTATATCTACGCACGCGCCAGTTTCCAGGCCATTGGTACGTGCCCGGGATTTCCTGCACATGCTAAAAGACTGGAAACAGGAGAGTCTGAACCCTTTCCTGTCTTTGCACATGCATTGAACCCTCCTGCATGTATGCAGATGCACCAATGGACTCTTCCAGGACCCAAAGGCTTTAATATTATTTTTTTGAGTTATATTCAAAGAGGTTTCTTGCTAAATGAAAGCCTTATACAGTAGAGAACAGAGAAGGATATTGATCATATTAATAGTATTTTAAATGTCACCCAACTGATTGCTCCTAATTGGCGGACATGCCAAAGAGAACTAGTAATAGATTTTTTCTTTAAAGGTGGGGGTGGGAGTTTTCTACTCCCTTTTTAATTTTCTCAGTATTGGCTATACCTAGGTTCAGAAATGGATTTACCATTAGGCACACTAAACCTGAGTCTATAGGAAGAATGAATAGAGAGGCAGTTTTGACCAGACAAAAATAAAATGTTCTGTGTAGAAGAGCAGTGCTGTTTTGGGTTCCAACATTTGTATGTCTACAATCTAAAGTGGTGGGAATTCAGCCCTGCCTGTCCCAAGGCCAGGTCCCATAACTGATGTTAGGTCCCTAGGGCCGGAGTAGCAGTTTTCATTGCCAGCGTATAAATGTGTTTTTTTAGATTTTAGCTAGTACTGATACTTTTTGAAACTAATATCAGATTGAAGATCATTTCTGGACTTTAAATCCTCCCCTCTACCTTTTACCATTCTCGTCTCCCTACTAATCACCATGGAATGTTAAAAAATCTAATCTAAAAATCTTTAACTTGCCTAAATCTGTGGTCACATGACACACTGGTCTCTTTCACAGTGGACGGGTTCTACTACTGTTAATCTGTGCTGTAATGGGACCCAACAATATACCGACACACAAAAGGGAATCATTTGGCTTGTTTAAATGAGAGATAAGCCCTTCAGGAATCTGTTTGTTAAGTAGATTGGAAAACAATAATGGTAGGGTGTTAATTAACAGCAGAATTATGCAACAAAACACTGAGATGAGTAGGACTGTGGTGGATTGTTGTCTTCACTGCCATTGAAAGGCCCTGCCCCAAACACACTGGGAAAGTGGAAAATAACACTGAAAAAAACACATAAAATAACTCACGCAGCCAATATCCACAATATGTAGGAAGAGGGGTGCTTTTAACTATTGGGACCCAACTATAACCTATATGTCCTAACTAACAAATAGCCAGGGAGTAAACCTGTACACGATCTTTGGGCGGTAGGGCCCTTGAAATTTAATGGTAGATTACTCAACCTTCAATCAAAGGTGTTTGTAATCCATTGAGGTGAAAGGTTTCTCTGCAAAGTGTTCCAACAGCTTACAGTTAAAGAAATAGGGTGGCCCCCTTTAGGAAAGTTCCGCTCACATGGACCTCTCACTACAAGAGGTCAATAGCGTTTGTAGCTCTATACCCAGCCAGGACCTTTAATGACTTCAAAGGGTCTTTTGGCAATGACATGCCAATCTTCCTGACACAGTTGTTGGAGGAGTACCCCAAACCAAAAAAGGCTCCACCTCGTGCGTAAAATTGTAAAAATGTATACTACATATGTTAAAATTTGAACTTGCATCAATGATTCATATAAAAACTACTTCAAATCGTATGCTTCGGCCAGCACACATACAAAGAACCCATCCTTCCGGGACTTGAGGGTTACAGTGTTGTCAGTGCATCCCTGATATCATTTGTAGAGTGAGACCAGATTCACACTTTTGCATTATGGTAACATATGTGGCAATGCACGTTATGCAGGTTGATGTGCTGTACTGATATTCATTGTGAATGACATCCAATTGCACCAAAGCATCTAAAAAATAATGCCTGCACTTTTTTTGGTGTGTACAGCACGCACATTCAAATAAATGATTTGCCTTAATGCAGTGTGCAATAACACAAGTGTATTAAAAGCAGAGCACAGACACACATAGGCCCCACTAGTAAACCTTGGAAGCCACCATTGCAGAATTAAGCTGGCAATACATTATACAATTGTCTTATTTAGATTAACCTTCAACAATGTAGTACAAAGGCCTGCCTGATTACATACAAATTTAAAGTGTTTAGGTTTGACCTCATATTATATGGTTTTGGTGAATCTCAAGGAAAATTGTACAAGAAAATTGTATAATGTATAGCCAACCTTACTCTGCAAGTGTTAGTTATTTGGCTGTTGTGTTAATCCTCTTGCTCTAATGCTTATCTGTTACATAAAAGGTTTTGACTTTCTTGCATACTGTACTTTAAGGTCGATTCAAAAATTGTTAAAACCAATCAGCAATGGCAACCACTGTTTATTTCTAAAAAAAATGTTTACTTTAAAGTACTTTCCATATACCAGGTTTACTTAAAGATGAATTCCAGGTAGGGCAATGTTTACATAGTTACAGTAATCCAGCTTGGGCTGACGTAAGTATGCATGTGTCATACCTGTGGAATCCCTGTGGAAGCTGGAAATCACAGTAGTAGGCAACACTACTACAGTGATTGTCACTAACTTCCAGGTCCTGTGTCGAGTGGCTGCTCTGCTACTTGTTGAACACAGTAGGATGCCCATGCAGCATGGGCGCCATTCAGATAAAACATATTTGCTCAGTGAATGCAAAGCGTTTGTATTGGATAAGGTGGAGATAGTTATGTCACCAATCCACGTGTCCATCTTGTCCAATCAGAGAATACTTTGCATTCCATTGAGTAAATGCAAAGTGTTCTCTGAATGGTGCCTGTGCCGAGCAACCTTCTGTTGGTACCCGGAAGCCAGTGGTGATCACTGAAGTAGTGGTGGCTACTATAGTAATTACCAGCTTCTACAGGGATTCCACAGGTATAGCATACGCATATCTTCATTGGTCCAAGCTGGGCCAGTGTAACCACTTAAAAATTGCCATACCCAAACTTAAGCTATAATTGCTGCCCAGCACAAGCTTACCCTTTTTTTTTTTTTTACTCCCCATTACTATTTGTAGCCCCCAGGAAGAAAAGACGGGAAGCCCTGTGTAACCTCTAAGTTGAGGCTTGGCACTTGCACAAAGTTAAAAACCCTCATTGTAACGGACCGTTTCAGCAGACAAGGGGTTAAAATCCGTTTAGGTGATATGCCCCTTTCTGAGAGACAGGCACATCTACTTGCAGGACACCAAACCCCCGAACTGGATACAAAATAGCACTCCAACCTGGAACCTCACGAATAGCTGCTAGCAGACGAACAGGAAAAGCATACATCAGCTTACACTCCTAGCAATCAGTCTCCAACAGCATACAGGGAATCACCCCAAGAACGAGACAAGGCTCCGTGTGAGGCTCAAGCAGTGGTATGTTTAATGAGGGCTACCTGCCCCCGTATTTATACAGGTCTCCCACCTGGTGGACACTCCCCTAGGGGACCAAATGGAAGACTGTAACACAAACAGACATGTATAACATTACAGACTCACAGAAGCAAAGCATCCCCACTCTAGACAAAAGCACTCAGGTAATCAGTAGACATTCCTCAGGAGGGGGCTGCTGGAAACAATCCCCCCCCCCCTCTCTCTCTCTGCAGCTAGAACTAGTTTTCACAGCGACCTCTATCCTGGAGACAATGGAAGATATAATTAGGTTTAGCTTCCAGGTGGTCATGTAATCGTTAGTTTGTTCGGTAGATAAAATCTACCGAACACCCCGACAGAAAAGGCACGAATAAGCCTTTCTGTAGGGAAAATAAGTCTTTTAAAGTCTGGTCCATAGTCCAAAGGCAGCAGGCGGGCAACCAGGCTCCTCCAATGCAATGTGGTGAGATTGGTCTTGTCACACTCATCTTATTCGATAGTGAGGACTGGCCAATCGAAAAGCACAAACACTGTCAAGTGGGAGGAAGGGGAAAGACTACCCTAAAGTACCATATTTTCTGACTTATTACTGGTGGTCAAACAGAACTGCAGGGAAGTAAAAGGAAAGTTATTTCTGAGGCAGAGGTGCAGAAATCTGGAAACTGACGAAATGTCATTACCTGTGCCTATAAAGGGGATTTTAGAAACCTTAAGATGATTTAGGTCCCCAGGTTCTCTTTGAATGTGTATCTGTTGGGTGGACGGACGTTTTATAGGTACAAATCTACTTTAATTTTGGTAAATCTTACAGAACAATTTTATGTTATGTTTATATGTACTGTATTGTAGGAACTGTATGTTCTTTTCATATTTGTTATGATAATGTTTTTGGTTATTGAAATGTTATTGTTTTGTGTAGCATGCACTCCTGAAAATGTTACATATTCTGTCATTGTAATCATTTTTAGAAAATGTTCTAAAAGATATGTTATTTTTTAAAAATAAAATAGATGTAAACCTTAAAATGGAATTAAACCTACACATATTATATATTGCAGTTTACAATCTTTAAATGTGATGGCTGCATTAGTTTAGCTTTTTTTTTAGGCTTTTATCCCTTTATTTTCACTTAATGATCTGACCAGTGACAAACTTCCTGTCTTAGCGTGTCTCCATTCTGGATAGAAGAGCAATAGAGACACATTTAGACAGCAGCATTGTCTGACTATGGAGAGGGTAGTGTTAGATGGCCTAGCTAGATGGACTTGACTAACAAAATAAACTGACACTGAACAATATTCCTTTTCTCCAAAAATAATTCTTACGCATCTGTAATGTTATCACGTACCAGACACACAAAAAGCTGTAGCAAGCGGCCATGTTGTTCAGTTATTATAGGTCAGCCATGACAGTCTTGCAGAAAAGTTATGCATTGCCGCAAGGATTGCCCCCTCCCCCCTCCTCTAATTCATGGAATGCATAGGTTTTACACTTCAAAAGAGCCGTTATCTCAACTCAGAGACATCAGAAACCAGTGCTTTGGCCTGTGCATAGCTGTAAACTGCTTATTGAGTCCTGGCAGGATGTTTGTTTCTGCTGTCCAGGCCTATCGTAAAACTATAACCAAATCCATTAAGGATACCCAGAACTAATGGGGATTGTAAAAGGCAATCAGAGAGCTCTGCCCAATTCAAAACGTACCAAATCCACACACGATTCATAAACTCAGACAGGAACATGACACATTAATATTAATTATATATTTGGATGAGAAATGTCGTACTGAACAAATTACAGTCATACATGACCACACTAGCACATATAGAAGGGAAGATAGCTGTCAGATATTCCCTGGGTGACAGGTTTATCTGAGCTACCCTGCATTTAGTATCCCTGGATGCAAAATTCAATGCTGAACAATAATCTATACGTTTCAAGAATGCAACCGGTACATTTTGGAAGATATGGATAGTGGTATAAAACTGTCTATAGGGGAGGGACCTGATATTGTCAAACTCAGGACAGCTCATGACCACTCTGTTTTATTGGTCAGGAGCATCGGTCAACACCCCTTTGATCCCAGAGAAAACGGGAGATCCCTAAACAGTTGGTAGTGCTCATGGTACCATCAAAACATCTTTCAAGTTTGAGAACCGATAACACCTAGTTCATTAACTGAACTCCTAGCTCATCAACTCTTATAACACCCAGAACATTGATTGCAAGTATTCTTCCTCCTCAATTCTAGCTTATTTTTCTATTGCAGAACTATGTCTCTGTTTCTTTGAAATACCTTTTTTTCTGTAAATATTTTATTTGCACCAACTTTGACCTTTTCATTATTAAAACCATATTTTGAAACATTTTAACCTTGTCCCTAAGCTTTTGATGCAAGCTAAAAAATAACCTGTCTCTTGAAGTGCTACTGTATAGAATAAATCCTATGAACATACCTGTCTGTGGTGACAGTGTGTGTTACAGACGATTATTCTAAAATCATAATCATAAATGATATTGCTAGAATTACGAGCTTCCTACTGCTTGGACCAAATGGAGGTGGGGGTATTTAAAAGGGTTAATTGCTTAACTAACCCAGTGACAATCGCTCTCGGCCTGCTGGCACCTAGATTGTGGTCCCGGAAGCTGGAAAATCTTTGTGCAGGGTGCAGCTGAGAGTGGCATTGTTACGTAAGTGACAGCGTGGTGTGAGATTTGTCATGAGTTTGTGAGGACAGGGATCTGATAACCACGTCGGTCACAGCATCCACTACACTAAATAAAACAGCTACAAATAACATTGCTTCCATGTATTATCTATTTTTTTACAATATATTTTCTCTTCTGAGTCTACTGTAAGTTGTTCCCTGCAGCTATGACAAACTCCTTGCTCAATACCTGCCCACTGTTCCCCTGGACCTATGGAGTTCTATAATAATGCCCTGTACATGCGTGCCACCTCCCACTACAAGAATGGATTTTTAATTTTTTCTGGACCTTGACTTTAATAAAAAAAGAATTGTTTTTACTTACTTACTTAACATTATATTTCATTTTTTTATGCATCTCAGTGCTGATGATCACCTTCAGGCTACTTTAGCCGCTTCCTGTCTACATGCACTTGCTCCAGCATCAGCATTGCTCTAGACCAGCTTCCTGATGGTGACAAGTAGTGTTGGGTGAACGGTTGGGCCCGAGCATTGGGCCGCACATTAGCTGTTCGCCATTCGGCGAACACTCAAATTGCCGGGGTGTTCGACCGTTTGTTCAGCCTGCCGAACGCCCCACAATGCACTGCGTGCCACACAGTGTGTTGGAAGCCCTGATTGGCTGAAGCAATGAAGACTTTACAGAACATAATCAGAGCCATGACTGGAGAAAGTAAGGATGACTGTGTCCAATCATGGCTTAAAGCTCATAGACCCACCCCACACTATAAATGATTCCTTCCCAGAGCAGCCAATTTCAGTGTGATATTTGAGTGGAGAGAGATAGAACAGGGCTATGTTCATTGCTACAAGCGAGTTAGTGTGCTATAGTTTGCTATTGTGACATTTATTGTGAGTGTAGAGTGTCAGAGTAGTGTGAATAAAGTGATAGTGCAGTGTGAGTGTAGTGCAACATTCCTTTTTTACTTTAGTCAGTTTTGTGTGTCAGGGCAGGTCTACTGCAGTATATTGAAGTGTATCAATTTAGTGTGTCAGGGCAGGTTTACTGCAGTATATTGTAGTATGTCAGGGTAAAGTGTCAGAGCACTTTATCTGCAATATATTGATGTGCGTTTTTTACAGGCAGACTAAGGGGACCCCCCAGGCACTATATAAAATAATTTTTTATTATTTCACTTTAAGCATCAGTAAATCAATACTCATTTAAAAATGATCTTTTTCACAAATGTTTTTTCCTTGATATATGTCTTACTTGCATATAAGCCTTCAAAATGGGCACTTATGATTTTTCAAGTTCAAAACTATAGACTTTAAAGGGTTCATTGTTCGGCTCCGAATTTTTGTGATGTTTGAAAGTTCTGGCGTGAACCAAACAGGGGGTCATTTGGACCATCTCTAGTGACAAGTGGAGCATGCCAGCACAGTGTATGTCAGCAGGGTCAACTGCAGTCATCAGGAAGGCTGTATTTACACGTGAGCATCAAGTTTTTCGTTTTTTAGGAGTATTTTGACATACGTTTTAATGCGCATTTTTGTGCAACATTTTTAAAGCTTTGGTGTTTTTTTATTAGCCAATAGAGAAAAATATCTTTTGTTTTATCATTTGTTGCTATGTTTTTCTGTTTTTTCGTCTGCTTCTTTGTCTTTTTCCTCGTATTTATTTATTGTTATGATTATTATTATTTAATTATTATGGTTTATTTATCTATCTATTCTTCTGTTAGGGTAAGGGGTTAACCCTAACAAGAAATAAATAAGTAATAATCAAACACCAGGGTTAGGGTTAACCCTAACCCTAACAAAAAAAAACCCCAATAAATAATAATAAATTAACAACACCAGAGCTAGCATTAAGGTTAGGGGTTGAGGTTAGGGGTTAGGGAATAGGTTTTAACCCCCTAACCAGTGGCGGCCTGTCCATTGGGGGCGCAGGGGCCGCCCCCCCCCATCCATGCATCCGGCCCCTAATCTACATGCAGGGTGCCTGAAGCATGGATTTCAATGGGTTTTTTTTTTTTTTTTTGAAGCACCTGATTAGAGCCAGAGGCTCTAATAGACTTCAAAAAAGGGTGAGCTCGAGGTGCAGAGCACTGCGCCCTGAGCCCACCCAGTTGTGTGACAAATAGCGAATGAATATTTGCTATTGCCACACTGATTCTCCTCCCGGCCAATTAGGAAGCGGGTCCTGAGACTTGTTTCCCAATTGGCCGAAAGGAGAAGGCATGCTATTGGCCAAGAAGGAGGGAGGAGATGGCCACTGAGCAGGGACATGAAGGAGCCTGAGGGGGGCCACGGCCAGGTCCGTTTGCCACCCCCCCCCCCCCGACTGATGAAGCACCAGACGCTGCTGCCCCTAACCCCAACCCTAACAAAAAATATATATATATATAATAAATAAATGCCAGAGTTAAGCCCATTTCACACGTGTCCATTCCGTTTTCTGCTCAGCACGGGTCGATCCGCCGATCCCCACTGAGCAGGCGGATGACATCTCCACACACAGAGCGGAGACGGAGGTGTCAGAACCCCAGTAGTCCTCTATGGGGGAATCGGATTCCATCCGTCCGGATTTGACAGACAGGATCTGATCGGATGTCAGCGGACATGCATCATAAAGATACATGGGGCATCCGTTCAAATCCGCCTGAAAAACTGACAGGCAGATCTGAACGGTCTGCATGTGTGAAAGGGGCCTTAAGGTTTCGTTTATTTATTTATTTATTGGAAGTTGTTGATTTATTATTATGTAGTTTTATATATTTTTTTGCATTCAAGCAGAAAACATGTCTAAACATGCATCAAAATGCATGAAAACACTCATAAATGCACAAATTGCACATTTTAATGCATTTCTATGAGGAAAAAAATGCTTCAAAATGCACCAATCTGCCTGAATTGAGCTACAAAAGTATCTCCAAAACTTTTTTGATCTTCAGGCCTTTAACTTCAGGCAACCTGGAGTGGAGATGTGAACCAACTTCATAGAGATGCATTGAATTTCTCTCCTCCAGAATTTTGGAGCTTTGAGTTTTGAGCTACAAAATGCTGAGATGTGGATGGGGACTAAGGAAAGAGCTTGGATTTGTTTGAACCCATAGGGAGGCTGTCATTGCTGAGTCAATCGACTCTGGGTGGGAGGTTTCCCAAGCCACAGCTGCACCTATATAAAGGGGTCGGGGTGCTTGTGACATCATTGACCTACTAAGGCCACATGAAACCCAGGTTCTTCCCTAGCATCCACCAGGGGTGCATGTAACAAGGTGACAACTATCCTGATTTTATTTTACTGCTATTTCATTAATGTTGAAGTTAGTTAAAAACATGTAAAACTATGACAGTTGCTACTTTGAAAGGGAATAAAGAGAAAGGTATGGCTAGGACAACCAAATATGTCTTTGCCTTGCTTTCTTTATGGAGGTGACCCTTGGCCAATATGTTCTGGTCAGTGGACATCCAACCCATCCCAGCACACCTTATGATAAAAAGAACTAGTCTAGTTCCTTTCAACAGCTTCTCATATTTACTGTCCAGTCTCTGCGAAAGCACGCTCCCAGTCTCCAACAATATCTTTGGCATGTTTTCAGTCTCTAACCATCTCTTGTAGCTTGCCTATACTATTTTACCATCTCCTTTGCATAACTGCAGTCCCATTTCGCAGTAACATAACATTCACTGATTATTACATATAGCCCCCTAATGATGATGCTAGGAGCCAATGGGGCCCTATATCAAGAATGTTTACTACTATTGATATAGGCTGTGCATTACATCACCTGCTCTATACTGCTCTACTCTGTATGTAGTGCTGTAAGTCACATACTTTGAAGTGCTTGTAGGGCCCTTGTGGTCCCTCTGAAAACATTGATCCACAGTAGATCACTTTTCAGAAGGTGTTTGACAGGTGGTTAGGAGGCAATATGTCCCTTTCCTACCACCTACATTAACCTTAAAAGTGCCAAGCCACCACGTTAAAACAGTATGTTATGGCCCTAAGCAGCTGCATTTCCTTGTTCACGTCCGAATAAGAAGTTACTCTGTATACTGTCCAACGTTTCATCCTTTTAAGAGGTGACCTTTGACCAATGCCCTCAAGCATCCAACTAATCCCCGCATACAGTTTGATAAAAACAACTAGTTCCCATAAACACCTGTCTAATATTACTCTATACAAGAGTCTGATCTCATTGGATGCAGTCCCTGTTCCACTAACAAGTTTTCACCCTGCTCCTTCAATTTTTTTATTTAATTTTTTTGAGCTGCATGATGATAGGATCACCCACAGGATGAAATATGGCAGATTTAGCAAGAATTGTGTAAAATTCGAACCATGTATGGCCTTGTATAGTTCTCGTTGGTCTGTTTTTGCATATTTGTGATCCCAAAAGATTGACCAGAGAGTTTGAATCAGCTACCCCATTGTTAGCGGATTGCTTTGTTTGCAATGCTCTTGCTCTGTATTAGAAATAGATTGTTGGAGAAACATGGACTTTAAAGGCACTAGGTATGTTAAAATATAACAATTTTATTGATTCACAACTAAATATACATCAAAAACATAAATACCTCTCCTCAAAAAAGGCGTTGATATATATAGCCCACATAACAAACTAATAAAATACAAACATAAACACAAACAGTGGTAACTGCAGTATTATTGGATACTTCACATCAAGAAGATCTCACAGTAGATGACAGGTGCGTGAACTGCCGTCCATCGAGATCGGTTGATGTGATGATAGGTATACAGAAAATTCATAGAGCCAAGTTGCTCAAAACCTATTTCTAGTCTATGTAGGATGTGGCACTTATTTACATTCTTGCGCACCCAGTATACTGCTATCTGGTAGCGCATACAATTTAAGTATCTTGTTCTGTATTGCATGCATTTTAATTACATTTTGCTTACATTATGCCTGTGTCTGTTATGTAATTCTAGCAATAAGAGTACTAGTAAAGGTTACATTCAACTTTGCAGTTAAAAAAATGTGCAATGTACCTTAGGGTTCCTCTAGAGCAAGGGTCTTCAAACTACGGCCCTCCAGCTGTTCAGGAACAACATTTCCCATCATGCCTAGTCATGTCTGTAAATGTCAGAGTTTTACAATGCCTCATGGGATGTGTAGTTCCTTAACAGTTGGAGGGCCGTAGTTTGAGGATCCCTGCTCTAGAGGTTGCCAGTGATTCCTTGAGCTGAGACGGATTAACCTCCCACCTGATGATGTCTGCATACTAGTTCCAGGTCCATCGCCACTTGACAGAGGCAAAAGTATGACACCAGTAATCTCTTTAAATATTTGTAAGGGTGGCATTCTGACAGCCACTGTAAGGGGGGGGGGGCATTCTTTCCACTGACCACCAATGTAAGCAGCTTTCTTCCCATTGATCACAAGTTTAAGGACCATTCTTCTCAATGACTTACAATGTAAGGAGCATTCTTCCCACTAGTCACCAATGTAAGGGGCATTTTTCCCAATGACTACCAATGTAAGGGACATTCTTCCAACTGACCACCAATGTGAACACACTGCAAAATATATTCCCATGGGCAATAAGTTTAAAAGGTTAAAAAAAATGTGGCTCATGGCCAAAGTTAAAACTATAATAAATAATAAGAAAAGTGCTTTTGAAAAATATAAAATCGAAAGAACACTACTAGTGTTGAGCGAACACGGACTGTATTATTCGTGTTCGTACCGAATAATTGGATTTTTTGTACCCGAACACGGACACGGACACTTTACTGTATGTTCGGGTAAAAATCCGTGTTCGGTCGTTTTATTTCCGGGTTTTGCATGCTTTGGCGCTCTTTTCATGGCGGGCTTTCAACAGCCAATCAACAATCGTTTAACTGGTGTGCCTTAAGCCATCCCAGCCATGCCTGCAAATGTCTCAGTAGCTGTGATTGGCCGTCTGAAGCATGTGACCAAGTCTTTATAAGTTCCAGGCAGCCGCAGCGTCTTCATTCTGCTGCTTAGATCAGGGACAGAGCACACATCAACGTGCTGGCTGCTGATTAGGGAAAGACAGGCAGGAAAAAAACATTTGTGTCCGGATAGAATTGAGGGACAGGTCGGAGTGTTTAGGCAGGGCGAGTTGTAGGCATTTTAGGGATAGAGTCTGCTGAATTATAGGGTCAGTGTCTTCTACAAACTACAATCGATATTGCTGTGTGGGGGGTGGGGTCTGCACTCAATCCTGATCTACGATCTCTTCTCAATCCTGTTAGGGAGAGGCTGCTGCTGAATTTTAGGGTCAGAGTGTTCTACAAACTACAATCGATATTGCTGTGTGGGGTCTGCACTTAGTCCCGATCTACGATCTCTTCTCAATCCTGTTAGGGAGAGGCTGCTGCTGAATTTTAGGGAAACTGTGTTCTACAAACTACAATCGATATTGCTGTGTGGTGTGGGATAGGAGATAGGCAGGTGTCAGTGATCCACATCCATTTTTCTGTGTGTGAGCTGCAGTGAACACAATCTTTTTGGGCTGCAGTGAACACAATCTTTTTGGGGTGCAGTGAACAACGTCCTTTTTGGGGTGCAGTGAACAAAATCTTTTTGGGGTGCAGTGAACAAAATCCTTTTTGGGGTGCAGTGAACATCCTTTTTGGGGTGCAGTGAACACAATCTTTTTGGGGTGCAGTGAACAAAATCCTTTGTGGGGTGCAGTGAACACAATCTTTGTGGGGTGCAGTGAACACAATCTTTTTGGGGTGCAGTGAACAACATCCTTTTTGGGGTGCAGTGAACACAATCTTTGTGGGGTGCAGTGAACACAATCTTTTTGGGGTGCAGTGAACAAAATCCATTTTGGGGTGCAGTGAACACAATCTTTGTGGGGTGCAGTGAACACAATCTTTTTGGGGTGGAGTGAACAAAATCCTTTTTGGGGTGCAGTGAACAACATCCTTTTTGGGGTGCAGTGAACAAAATCCTTTTTGGGGTGCAGTGAACACAATCTTTTTGGGGTGCAGTGAACAAAATCCTTTGTGGGGTGCAGTGAACACAATCTTTGTGGGGTGCAGTGAACACAATCTTTTTGGGGTGCAGTGAACAAAATCCTTTTTGGGGTGCAGTGAACAACATCCTTTTTGGGGTGCAGTGAACAAAATCCTTTTTGGGGTGCAGTGAACACAATCTTTTTGGGGTGCAGTGAACAAAATCCTTTGTGGGGTGCAGTGAACACAATCTTTGTGGGGTACAGTGAACAGAATCTTTGTGGGGTGCAGTGAACACAATCTTTGGGGGGTACAGTGAACACAATCTTTTTGGGGTGCAGTGAACAAAATCCTTTGTGGGGTGCAGTGAACACAATCTTTGGGGGGTACAGTGAACACAATCTTTTTGGGGTGCAGTGAACAAAATCCTTTGTGGGGTGCAGTGAACACAATCTTTGTGGGGTGCAGTGAACACAATCTTTTTGGGGTGCAGTGAACAAAATCCTTTTTGGGGTGCAGTGAACAACATCCTTTTTGGGGTGCAGTGAACACAATCTTTTTGGGGTGCAGTGAACAAAATCCTTTGTGGGGTGCAGTGAACACAATCTTTGTGGGGTACAGTGAACAGAATCTTTGTGGGGTGCAGTGAACACAATCTTTGGGGGGTACAGTGAACACAATCTTTTTGGGGTGCAGTGAACAAAATCCTTTGTGGGGTGCAGTGAACACAATCTTTGGGGGGTACAGTGAACACAATCTTTTTGGGGTGCAGTGAACAAAATCCTTTGTGGGGTGCAGTGAACACAATCTTTGTGGGGTGCAGTGAACACAATCTTTTTGGGGTGCAGTGAACAAAATCCTTTTTGGGGTGCAGTGAACAACATCCTTTTTGGGGTGCAGTGAACACAATATTTTTGGGGTGCAGTGAACAAAATCCTTTGTGGGGTGCAGTGAACACAATCTTTGTGGGGTACAGGGAACAGAATCTTTGTGGGGTGCAGTGAACACAATCTTTGGGGGGGAACAGTGAACACAATCTTTTTGGGGTGCAGTGAACAAAATCCTTTTAGGGTGCAGTGAACACAATCTTTGTGGGGTGCAGTGAACAAAATCCTTTTTGAGGTGCAGTGAACACAATCTTTGTGGGGTGCAGTGAACACAATCTTTGTGGGGTACAGTGAACACAATCTCATACTTCTGAAGATTTGAGGGTGCTGCCTGTTCCATACTCCTCCTCCTACTGCTCAACCATCCTTTTAGGGGTACAAACAATAGTAATTGGGGCCTAGTGTGGTGGTGTACGTGTGAGATACATACACTTTCTTTTTGATCATATTTTCTATTCCGCTATTCAATTAAATCCTTTGGGGATCAATTAAATTGCGTGATAGTCTGTGTCGGTACGTGTGAGATCCACCTTTCCAAGTTTTTGGGGTTCATCTCATACTTCTGAAGATTTGAGGGTGCTGCCTGTTCCATACTCCTCCTCCTACTGCTCAACCATCCTTTTAGGGGTACAAACAATAGTAATTGGGGCCTAGTGTGGTGGTGTACGTGTGAGATACATACACTTTCTTTTTGATCATATTTTCTATTCCGCTATTCAATTAAAACCTTTGGGGATCAATTAAATTGCGTGATAGTCTGTGTCGGTACGTGTGAGATCCACCTTTCCAAATTTTTGGGGTTCATTTCATACTTCTGAAGATTTGAGGGTGCTGCCTGTTCCATACTCCTCCTCCTACTGCTCAACCATCCTTTTAGGGGTACAAACAATAGTAATTGGGGCCTAGTGTGGTGGTGTACGTGTGAGATACATACACTTTCTTTTTGATCATATTTTCTATTCCGCTATTCAATTAAAACCTTTAGGGATCAATTAAATTGCGTGATAGTCTGTGTCGGTACGTGTGAGATCCACCTTTCCAAGTTTTTGGGGTTCATCTCATACTTCTGAAGATTTGAGGGTGCTGCCTGTTCCATACTCCTCCTCCTACTGCTCAACCATACTTTTAGGGGTACAAACAATAGTAATTGGGGCCTAGTGTGGTGGTGTACGTGTGAGATACATACACTTTCTTTTTGATCATATTTTCTATTCCGCTATTCAATTAAAACCTTTGGGGATCAATTAAATTGCGTGATAGTCTGTGTCGGTACGTGTGAGATCCACCTTTCCAAGTTTTTGGGGTATATCTCATACTTCTGAAGATTTGAGGGTGCTGCCTGTTCCATACTCCTCCTCCTACTCCTCAACCATCCTTTTAGGGGTACAAACAATAGTAATTGGGGCCTAGTGTGGTGGTGTACGTGTGAGATACATACACTTTCTTTTTGATCATATTTTCTATTCCGCTATTCAATTAAAACCTTTGGGGATCAATTAAATTGCGTGATAGTCTGTGTCGGTACGTGTGAGATCCACCTTTCCAAGTTTTTGGGGTTCATCTCATACTTCTGAAGATTTGAGGGTGCTGCCTGTTCCATACTCCTGCTCCTACTGCTCAACCATCCTTTTAGGGGTACAAACAATAGTAATTGGGGCCTAGTGTGGTGGTGTACGTGTGAGATACATACACTTTCTTTTTGATCATATTTTCTATTCCGCTATTCAATTAAAACCTTTGGGGATCAATTAAATTGCGTGATAGTCTGTGTCGGTACGTGTGAGATCCACCTTTCCAAGTTTTTGGGGTTCATCTCATACTTCTGAAGATTTGAGGGTGCTGCCTGTTCCATACTCCTCCTCCTACTCCTCAACCATCCTTTTAGGGGTACAAACAATAGTAATTGGGGCCTAGTGTGGTGGTGTACGTGTGAGATACATACACTTTCTTTTTGATCATATTTTCTATTCCGCTATTCAATTAAAACCTTTGGGGATCAATTAAATTGCGTGACAGTCTGTGTCGGTACGTGTGAGATCTACCTTTCCAAGTTTTTGGGGTTCATCTCATACTTCTGAAGATTTGAGGGTGCTGCCTGTTCCATACTCCTCCTCCTACTGCTCAACCATCCTTTTAGGGGTACAAACAATAGTAATTGGGGCCTAGTGTGGTGGTGTACGTGCGAGATACATACACTTTTTTTGATCATATTTCCTATTCCGCTATTCAATAAAAACCTTTGAGGATCAATTGAATTGCGGGATAGTCTGTGTCGGTACATGTGAGATCCACCTTTCCAAGTTTTTGAGGTTCATCTCATACTTCTGAAGATTTGAGGGTGCTGTCTGTTCCATACTCCTCCTACTCCTCATCCATCCTTTTAGGGGTAGAAACAATAGTAATTGGGGCCTAGTGTGGTTTTGTACGTGCGAGATACATACACTTTTTTGGATCATATTTCCTATTCCGCTATTCAATAAAAACCTTTCTAGGGCAAGATCTTAAATTACAGAAATATGAGGAGACCGTCAAATAAGGGCCGTGGCCTGGGTCGTGGTGCTGCTGGTAGAGCTCCTGTTGCAAGGAGAGGACGTGGTCGATCTGTGCCAGCTACACGCACAAGTGAAACACCTTCCTCAAGTGTGAGTAGGCGACAGAACCTGCATCAATATTTGGTAGGGCATCATACGCCCCTAGAAGTGATGAGGCCAGAACAAGTGGAGGCGATAGTAGATTGGTTTGCTGCTGACAGTGCCTCCAGTTGCTTCACATTGTCTCCCACCCAGTCTACTGCAGAAAGGTCACAGTTGGCACCTGCAGCCGATGTCCAACCGTCTTTCACCTCACCCCCTTGCAAATCAGGCAAGCAGTCTGAGCCCCAAGCCATACAGCAGTCTCTTCTTCTTTTTGATGACTCTGTCAGCAGGGTTTCCCAGGGCCATCCACCTAGCCCTGCCCCAGAAGTGGAAGAGATTGAGTGCAGCGATGCCCAACCACTTATTTCTCAAGATGAGTACATGCAAGGATCATCGCAGCACGTCTCCGATGATGACGAAACGCAGGTGCCAACTGCTGCGGTGTTCAGCATTGTGGAGACCGACAAGGAGGGCAGGGGTGAAGACTGGGTGGAAGATGATGTGGAGGACGATGAGGTCCTCGACCCCACATGGAATGAACGTCATGCAGGTGACCTGAGTAGTTTGGAGGAAGAGGCGGTGGTCGCACAGAGCCACCAGCACAGCAGAAGAGGGAGCAGGGTGCAGAAGCGGAGCGGCCGTGCCCTAGACACTACGCCCGCTACTGCCCAACGCAGCAAGGGAACGAGCGCACCAAAGTCAGCTCAAAGGAGTTCTCTAGCGTGGAAGTTCTTTAGAAAATGTGCTGATGACAGGACACGAGTGGTTTGCACCCTGTGCAATCAGTGCTTGAAGCGAGGCATAAACCTTCTCAACCTGAGCACAACCTGCATGATCAGGCATCTAAGTGCAAAGCACGAGCTGCAGTGGAGTACACACCTTCAAAACCAAGAAAAGTCTCTGGCTCATCCTGCTTCCTCTTCTGCTGCAGTCTCGGCCGCTCCAGCCACATCTGTAGTGATATAAAAATGGGGATATTGCTGCGCTAAAATGTAAAGATAAAAACATACATGAATAAAAAGTCAACAGACCAAATGAAAGCAGCCAGCACCTGATCTAGAATCAGAAATACCAGATCTAAATAGCAATATAGAATGGGATTGGTGCAGCGCTAACACAATTGAATCCACAGTCCATACAAATGTTCAAATGGATCAAATACAAAAGTGCAGTAAACAAAAGTTCATCAGAGAGTGCTCCAATAAAGAAGGGAAACTGTCCACCACTTCAAACTTGGAAAAAGCCCCGAGTGCAGGAACCGCCACCAAGATAATAAATGGCCTCTTACCAAATTGCAATGACCCCCATTACAAGGATCAAAGACAGCCTGTGTGATCAAATCAGTGCCCAGATCGACATGTATCGATTCCCAGTGTTCCCTCAGCAGCTCCGACCGGAACAAGTGAACATAAGGAAAAGAGGGACAACTCCAATAGTGAAGTACGTTCACAGGTTTATTCAGTAAAAGCAGAGTGGCAACTCACGTTTGCATGAAGAAATCACAGCATGTCTCGGAGCTATACTCTCAGAACCTTTGTTTCCAACCAATAAAATGGCCTCCGTGTCTCCTTGCTGGCCTCAGCACGACGAACCGCAGGCTCCTCCTCCGACCGGTTTCGTCAACACGTGACTTCGTCTATTGGAGTTGTCCCTCTTTTCCTTATGTTCACTTGTTCCGGTCGGAGCTGCTGAGGGAACACTGGGAATCGATACATGTCGATCTGGGCACTGATTTGATCACACAGGCTGTCTTTGATCCTTGTAATGGGGGTCATTGCAATTTGGTAAGAGGCCATTTATTATCTTGGTGGCGGTTCCTGCACTCGGGGCTTTTTCCAAGTTTGAAGTGGTGGACAGTTTCCCTTCTTTATTGGAGCACTCTCTGATGAACTTTTGTTTACTGCACTTTTGTATTTGATCCATTTGAACATTTGTATGGACTGTGGATTCAATTGTGTTAGCGCTGCACCAATCCCATTCTACATCTGTAGTGATACCAGCACCTGCCACCCCGCAAACAGACGATCTGTCAGCAACACCACCACCTGGGTCACCAACAACCATCTCCACAATGTCCCGTGGAAGCGTTCAGCTTTCCATCTCCCAAACACTTGAGAGGAAGAGGAAGTACCCCCCTACCCACCCGCGATCCCTGGCCCTGAATGCCAGCATTTCAAAATTATTGGCCTTTGAAATGCTGTCATTCCGTCTGGTGGAGACGCACAGTTTTAAAAACCTTATGTCGGTGGCTGTCCCACAGTACGTCGTGCCCAGCCGCCACTACTTTTCCAGGCAAGCCATCCCTTCCCTGCACAACCAAGTGGGGGGAAAAATCAGGTGTGCACTGCGCAACGCCATCTGTGCCAAGGTCCACCTAACTACCGATACGTGGACCAGTAAGCACGGTCAGGGGCGTTATATCTCTCTAACGGCACACTGGGTAAATGCAGTGGCGGATGGGCCTGAGGCGGATAGCAATTTGGCGCATGTCCTTCCACCACCGAGGATTGCAGGGCGCTTCAGTTTGCCTCCTGTTCCTAACTCCTCCTACTCCGCTTCCTCATCCTCTACCGCCTCCTCATCCGGACAGCGTAACACCTTCACCACCAACTTCAGCACGGCCAGGGGTAAACGACAGCAGGCAGTTTTACAACTTGCCTGTTTGGGGGACAAACCACACACCGCGCAGGAGTTGTGGAGGAGCATGGAACAGCAGACAAATGAGTGGTTGCTGCCAGCGAGCCTCAAGCCCGGCCTGGGCGAAAACTCATAGCAGCTCTGGGCCTAGCCGGTTTGACGCACATCCCTTGCCTGGCGCATGTCCTGAATTTGGTGGTGCAGAGGTTCCTTAAAAACTACCCCGATATGTCAGAGCTGCTGCAGAAAGTGCGGGCCGTTTGTGCGCACTTTCGGCGTTCTCACCCTGCTGCTGCTCGCCTGGCAGCGCTGCAGCGTAACTTCGGCCTTCCCGCTCACCGCCTCATATGTGACGTGCCCACAAGGTGGAACTCCACCTTGCACATGCTGGAAAGACTGTGCGAGCAGCAGCAGGCCATAGTGGAGTTTCAGCTGCAGCACGCACGCGTGAGTCGCTCTGCGGAACAGCACCACTTCACCACCAATAACTGGGCCTCCATGCAAGACCTGTGTGCCTTATTGCGCTGTTTTGAGTACTCCACCAACATGGCCAGTGGCAATGACGCCGTTCTCAGCTTAACTATCCCATTTCTATGCCTCCTTGAAAAAACAATTCGGGCGATGATGGAAGAGGATGTGGCACAGGATGAGGAGGAGGAGGAGGATGAAGAGGTAACATTTCCAAGGCTTTCAGGGCAGTCATTCGCAAGGGGCTCCGAGGGAGGGTTCCTGCACACACAAACGCCAGGGACACAATTGTCCAGCAGGGGCACAGTTCTGGAGGATGAGGAGGATGAGGAGGAGGAGGAGCTGGAGGAGGAGATGGAACCATGTTCACAGCAGGGTGGCACCCAGGCCAGCTCATGGCCATCACTGGTGCGTGGCTGGGGGGATACAGAGGACACGGACGATACACCTCCCACAGAGGACAGCCTTTCGTTGCCTCTGGGCAGCCTGGCACACATGAGCGATTACATGCTGCAGTGTCTCCACAACGACCGCCGAGTTGCCCACATTCTAACTTGTGCTGATTACTGGGTGGCCACGCTGCTGGATCCCGTTACAAGGACAACGTACCATCCTTAATTCACTCACTGGAGCGCGATCGCAAGATGCGCGAGTACAAGCGCACGCTGGTAGACGCCATGCTGCTGGCATTCCCATCTGACAGCGGGGCCGCAGTGGAAGCACAAGGCAGAGGAGGAGGAGGAGGAGGTCGCCAACGCAACCAGGGCACCGCCAGCACCTCAGAAGGCAGGGTTAGCATGGCCGAAATGTGGAAAAGCTTTGTCAGCACGCCACAACAA
Source organism: Pelophylax lessonae (assembly GCF_965119305.1). Classification (NCBI taxonomy): domain Eukaryota; kingdom Metazoa; phylum Chordata; class Amphibia; order Anura; family Ranidae; genus Pelophylax; species Pelophylax lessonae. The sequence goes on along the minus strand of NC_138774.1, from coordinate 239,914,073 downwards.
ACAGCAGCACCAGCAGCTCAGATGGAACGTCTTAGCAGGAGGCAGCATTTTACCAACATGGTGGAGCAGTATGTGTGCACACGCCTACATGTAGTGAATGAGGGGTCTGCCCCCTTCAACTTCTGGGTCTCCAAATTGGGCACATGGCCTGAGCTTGCCCTTTACGCCTTGGAGGTGCTGGCGTGCCCTGCAGCCAGTGTATTATCTGAACGGGTATTTAGCACGGCTGGGGGCGTTATAACAGACAAGCGCAGCCGCCTGTCCAGAGACAATGTGGACAAGCTCACGTTCATTAAAATGAACCAGGCATGGATCCCACGGGACTTTTCCGTACCTTGTGCAGAATAGCAATGGATACCGACCTTACCCACCCATTGTTCCATTTTTGCTCTTTCTCACTCTTTTGGGGTGTACCCTCATTTAAAATTTGTGAAAAGAAGCAGTGTTGGCTACCTCGTCCTCCTCCTCAGGGCCAGATTAACGTAGGGGCTATTGGAGCTGCAGCTCCAGGCCCCTACCTTTTATATAGGCCCCGGGTTGGCCATATTCACTGTTACCGCTCTTCTGTCACTTGTAAACACAGAAGTCTGGCTTCTATGCTCGCTTCCCCAGGCAGCACCCTCAGAGCCTCCCCACACAGCGCGAAGGCCGGACAAGGAGGGACAGTTGCCGATGCATGGATGTGTTTATGGGCTTCAGAGACAGCATCCCATGTTGAATTAGGCATGCATGGCTGCACCCTTCCTCCTCTGGGTGCATGGCAAGGCACGGCCCTTAAGGCCCTTCAAAATCCTCAGCACCAAGCCCATGATGCTCTTAATCCGGCCCTGGTCCTCCTCCACCACCGCTTCCACCTACACCGCCCATAGGTGTGCGCAGCCTATTGCATTAAGGTGTGCACCCCAAAGTTGAAATACACATGCATGTGTTTGCCAGCAGGGAGAGTAATGTATCGGGGCCATGTACCTGTAGGCAAAGAGAAATAGAGCAGAGCAGGTCCGAGGGAGATCTTTCCCATCTCCTCACTGGCAATGCTATGTGCCCTAGGTGATTAGGGTGTGCCCAGGCACACCCGGCACACCCTGTGCGCATGCCTATGTCACCGCCACATCCACCACCACCTCAACCTCCCTCCTACTCCATATGGGCCTCGTCCTTCAGAGATGAAGAAGAACATTGTTTTATTTTTCTGTTTTTTTTTGTTGTTTTAAGTTATTTCCCTATCCACATTTGTTTGCAGAGCACTTGCCATGCTCTTAATTACGTTTTGCTGCCATTTGCAGCACTCTAGCCCTTTCCTTTGGTGTTTTAGAGCCATTTTAGTGCCTTAAAGTTCGGGTCCCCATTGACTTCAATGGGGTTCGGTGTCCGGGAAAAGTTCGGTAAAAGTCCGGGACACGGACCCGGACTTTTTTTTAAAGTTCGGCCGAACCCGTCGAACACGGACATCTAGGTGTCCGCTCAACCCTAAACACTACCACCGTTTAACCACTTAAGCCCCGGAGGATTTGGCTGCTAAACGACCAGAGGGCATTTTGCGATTCGGCACTGCGTGACTTTAACGGACAATTGCGCGGTCGTGCGACGCTGTACCGAAACGAATTTGGCGTCCTTTTTTTCCCACAAACAGAGCTTTCTTTTGGTGGTATTTGATCACCTGTGCGATTTTTTGATCACGCGCTATAAACAAAAAAAGAGCGTAAATTTTGCAAAAATAGCAATATTTTTCCCTTTTTTTTATATGAAATTCCCCCAAAAAAAAATGTAAAAATCAAAATTTTTTAATATTTTCGGCCAATTTGTTTTATGCTACCTATGTTTGGTAAAAAAAATCGCAAAAAGCGTATTTTGATTGGTTTGCGCAAAAGTTATTGCGTTTACTAACAAAGGGAAAGATTTTTGTCATTTTTGTTGTTTTTTTTTTTAACGCGTAATGGCGGCGATCTGCGATTTTTTTTGCGGTACTGCGACATTGCGGCGGACAGATCGGACCCTTGACTGACATTTTTGACACTTTTGGGGTTACCAGTGACATTTCTACAGTAATCAGTGCTATACATATGCACTGTTACTGTAAAAATGCACTGGTAGTGAAGGGGTTAACTTTATTTGAGAGGGAGGGGCTGTGTGTGTCCCTAGGGGCGTGATTCTAACTGTGATTGGCTGTGGCTTCAACTGTATGAGGAGTGATCAATGGATCTACATAGTAGATCCATGTGATCAGCTCTCATACAGAGAGGAGAATGACAGGCAGCTTGTTTACACAAGCTGCCTGACTATCTCCCTCTCCCCCGCCGATCGCAGAGTGGCCGGCGGCGATCGGGTCCGGCGGTCACGCGCGCGGGGGGGTCCGTGACCACGCGGGAGCGGGAGCGCGCCTCCGGCGGCGCGCGCTCGCTCCCTAAACCCTCACAGGCGAGCGACGTAGACCTACGTCACTTTGCCTGTGAGGGGCTGACCGCCCACGTAGATAGTCGTGCGGCGGTCGGCAAGTGGTTAAATGTTACAAGGAATAAACCGAATATGTAAAAAGGAAATCAAGGCCACAAAAATTCAAAATGAACAACAGATTGCAAAAGATAGTAGGGAAAACACCCAAAAATTCTTCAAATATATTAATAGTAAAAAGGTCAGGTCTGAGCATGTAGGCCCTTTACAAAATAATCGGGGACAAAGTGAAGGAAAATGTATTAAATACTTTCTTCAGGTCTGTGTATACAAAGGAGCAGGGGGGAGCTTATGTCCATAATAAGTGATGAGGGATGATATTGACACAGCCCCAAATGATCCACTATGGCTCAAAATTGATATGGCCCAAAAATATTTGGATAGAATAAAGATGAATAAAGAACCTGGACCAGATGGCATGCACCCACGTGTTCTAAAAGAATTGAGCTCTGACATTTCAAAGCCATTGTTTCTAATTTTTAGAGACTCTTTAACACTGGATTGACGTAAGGCCAACGTGGTGCCTATATTTCAAAAATCGTCAAAGTCTTTACCAGGTAACTATAGACCTGTTAGTTTAACTTCCATAGTTGGGAAGAAACAGGAAGGGTAAAAAAAGCCACCCAGTTGTGTGATAATAGCGAATGAATATTCGCTATTGTCACACGGATTCTCCTCCTGGCCAATCAGGAAGCGGGTCCCGAGACCCGTTTCCCAATAGGCCGAAAGAAGAAGCCATATTATTGGCCAAGGAGGAGGAGGGGGGAGACGCAGGGGAAGCCTGACCTACGGAGGAGACTGAGGGGGAAGCTGCTGCCGCAGCTGCCTGCCCTCCACATGTCAGTCCAGGGTAAGTGAGCCGGCGACCCGGGGGGGGTATGGTGTGCAGGCTGGAGCTGGTGTGGTCCCGGGGGGGGGTATGGTGTGTGGGCTGGAGCTGGTATGGTCCGTCTGCCACCCCCCCAGCCCATGGAGCACTGACTGCAGTCACTACAATAAACATCAATTCTCTTAGGATTCCAATTTAACCTCTATTTCTCTTTGCTATACTAATCCACAGTGGAAACTGTTTAAGAGCTCCAACTGCTGGTGAAGAACGTAGCAAGGCCTTGCTAAAAGAGGGACATTGATACACATAGTTCTTAAAGGGGACACATTCTAGTTTATGGTTATACTGCTGAGTAGTATACTGACAACATAAATTAGCCTAGAGTTCTTCTTTAAGCCTAAAGTTGCCATTAATCTTATATCACTGTATTATTCTAGGAAGTAGAGCGCACCCCGCAGCCGGCGCGCTCCAGCCCCTGCTCGTTAGCTGGGGAGCCAGTGCGTGTGACCGGCGGCTCCGATGGCTTCCGGCCACTCACAATCTCCTGCAGCTGAGAGAGAAGGACAGACGGCTGATGTAAATACAGCCGTCTGTCATTCTCCCTGAAGTGATCACAGAGGCTATGTGATCCTGCTAATAGGATCGCATGTCTCTGTGATTTCTTCACAAGCCACGCCCCCTGGCAGTTAGAATCACGCCCCTAGGGACACATTTAACCCCTTGATCACACATGCTGTTGACCCCTTCCCTGCCAGTGTCATTTTTACAGTAACAGTGCATATTTATAGCACTGATTACTGTAGTAATGTCACTGGTACCCCTAAAAGTGTCAAAAATGTCAGTTAGGGGTCCGATCTGTCTGCCGCAATGTCGCAGTCATGCAAAAAAAAAAAAAACGCAGATCACCGCCATTACTAGTAAAAAAAAAAAATCCAATAAAAATGACCTAAATCTTTCCCGTAGTTAGTAAACGCAATAACTTTTGCGCAAACCAATAAAAATACGCCTATTGCGATTTTTTTTTTTACCAAAAATATGTAGCAGAAAACAAATTGGCCTAAAATGTTAAACAATTTTGATTTTTACATTTTTTTTTTCATATAAAAGAATTTCATATAAAAGAATGTGAAAAATATTGTAATTTTTTCAAAATTGTCGCTCTTTTTTTGTTTATAGCACAAAAGATAAAAATCATACAGGTGATCAAATACCACCAAACGAAAGCTCTATTTGTGGGAAAAAAAAGGATGTCAATTTCGTTTGGGTACAGCATCGCATGACAATTGTCCATTAAAGTAGCGCAGTGCCGAATCACAACATAGTGCCAGGTCTTGAGCAACCAAATCCTCCGGGGCTACAGTGGTTAGGCAGGGATTCAGCGGACTGACATAATTCCACTTGCTTACTCACTATGTAAAAGTCAAAATTCATTTGTATGGTGTCAGTGTAATTCTTAAAGGTGTACATACAATGTCCCAACTTAGAGTGTCAGGTGGGCTGGACGGTTTACAGGGTCACAGCAGTGCTGAAGACCACCCATTAACCAGCATCCCCCAAGGGGGCAGTGCTACATCAGTTTTTTTATACTAACTTAGAGACCATATTCAGAGTGTAGTGGTAATGATTCATACTCTGAATGAGCTAAGGTTTTTTGTGGTGAACCCCAAGGTTCAGTGTTGGAACCCTTTTTTTCAGGAGCAGTGATTTTAATGATGCTTAACCACTTGCCGGCCGCCGCAAGTACATATACTGCGGCGGTCAGCCCCGTGCAGGCAAAGTGACGTAGGGGTACGTCACTCGCCCGCGAGCCAATAGGGGGCGAGCAAGTGCCGCCGGAGGCGCGCTCCCACCCCCGCTCGTTCACGGGCATCCCCGCGCGAGTGACCGGCTGCTCCAATGTCCTTAACCCCTTGCTCTCTAATAAAGTTAACCCCTTCCCTGCCAGTGTCATTCTTACAGTAACAGTGCATATGTATAGCACTGATTACTGTAGTAATGTCACTGGTCCCCCCCAAATTGTCAAAAGTGTCAGTCAAGGGTCCGATCTGTCCGCCGCAAAGTCGCAGTCCCGCAAAAAAAATCACAGATCGCCGCCATTACTAGTTAAAAAACAATAAAAATTACATAAATCTTTCCCGTAGTTAGTAAACGCAATAACTTTTGTGCAAACCAATCAAAATATGATTATTGCGATTTTTCTTCATGATTTCACCAAAAATATGTAGCTGAAAACAAATTGGCCTAAAATGTTAAAAAATTTTGAATTTTACATTTTTTGGGGGGGATTTCATATAAAAAAATGTGAAAAATATTGTTATTGTTTCAAAATTGTCGCTCTTTTTTTGTTTATAGCGCAAAAAGTAAAAATCGCACAGGTGATCAAATACCACCAAAAGAAAGCTCTGTTTGTGGGAAAAAAGGACGTCAATGTCATTTGGGTACAGTGTCGTACGACCGCGCAATTGTCCGTTAACCACTTAAGCCCCGGAGGATTTGGCTGCTAAACGACCAGGGGGTATTTTGCGATTCGGCACTGCGTGACTTTAACGGACAATTGCGCGGTCGTGCGACGCTGTACCTAAACGAATTTGGCGTCCTTTTTTTCCCACAAACAGAGCTTTCTTTTGGCGGTATTTGATCACCTGTGTGATTTTTTGATCACGCGCTATAAACAAAAAAAGAGCGTCAATTTTGCAAAAATAGCAATATTTTTCCCTTGTTTTTATATGAAATTCCCCCCCAAAAAAATGTAAAAATCTAAATTTTTTAACATTTTCAGCCAATTTGTTTTATGCTACCTATGTTTGGTAAAAAAAATCGCAAAAAGCGTATTTTGATTGGTTTGCGCAAATGTTATTGCGTTTACTGACTAAGGGAAAGATTTTTGTCATTTTTGTTGTTTTTTTTTTAACGCGTAATGGCGGCGATCTGCGATTTTTTTTTGCGGTACTGCGACATTGCGGCGGACAGATCGGACCCCTGACTGACATTTTTGACACTTTTGGGGTTACCAGTGACATTTCTACAGTAATCAGTGCTATATATATGCACTGTTACTGTAAAAATACACTGGTAGTGAAGGGGTTAACTTTATTTGAGAGGGAGGGGCTGTGTGTGTCCCTAGGGGCGTGATTCTTACTGTGATTGGCTGTGGCTTCAGCTGTATGCAGAGTGATCAACGGATTTACATAGTAGATCCATATGATCAGCTCTCATACAGAGGGGAGAATGACAGGCAGCTTGTTTACACAAGCTGCCTGACTTTCTCCCTCTCCCCCGCCGATCGCAGAGTGGCCGGCGGACATCGGGTCCGCCGGTCACACGCGCGGGGGGGTCCGTGACCACGCGGGAGCGCGCCTCCGGCGGCGCGCGCTCGCTCCCTAGACCCTCACAAGCTAGTGACGTAGCCCTACGTCACTTTGCCTGTGAGGGGCTGACCGCCGACGTAGATCGGCGTGCGGCAGTCGGCAAGTGGTTAAAGTCACGCAGTGCCGAATTGCAAAATAGGCCCTGGTCTTTGAGCAGCCAAATCCTCTGGGGCTTAAGTGGTTAAAGTGCAACAATAAAAATGAAAAATCCCTTTAAATATGTAAAGAGGTGCATCTGTACTGTGTATATAACATGCTACAGCAAAACTGACATTTCTAAATTTAAAAAAAAAACAAGCCAAATCACATTTAAATTGACTCGCGGTTGCAATCACCGGCATCCGGCTATTTAAAAATTAAAGAGAAATGCGATGTCTGGTATGGACCTAAGTCCATACCAGACTCGAAGCTGGAGTTCAGCTTTTATTTAACTCATTCATTCTAAGCTTCACAGGTTGCCCTGTGACTGCAAACTATTGACTAAAATATATAGCTTCCTAGAGTGTGGGCCAGGATATTCTACCATGATGTAATAGTCCATTCCCACTATAATGAATTATTCCTATAGAACCATTCAAATACAGCTTAGCATCATCCCTGTAAATGCCACATCATGTTACATTCTATTGAGCTTTAAATGTTTTTAAATCTAAGAGATATATTGAAGCTGCCATTGCTAACCAATAATTCTGAAAATGCTAGTTGTCAATGCTGCCCCTCTGGCTTCAATATGGTAAGTCATTAACCCACAAGAAACATGCGGATAACCATTTCTGACTTCACTCTCACTTTTCTGAACTGAAAATGATTCTAGACCATTAACGCAGAAAGTATTGATGTCAATTGGGTCAATATTGAGCCAGAGATTGCTCAAATGTTTTCAGAAACCTGCTGAATCAGCTGAAACGTAAGTCACAGGTGGCCCTGCAAGCACCTCTTTAAAAATTGATTTAGAAATAAACTGAGCCATGTGGAAAATTATTGGCAGAACAGTGACTACCTCCTGTTTGGTGCAGTCACTGTTTGGCAGCAGCCATGGGAGCCACTGATGCCTGAATACAATGTATGGAGAAAAGCATGGATGTGAACGTTTTTAATGATTTTCTCTCTGTCTCTTTCTGGCTGGAAATTTTGAGTCATCCACTCCCAGCCTAAAGGTGGCCATTCACTAGTAGAATTTTGTTCAAAATATTTTAATTTATGAACGCTCGATTTTCTAATGGTTAGTGGGGTCAAATTGATTGTCGTTTTTATCCAGTATTGAGAATATTTGCAGGGTGGAGGTAGGATAAAGATTTTTTCTAGAACTTTGATAATAATAAAAACTGCAAAAGGTAGAAAGAACCACTTGCACTATCTATACTGGTCCCTACCATACACCAACTGCCTACAATACATCCTCCTTTGTGAAGTGACAGGCAAGTGCATATGTAAGAATGGTAGCACACATGGGAAGGTCGTCACGTCCTCCATGCTTCCTTCCTTGTTGGGCACCAAGCAAGGGTCACATGAAAGGCCTACACCGGGAAGGGTTCTTCTGTGCTATTCTAGGCACCTGTAACAGGATAACTTTTACTACACATTGGTAATCTTTTCTTCTGTGCCTTTTTCATCAATGCCCTGGGACAAGGCTGAGCCTGCTGTGGGGTAGATATGCGACCTTAAGGTGAGCCTCTACTTTTTTGAGATGAACGTACACTGTGTACACTTGCATTATAACTGTTCTCCAGGTAATGCTCTGGTCCTCGTGACAGTGTACATCTCGGTAACTTGCATTTAGGAAGGACATGCTGGGTCTTGTCCATAGTCACCCATCCATTGTCCAGTAATGGTATGGGGTCCCGCCGTGCACATAGCATGGACTTCATGCATGCAGTTCACTTAACTCTTCCATACCTGTGCACAGCCTGAGGACCTCTGTGCGTGAGTCACTCTGTTGCTATGGGAGATGGACTGCTCACAGAGAGAATGCTGACAACAACTCCCTCTTGCAAGAGGCTATCCCACCTGTCTCAGGCTCACACTTATCAACAGGATACTTGTAACTTTCCTTACCCTAGGTAACCCTCATGTTTTCACATGGTATTACTCCCCTGTAGTATCTTCAGACCAGGTGGGAACAAGGTTTCAAAAGCTTTACTTGTAAGAGTGCCAAAAAAGTTACAAAGTCTGACATGCGAGAACATTATTTCTTCCTACGTCGCTAACCCTAAGTCAGGCTATGTGCTGCCTGGCATATTTGCAAAGGTAGAGACCATGTATAATGAATAGGGTCCATTAGTGGCATTTCCCTATTCTGGAGTCTTTTGGAACAAGCCCCAAGTCTGGAGGACCTACCACAGTACACAACGGTAGTACTAGTTGGCAATATTCCTTCACTCTTCATGGGTGCAGTTCTCCAGTTCTCTGATTTTCTCACTTACGGGCTCTGGGACCCAGGCTTCTTGGGGGACCTTGGCTCTCTTTCTTCTCACCACTCCCCAACCATGGGCTGTGGACCACTGCCCCTCTTTTAAAACATAGGAGCAGTGGATCGGACCATAAGATAACCCGCCAAAACCAAAAAAATAGGAAAACATTAACCCTTACCCTCCTGTCCAGGGCAGCACCTAACTGGTATGTTACAACCTGCTTACATACATTTATGCATTTGTGCATTAAGGTTGTAACTTGGACCCCTGAAAAATCACCAAGTCCTCGGCCCCTGCTGAGGTTGTCATGTTGATAAACAGCCAGAGATCCGGTCATCAGACCATTTATTTTACCCAAAGTATTTCCATAAAATTGGATGTGCATAAAATCCTTGAGGCTACTGCTAGGCACCACCATCTTGGATGTGATGTCAACAGACCTACAGCCGTCAATCAAGTGACACACTATATCAGTAGTGGTCAACTTTCTTAATATGCGGGTGGCCCCCCAACATCATCCAAGGGCCACACAAAACTAGGTGAATATTCAGTCTCAGAGACAGCAGACATACAACAGGATATAGTCAGAGACTAAGGCCTTGATACAAGAGATAGTCAAAGACTGTGGATATGATATGAGAGTTGGTCAGAGACTGTGAGCACGATGCAAGAGATGGTCAAAGACTGTGGTTATGATAGCAGACAGATGGTCTGAGACTGTGAACATAACACAAGAGATAATCAGAGGCTGTGGGCTTGATACAGGAAATGGTCAACGACTAAGAGCATGATACAAGAGATGGTCAGTGACTTCAGACATGCTACAGGAGACTGTCAGAGACTGTGAATATGATATAAGAGTGGTTGGAGACTGGGAACATGCGTCAAGAAACAGTCATAGACTGGAAACACATGAACACATACAAGATTACAACACAATGTGAGATTTCTAGATATTACTTCCATATCAAGGCAATAAGAAAACACAGATTGGAGTCTGAAGAGCCCTGAGGGTAGCACAAAATGTGTCACTCCTTTCAGAAGTGGCAGGCATCTTAAAAACTGCTGGGGTGCTTAGTGTCACTGTGTAGTGACAGCAGACTGCCTTTCTTCCTGTCTCCCCTTGTCATGTGACATGACCCAAGATGGGAAGCTGCCTTTATTCCTGGTAGGTGCCATGCCGAGGGGGTCTGAAAATAAGTGATGGCACAGAGGTTGAAGGGACAACCCATCTATAGACCTCCTCTCTCCTCTTCAGAACCCCCTAAAAGCCCCTTAACCTCCCTCCCTTAGAGCCCTTCAGTCCCCCTTTCCCTCCAGATCCTTTATAATCCTGCAGGGTTATATGCCAGAGGTCCACAAGCCACCACAGTGGTGTATTTAGGTTTTGTGCTGCCCTAGGCCTTACTAATCTCATGCACCCCCTAATTTAACTATGACCCACCCCTTCCTGTCAAGGTCACACCCCTTGCTGTTTAAGACCCGCCCTGACGTCTGTAAACCATGCCCATTCCTGTTTAGGCCCAACCTCTTCCTCTCTGTACATTAAAAGTGGGTACCAAATGGGTGATCAAATACCACCAAAAGAAAGCTCTGTTTGTGGGGAAAAAAAGGACGTACATTTTATTTGGGTACAGCATCGCACGGCCGTGCAGTTGTCAGTTAAAGTAACGCAGTGCCGAATCACAAAAAGTTGCCTGGTCATTAACCGCTTCCATACAGAGCAGTTAGACACCCTTCCTGCCCAGACCAATTTTCAGCTTTCAGCACTCTCACACTTTGAATGACAATTGCTCAGTCATGCTACACTGTAACCAAACAAAATTTTTATCATTTTTTTCACACAAATAGAGCTTTCTTTTGGTGGTATTTGATCACAACTGGGGTTTTTTTTTTACGTGATATATGCAAAAAAAGAGCAAAAATTTTGAAAAAAAAACACTTTTTTTTAGTTTCAATTATGAAATTTTGCAAAAAATAAATTTTTCTTCATACATTTGGGCCAAAATGTATACTGCTACATATCTCTGGTAAAATTAACCCAAATTAGTGTATATTATTTAGTCTGTGTGAAAGTTATTGAGTCTAGAAGCTATGGTACCAATTACTGAAAATTGATCACACCAGATGTACTGACTGCCTATCTCCTTTCTTGAGGCCCTGAAATGTCAGGACAGTACAAATACCGACCAAATGACCCCTTTTTGTAAAGTAGACAGTCCAAGGTATTTAGTAAGAGGCATGGTGAGTTTTTTGAAGTTGTAATTTTTTCCCACAATTCTTGGGAAAATTAAGAAAAAAATTTTTTTTCTTTTTTTTCCCACAAAGTTGTCAATTTATAAGCTATTTCTAACACATAGCATGTACATAGCAAAAATTACACCCAAAAATACATTCTGCTACTCCTTCTGAGTATGGCGATACCACATGTGTGAGACTTTTACACAGCCTGGCCACAAAAAGAGACTCCACGTCCAAGAAGCACATTCAGGCATTCTAGGAGCATAAATACACATAAAACTTTCTTACTACCTATCACACTTTTCAAGGCCCTAGAGCACCAATACAATGGAAAAGTCCACAAAATGACCCCATTTTGGAAAGCAAACACTCCAACGTATATTCTATGAGGCATTATGGGTCGTTTGAACATATCATTTTTTTCCACAGGTTTTTGGAAAATGTGGGAAAAAAATGAAAACTTTTTTTTTTTACACAAAGTTGTCAATTTATAGGATATTCCTAACACATAGCATGTACACAGCAAAAATGACACCCCAAAATACATTCTGCCACTCCTCCTGAGTATGGCAATACCACATGTGTGAGACTTTTTCACAGCCTAGCCATATAGAGGGGCCCAACATCCAAGTAGCATCATCATGCATCCTAGCCACTTGCCTAGGCCTATTTTTGACATTTGGTGTTTACAAGCTAAAATCAGTTGTTTTGCTAGTAAAACTGCTTAGAACCCCCAAACATTATATATTTTTTTTTTAGCAGAGACCCTAGAGAATAAAATGGAGATTATTGCAATTTTTTTTTACACCGTATTTGCGTAGCGGTCTTCCAAACGCAATTTTTTTGGAAAAAATTCACTTTTTTTAATTAAAAAATAAGAAACCAGTAAAGCTAGCCCAATTTTTTTCCATAATGTGAAAGATAATGTTACGCCGAGTAAATAGATACCCAACATGTCATGTTTCAAAATTGCGCACGCTCACGGAATGGTGACAAACTTTGGTACTTAAAAATCCCCATAGGCGACAATTTAAAAATTTCTACAGGTTGCCATCTTTGAGTTACAGAGGAGGTCTAGGGCTCAAATTATTCCCCTTGCTCTAACGATCGCGGCGATACCTCACATGTGTGGCTTGAACACCGTTTACATATGTGGGCGGGGTTTCTGTATGCATTCGCTTCTGCGCGCGAGCTAACGGGGACAGGGCACTTTAATTTTTTTTTTTTTTACTATTTATTTTATTTATTATTTTTTATTTTTACACCGTTTAAAAAAAAAAAAAAATTTATCATTTTTATTTCTATTAAAAGAAATGTAAATATTCCTCGTAATAGAAATAGGCACGACAGGACCTCTTTTTTGTGAGATCTGGGGTCAAAAAGTCCTCAGATCTCACAAGTACACTAAAAGATAGAAAAAAAAAAAAAAAATAATTACAATATAAAATGAAAAAAAAAAAAAAGGACCTTTAAACCGGTTGCTAGGCAACAACATTTTCCGTAGCTCCGGTCCTCCAAGACCATAGAGTCAAGTGAGGGCAAGCTCTTCCGCCTCTTCCGCCATCCCGGAAGGGTGATCCCACGGCGAATCCGCCGCTGGGACCACCCTTATCGGAAAGCCAACCGTCCACCGTTTAAAAAAATACCAGGGTTATGGCAGCTATCTGCTGCCATAACACCGGTATTTAGGTTTAAACGGAGGACGTATATAAACCTTTTTGGACTTGGACATGGTGGCTGTATGAAGGGTGACAGGTACTCGGGTACTTTGTTGGGCAGGTGACAGGCAGGTGACAGGCAGGTGACAGGTACTCTGGTACTGATGAGCAGGGGGCAGGTACTCGGGTACTCCGATAGGCAGGTGACAGGTACTCGGGTACTCTGATGGGCAGGTGACAGGCAGGTGATAGGTACTGATGAGTAGTACTCACTGACTGATAGGTGATACTGTACTGATGGGTACTGATGATCAGTACTGATACGTGATAGGTACTGATGAGTACTGATGAGTAGTGATGGGTACTGATGAGCAGGCGGCATGTACTTGGGTACTTCAGGCGTCAGGTACTCTGATGAGCAGGTGGAAGGTACTCGGGTACTCTGATGGGTAGGTGACAGGTACTCAGGTACTCTGATGACGGGTACTCCGTTGACAGGTACTCAAAGTACCCGAGTACCTGTCATCAGAGTACCCGAGTACCTGTCATCAGAGTACCCGAGTACCCGTCATCAGAGTACCCGAGTACCCGTCATCAGAGTACCCGAGTACCTGTTATCAGAGTACCCGAGTTCCTGTCAGAGTACCCGAGTACCCGTCATCAGAGTACCCGAGTACCCGTCATCAGAGTACTCGAGTACCCGTCATCAGAGTACCCGAGTACCCGTCATCAGAGTACCCGAGTACCTGTCATCAGAGTACCCGAGTACCTGTCATCAGAGTACCCGAGTACCTGTCATCAGAGTACCTGAGTACCCGTCATCAGAGTACCCGAGTACCTGTCATCAGAGTACCCGAGTACCTGTCATCAGAGTATCCGTCATCAGAGTACCTGAGTACCTGTCATCAGAGTACCCGAATACCTGTCACCAGCCCATCAGAGTACCCAAGTACCTGTCATCTGAGTACCTGATGGGCTGGTGACAGGTACTCGGGTACTTTGATGGGCTAGTGACAGGTGCTCTTTATTGGGGGGGGGGGCAATCAGTGTGTTTAGGGTGCACTGTAGTTGGTAACTAGCTGTTACCACAATCTCCTCCTCACACAGGATCAGTGTGTGAGGAGGAGAACACGGTGACAGCTAGTTACCGTGTTCTCTGTTGACATTTGTGACCGGCTGTGATTGGACACAGCCGGTCACGTGGTAAAGAGCCAATTTCATTGGCTCTTTACCTAGATCGGGGATCGACTCTGTCCGAGGGACGAGCCTCGTCCCCGATCGCTGCTCTGCGCACCCCCGGGGGCGCGCATTGCAGAGAGAACGAGCGGCTCGTGCTGGAGCCGCTCATGTGATCGGCTGTGATTGACACAGCCGATCACGTAGTAAACAGCCAATTTCTATTGGCTGTTTACCTTGATCAGGGATGGGCTATGTCCGAGGGACGAGCCTCATCCCTGATCGCGCCGCTGCGCGCCGCCGGGCTGCGCAGTAGCAGCTAGAACGGGCCGACGTCATATGACGGCGGCCCGGATCTAGACAACCACTTTGCCGACGTCATTTTACATGACTCGGTATGGAAGTGGTTAAGGGGGCAAATTCTTCCCGTCCAGAAGGGGTTTAATGAGTTTGCATTGATTTCAGCATGCATGGAACACTTTGCACATGCTGAAATTAATGCAAACGCATTAAACAGTTCACATTCTGTGAAAGCTCATGTACAGCAAAGTGCTCCATCCATTCATGCTGAAATCAGTGCAACGTCATTAAACAGTTCACATTCCGTTAAAATGTATGTACTGCAGTGCAAAGTTTAAATTTGATTGTCGGACTGTCCTGATAGTAATTACGGTACCTGTTGTCCTGGCCTGGGAGTTCCCTGCTCCTCCTCTTTCTCCTATGGACAAAGACAGACCCGTCCCCTGCACAGTTACACTGTGCAGTGATGCTGTGCGGAGAAGGGTAAGCGGAGCATTAGGCTCTGCCCCCACCAGCTGAAGTAAGTGTGGGTCTGGCCAGTCACTGGCCGCTCTAGCCTCTATGGGGCCACCAGTCCCTCCCTCCCCCCTGGCAAAGTAGGCCTTTTACTGACAAGTGGCACTGTATAGCAAGCCGCCGGCCGCTGGGGACTGTATGTGTGCAGCAGGTGGCTGTGGCGGCGGGAGGCAGCATGGGGGGCGGTACTCAGAGGACAGGTCAGGGAGGGCGGGGTTTTTTTTGTGCGGGGGGGGGCGGCAAAAAAACCCTAGAACAGCCAGAGGCCTGGGCCTTGTCGGCCCAGGCCAAGATACAGTGTAGTAATAGTTAGAGCATGGAACACTTTTTTTTTAGATTTATATTTTTATATATTTAATTTTTTTTTACATTTTTTTTTACAGTACATGAACTTTCACAGAATGTAAACTGTTTAATGATTTTTCATTGATTTCAGCATGCATGAAACAATTTGTACATGATGAAATCACAATGCAGCGTCATTAAACAGTTCACATTCTGTTAAAATGTATGTACTGCAGTCAGTGCACAGCACAGTTTAAATTTAAGTTAATTTACAGTACCTGCTCCTGGCCCCTGCTGTCCTGGCCTGGGGGTTCCCAGGTTCTCCTCTGCTCTCTATCCCCTGCTCTCTCCTCTCGTCCAACACGCACAGTCAGTTGCACTGTGCAGGGCAGCCAAGGGATCATGTGCAGGGATGGCGGCCGCGCGGAGGAGGGTGGGTGGAGAATTAGGCTCCGCCCCACCACCTAAATTAGGTGAAGTTACCAACATCTATGGGGGTGGCACTGTCCCTCCCCTTCCTCCCCCCTGGTAAAAGTATGCCGCCGTCGCCGCCCCTTCAGCTGCCTTCAGTGAAAGGCAAGTCTGTATTCTTCTTCAAGCCGCCGGCTGCCTGGGACTGCTTGTGTGCGTCAGGCGGCCGCGGGCGGCGGAAGGCAGCAGAGCGTTGCCGGTACCAGGGACTCGGGAGGACGGGTTGGGGGGGGGGGTTTCGTGCAGGGGGGGGGGCGGCTTTTTGCTGCCTCCCTGCAAAGTGCAGCCCTAGGCCTGGGCCTTGTCGGCCTAGACCTAGATACAGCACTGAGCCACCATTCTCTATCCGAGTCTGGTGGGGTTATATGTAAGTGCTTTGTATATTATCGCACCTTATGGATATCTATTTGTTTTAATACTGAATATTGTTTTAACTACCTTTGTCAGTTTTAACCACTTGCCGACTCCCGCACGACTATTTACGTCGGCAGTCAGCCCCTCACAGGCAGAATGACGTAGATCTATGTCGCTAGCCTGTGAGGGTCTAGGGAGCGAGCGCGCGCCCCCGGAGGCGCGTTCCCGCTCCCGCGTGGTCACGGACCCCCCCACGCATGTGACTGGTGGACCCGATGTCCGCCGATCACTCGGCGATCGTCGGTGCAGAGGGAGAAAGGCAGGCGGCTGATGTAAACAAGCCACCTGTCATTCTCCCCTGTGTAGAAACAGTGATCATACGGTTCTACTATGTAGGACCGTTGATCACTGTTCCTACACCTCAAGCCACAGCCAATCACAGTTAGAATCACGCCCCTAGGAACACACACCACCCCTCCCTCTCAAAAAAGTTAACCCCTTCACTGCCAGTGTAATTTTACAGTAACAGTGCATATGTATAGCACTGATTACTGTAGAAATGTCACTGGTAACCCCAAAAGTGTGAAAAATGTCAGTCAAGGGTCCGATCTGTCCGCCGCAATGTCGCAGTACCGCAAAAAAAATCGCAGATCGCCGCCATTACGCGTTTTAAAAAAAAACAACAAAAATGACAAAAAATCTTTCCCTTTGTTAGTAAACGTGATAACTTTTGCGCAAACCAATCAAAATACGCTTTTTGCAATTTTTTTTTACCAAACATATGTAGCATAAAACACATTGGCCGAAAATGTTAAAAAATTTTGATTTTTACATTTTTTGGGGGGAATTTCATATAAAAAAATGTGAAAAATATTGCTATTTTTGCAAAATCTACGCTCTTTTTTTGTTTAAAGCGCATGATCAAAAAATCGTACAGGTGATCAAATACCACCAAAAGAAAGCTCTGTTTGTGGGAAAAAAAGGACGTCAAATTCGTTTAGGTACAGCGTTGCACGACCGCGCAATTGTCCGTTAAAGTCATGCAGTGCCGAATCGCAAAATAGGCCCTGGTCAGGAAGGGGGTAAAATCTTCTGGGGCTTAAGTGGTTAATAAATACTAAACCATGAGGAGATTTCCTTTATATTTTGCCTTGTAATTTGACACACCTGTCTTGGATTTAATATCTGAGGAGAGTCTTTTTTTGGAAGGATAAGAAGATCATTCCCCCTGACCTTTCAGATTTTACCTAATACGAATTAGCTGTCCTGACAAGAAAGACAGCAGATTGATCTGATGAGTTTTCACTTCTTACTTTGGTGGAGGAGCACTTGATGGTGTCTGCTTAATTTACATTGACATGCCGTATCATCATTTATTGGATTTTTATGAATTTATTACTTGATGGACTTTTTTGTTCATTGATGGACTGGATTATACAATTCATCATATTTAACTCACTTATTTAGCGCTGCAACCTTTTTTTATTAATTTTTCACTGGTGTTTGTATATTCACACTGTTTGCAAGCTGCTGTCTTTTGTTGATTATTAGGCGCTGACATCTTTTCTTCTGTTAAATTTTTTAATTTGCTACTGTATGTCCCATATTCATCAACCGATTTTTAAACTCTTTTTTTCATTGAAGCGTATCACAACTTTTGGTACTATTTTAGCACATGCCACATTACAACATGCATTTTGGCATAGCGAGCTTTAACTGCCGCTTTTTGCCCCATCATCTCCTCACTCAAGGTCTCCCTTCTTGGCCCTGGGCACTGGGAGACCTTGTCCCGATGCTGGCTGTGACATAAAATTGAAAGTGGTCCTTGCATTTCCTTCGAATGTACCTGTAGCCTTGGGACATCATAAAAGATACCGGTAATTTATTTTTGCATTGAAAGGACTGCAGACCTGCGATATATGGGAATTAGACATGTTGCAATATATATACAAAATACTTAATAGCGCCCCAATTTTAAACTATTTTCCTAAATTGTATATGTACTTTCCCTGACTGAGTGACTGAGTGTTCTGTCAGAATGTGCCAAGATAATTACTATGCTCCATCAAGCATCAAAACCTGCAATCAGTGGTCAAAACAGGTGAAATAGTGTGAAAATGTGTGCCTGTTCAGAATAGCATGTACTAGCAAGAATAGATTGTGCTGTAACCACCTACACCGACACACAAATAAGTTACATAAGTTGAATATTCTTCACATGATAGATCAAAATGCAACATAAATTCCTATGGTCGTGATATTGATTTACTTTAAAGCAAATATCCTAGTTCAAAATTGATATTGTGTTATATACACTGCTCACAAAAATAATAGGAACACTTTGAAAACACTTTAGATCTCCAAGAGGAAACATATCATCGTGGATATCTATACTGATATAGATTGGGTAATGTGTTAGGAACAAAAGGATGCCACATCGTTTGATGGAAATGAAAATTATCAACCTACAGAGGGCTGAATTCAAAGACGCCCCGAAAATCAAAGTGAAAAAATGATACATCAGGCTAGTCCATTTTGCTAAAAATGTCATTTCAGCAACTCAAAATGGTACTCAGCAGTTTGTATGGCCCCCACGTGCTTGTATACATGCCTGACAACATCGGGGCATGCTCCTAATAAGCTGATGGTGTCCTGGGGTATTTCCTTCCCGATCTGAATTAAGGCATCACTGAGCTCCTGAACAGACTGAGGTGGCCTGGCAGCGTGGGATGGACCAAAACATAATGTCCCAGAGGTGGATTTGGGTCAGGCGAGCGTGCGGGTCAATTCTTTCATCCTCCAGGAACTACCTGCATACCCTTGCCACATGAGGCCGGGCATTGTCGTGCACCAGGAGGAATCCAGGACCCACTGCACCAGCATATTGTCTGAAGATGGGTCCAAGCATTTCATCCTGATACCTAATGGCAGTCAGGGTGCCACTGTCTATCCTGTAGAGGTCTGTGTGTCCCTCCATCGATATGCCTTCCCAGACCATCACTGACTCACCACCAAGCCGGTCATACTGAATGATTTTAAGGGCAGCATAACGTTCTCCGTGGCTTCCCTAGACACTTTCATGTCTGTCACATGTGCTCATGGTCACCTGCTCTCATCTGTGAAAAGAACAGGGTGCCAGTGGAAGACCGGCCAATTCTGGTGTTCAAAGGAGGATGTATTCAAGGACGTTGGTGTATGAGGACGTCGGGCCCTCAGGCCACCCTCATTATGTCTGTTTTTGATTGTTTGATCAGAGACATTCACACCGGTGACCTGCTAGAGGTCATTATGTAGGGTTCTGGCAGTGCTCATCCTGTTCCTCCTTGCACAAAGGAGCAGATACTGGTCCTGCTGATGAGTTGTCCAGCCCTGTCCAGCTTTCCTAGGGTAACTGCCTGTATTTTGGAATATCCTCCATGCTCTTGAGACTGTGTTGGGAGACACAGCAAAACTTCTGGCAAAGGCACGTATTGGAAGGAGTTGGGACTGCCAGTGCAATCTCTATAGGTTCCAGGTATCTCCTTATGCTATCAGTAGTGACACTGACCCTAGCCAAATGCAAAACTAGTGAAAAACAGTCATAATAGATGAATAGGAAAAAAAATATCAATGACCTCCACCTGTAAAACCATCCCACTGTAAAACCATCCCTCTGTAAAACCATCCCTGTTTTGGAGGTCGTCTCATTGTTGCCCATCTAGTGCACCCGTTGTTAATTTCATTAACCAAGGCGTTTACTTGACTTGATGCTATTTTTATTTCAAAAATAAAACAGTAAACATACCAAAACAGTTTCATAATAAAGAAATATACTTTCGCAAGGCACTGTATATCCAATCAGAAAGGCCGCAGGAGCAGGCACCCCCACCATACATGTAGGTAGGTGTCCCGACCCCCACAACCCTTCCAACAGTTGTCCGACTGGCCCAGGTAGATCTGTGTGAGGCGCGAGGGCACTCTATACCAGCGTGTCAACAACTTGTACCCATTCTCCTGCATCCTGGTATCTACTGTGCTGGAATGAGTCAATTGAAACATGTGGTCTAACTGTTGCTCCGTAAAGGTGCATTGTAGGTCTCTCTTCCACTCTCGTATTAACAGAGGCCTTGGCGTGGGTTCCCCAGAAAGGAGAATCTGATATAGTAATGTAATAGAGTGTGGAATCGGGTCTTTAGATATGCAAAGTTTCTCGTAAGGGGTCATTACGGGCAGTAAAAGGACGCAAAAAGTGGGTAAGCTGATGATACCTCCAAAATTCCATGGGGAACCTCCCATAGCATTCTCGGAGCCCCTCCAGTGGAACAATGATCCCCTCCTGGATAAACCGGCCACAACGGATCTCCCCACACAGCGCCTACGTCCTGAAAATGGACATGTCCTCCCTGGGAGGGAACCAGGGGAGCCCTCCTTGGGGCGCCAGCGGGGAGACTGGAGTGGACAATTGAAGCCGCTCATTGACCTCATCCCAAACCTGTAAGGTGTGTACGGTGGTGGGGGAGACCAGGAGGGAAAGACCTCTGTGCACCCCGGGAAGCCACGAGGGCATGAGACAGATTCCTGCCCACCATGAATTTCTCCATGGGGACCCAAAGCTTGTTTTTTGAGCAGTGTATTTGGCATTTCAGGTTTTAATTGGGCCCCTTTAGAGCAGTGGTTCTCAACTTTTTTGAGTCCAGGGCCTGGTACATTTTTTAAAAATCTTGCATGCCCAAAATACATTTTTTGTGCTCACATAATAAAAGTATAGATAATTATGTAATGACATCTGTCAAATCATTATATGTACTGAGAATTTTCTTCCAAACATTCATTTGAAAAGCTACAGATGCATGACCAGCTTAAGGCAGAATGGGGCCCCAGGCAAAGTAGCAACTATGACTCCCCAATCACTATTCTCGATATTGATTAGACACTTGTATTATCTGTACAGCCCCATCATACACCAACGTCCTCCAATGCATTCTCCGAGTCCTTTGTGAAGTGACAGGCATGTGCACATTTTGAC
The DNA here is from genome assembly GCF_965119305.1 of Pelophylax lessonae. NCBI lineage: Eukaryota > Metazoa > Chordata > Amphibia > Anura > Ranidae > Pelophylax > Pelophylax lessonae. The sequence goes on along the minus strand of NC_138774.1, from coordinate 239,893,011 downwards.
CAATTGTGCTATCCCCTGGTTTGTATCAAGAGCATTTCAGATGTAGCTGGGATCCCTGAACAGTAATCAGGCCCTAGGCCCCTGCTGAGGTTGCCTTGTTGATAAACAGCCAGGTTACTAGCATTTTTAAGAAAGAAAGGCGTTCTTTACGAGACCCTTTCATAAGACCATTTTAACCCAAAGTATTTCCATAAGATTAGATGGACATTTAACATGTATGTTATGCATGTTATTTTACCTGTAAAGCCTCCCTTGCGTAGACATCCAAAAACCTTGAGATTGCTGCTGGGCACCACCATCTTGGATATGATATCAGCAGACATAGAGCTGTCACTCAAGTGACACACAATATCAGTGGTAGTAAACTTTCTTAATATGGGGGCGGCAGATATACAACAGGATGTAGTCAAAGACTAAGGCCATGATGCAAGAGATAGTCAAATACTGTGGATACGATGCACTACATGATCCAAGGCTGTGGGCGTGATATTGTATGCTGGAAGGCTCTGGATTGGGCTAGGTGTCACTGTGGGGGGATGAGTGCCACTGTGGGACACTGTTGGAGGTTGAGGGCACTGTGGCAGACTTGAGACTCTGTAGCAGGCTGAGGGCCACTGTGGGAGGCTGTGTGGTACTGTAGGAGGTTGGAGGTCACTGTGAAGGCTGAGCGCTCCTAGGGGGCCTTGGGGCACTATGGGCAACTATGGGAGTTTGGGAGGCACTATTGGAGCTTGCAAGGAGATGCTGGTACCTTGATCTATTTGGCCACTAGGTGGTGACTTTCCTATAGATAAATAGTGAGTTACATGAGAGTGTGGGAGGAGTTTGGGCAAAGAGTTGAGAGAGCAGGAGTGGAACTCCAAAGCTGGCCCCCATGGGACTTGATGGGGCCCAATTTATCAGAGATGTAGTACTTCCAATGATTGGTTTTCCAGTTGGAGTTTACCTGGACAGTCCCTGGTGCCCTGGATAGGAGGAAGTTGGGGGACAGGACACAGATTGCCTGACCTGAGAAAATGCTCGATGACTGCTACCATTTTGGTGAAAAGCTGTATGCCCTGAAGTTGTCTACATTGAAGCTCCTGAAGTAAAGCCTTAAAACCTATACTGCACTCGCCTTTTCTTACTACCAATGGCCTATCTTTTGAACTGGAACCTCACTCAGTTGGGAAGGTTGCGGAGTGAAGTGTTGGACTTGGTATTGTACATGTGCTGGTAAATTAAACAGTATGCCCACATTTTTTTGGCCCTGTCTTCAAGCTGCAAGGCATCATTGGGGGTAAGGGACCTGCTGCTGGCTGGAGACCTGGGAAATGGGAGTCCGGAGGCCAGCAGTGACGGTTAACAACCACTGCTTTAGAGGACCCTTTCACAGCTATGCCTTTTCAGTAATACCAGTTTGTGATAGGGTTTACTGCATATGTTTGTATGCCTTATGAAGATTAACCTTGGGCATTTAAAAAATATGCACCGCCAAGAGGAAAGAAGGTGTAATGCAAATTTATTCTAGGTGATCACATGAGAGAGCATTACTTAATATAATTCTGATTGCCATAGCAGGTGGTATAATCCTTTTCTCTCCTGCATTGGAGAGTAGATAAGGTACTCCTTTGTCATTACGCACAATGCAGGACCTGTGGTGATTGCTGGCTTTGCATTTCCCATAATGATGTCAGTGGGAGAGTTGACGATAGTACCATTCAAAGAACTGCATGCAGACTGGCTTCAGAAAACTAGCCGGGGGAGGGTAATTATTGTCCAATGAGATGCAAAAACTGTTTCAGTATCTAGGATGGTCACTGGCGCTACAGCTGTCTGAATACAACTGGCAGAGCAGCTTTCTCTAATATTAACGCTGTTTAGCATGGATGTGGAAATCAAGTGATTTCTCTTGTTCAGTCCTGCGAGAAAAATCTGTGCAGGACTAGCCTTTGTTTTATTGTTCAAGCACAATTTTATCAATGTGTATCATTTATCCCAGAGGGGCCCCCAAGAATATACCCAGGTCTCCCTTACTAGTTTAGATCCTGCCAACCATAAGCACAGTTGCACACCAGCAATACAGGCTCAATCTAGGGAATTTCTTTTTAGAATGTATTGCTGACAAACATGAACAGGAGAGGAGTTCAGGGTCGCAGGATATTCCAAAACATCAAAAGCAATCAATGGGAGGACAAGCTTCTTAGTAGAAAATCCTATGTGAATACTCATTCACATAGAATCTGGGGGCACCCTTGTTAAAGGGGGCTCCCAGATTCTGATAAGCCCCCTGCCCCCACAACCACCGCGCAGGATTCTCGGGAAGAGGCCCTGGTCGGTAGGTTGAGCTTGGAATTTCTTTGATTTTGTTTGCCTTTCCATGTGCTCCTTGCTGCAAAGGCCAGTTATAGGTGAGGGCAGTGGCCATTTGTTTGTATTGTTGAAATATTGGTGAGGAGACGTACTGGACACCTTCGCTGCCATTGTGCTTTGTGCTCGGTGTCCAGTACCCCCATGTGTCTTTAAGGAGGGGTGGGCTTACTCCAGGCTCACCTGCCCTCTGCCTATTCATAATAATGCATGTGCTTCCACTGTGGAGGCTCTTAAATTTACAGTTAGGACTACAGAAAATAGGGGACTCTTTAGCCTACGTTTGTATTTGCAAAAGTGTGCAAACGAAACCCCTCTTTTTAATGCATACCCTTAAACAGCACAATTCAGATGGTCAGCAGCCTGGTGGGTTTGTTGAGCTTGAGATTTCTTTATTGGTTTGTTTTGCATGTGTTGCCCTTCCATGTACTCCTTTCTGCATAGGCCAGTTATAGGTGAGGACAGTGGCCATTTGTTTGTAATGCTAAAAATATGTAATGTCACTGTACTAATGACACTTGCAGGGAAGGGGTTAACATCTAGGGAGATCTATGAGTTAAATTTGTGCATGCTGTGTGCTGTTTTTACTAAGCAATGTGCTGTTTTTTACTTCCTGCTTTGCAGAAAGAAAAAACAGCACATTGCTGCTGTCAGAAGAGAGCCCTGTGTTTGTTTACCTACACAGGGCTCTCTTCGGTAATGTCCAGGGCCGATCGCCAGGTGCCAGCGACCAATCTGCGGCCACCACACACTGACTGGTTGGTGCTGCAGCCAATCGCAGAACAGTCGGAGCGGCGGGGACACGCTCCCTACCCTTGCGTGCAAATCCCGTACTAAGTATGTGATCCGGCGCAGAGCGGCAGTTCTGCTGCAATATGTCTACGGTGGGCGATCTGCAAGTGGTTAAAGGACCAGTGCTGGGATCAGTGTTGGATTCTGTTGGGGAGTAGTCTTCTATGACAACAGTTTAGAGTTGGAGTAAGAAAACAGAGTATCCGCGGTTGTCCTCCAACGTTCTTTTCAAGACAGTTCTGGGCATCCCATACCTCCCTATGCCCCATCCAAGTTGTTTACCCCAATAAACATCAGAAACAAAGCCCTTGGATTGGTTTACTGACTTTGTGTGCTTGCTGAAAATGCATTTAGCCTGACTGTGCAGAAGAAGTGGGACCCAAAATTCAGCGGCCCTTAAAGGAATTAGAGCTACATGTTACGTGTCCTATTTTTTGGATGTAGTTCATAGATGTGATCTACGCACACAGTACTAAAATGGATTGTTGCACAAAAGGGTCACCTCCGCTGACCTTAACTTTACCCCGAAACAATGCTTGCTACACTTTGCTCCAAACCAACGCCGCTCCTACAAGAGCTCATTGGCCAAAGCTTTGTGTGGAGAGCTTCCACTGTTCCCTCGCTCAAAGAGTGGTTTCACAGGCTAAATTGTATTGAACAGATGGAGGAAATGATTAGCATTGCTCACGACACCTTTTCCAAATATGTCTCCACCTGGTACGACTGGATCTGGTTCAAGGAATCGGACCTCTATACCGAGACTATGTCCCCCGGCTGAAGAACCGACGCACTCACTTTTAGTTGGGCTTCTTGTCCCCGCACCATCTGGGACCCAAACCCCCCCTGTGGTGTGTTTTTTTTTTTTCTCCCTCCTCCCTCCCTTCATGTTTCCCCTTGCTCCTCTATATTCTCTTCTTCTCTTCTCCAACTCACCTTCCGTCCTTTCCTTTCCTGTATCTTCCTCTCTGTATGAGGCATCTTCTTGCCTCTGGCCGCACCCTCTGGCTATACACGCCCTAGGCTGACAGCTTCAATTTCCTACGCTCATACACTTACTTCTACTACTTATGATCGAATCAACCTGGCTAATTCTCGCCCGTTTCCTGTGCCGTTGTGGCACGCTAGTTCTGTCCAGCTAGGCCAAGGTGAATGCTTAATACTTCTTTGTTCGTAAATTTATGCCTACATTTCCCAGATATCCAGCTACATATTGCCACGTTGCCGTACCCTTCCTTGATTCATTGTATAGCCAAGCCTACTGTTGTATTTGTATGCTATTCTATTGTCAAGGTTCATCTTGCTGTTTTGTTTTGCTTATTACTCTTTAATAAAATGTTTATGGAAAAAAAAATGGATTGTTACTTAGAATGTATTACCTTGCAGCAAAATCTATGCATTTTACTGCTTTAAAATTAACATATACGCAGAGGCCCTAAGGTACTTTTTATAGCTTTAGCACTTTTGAAAGTTATCCTGTTTACAACAGATTTCTAAACATAGTAGTACTGTGCCCAGAGCAATGTTTACATGCTGCAGGTCCATATATCATTGTGTTGTGACAGGGGTGGTGGAGTTGATTGGACAGGCCTACAGTGAAAAACAGGTTCTTGCCACCCTGTATCTCATTGAAAGATAAGAGTCCATGCATAATGGCTAAAAAAATCGCTGCAACTACAGGAGTTTTATGTTATGCCTGCAGAAGCAGCTTTGTGTTATCCTATGTGTCCATGCACATTAGGACGATTACAGGCATATTTTAACCTCTTCAGGCCGACGGAACCCAAATATGCAGCCCGGCTTCAGAGGGTTGTACCGGGGTGATGCAGCTACAGCAGGGGTGTCCAAACTTTTTCAAAGAGGGCCAGACTTGATGAAGTGAACATGGGTGAGGGCCTACTATTTTGCCTGACATTAGAGAAGGCCAGGGTCCCCCTCCTATTATAGATCCCCCTTAGAGAAGTCCAGGGTCCCCCTCCCATTATAGATCCCCTTTAGAGCAGTCCAGGGTCCCCCTCCTATTATAGATCCCCCTTAGAGAAGGCCAGGGTCCCCCTCCTATTATAGATCCCCCTTAGAGAAGTCCCGGGTTCCCACCCCTATTATAGATCACTTTAAAGCTGGCCAGGGCATGTCCCTCCCCCATAGAAAAGATTTGATCCATAGTGAGTACTGTAGTGAGTGACTCTGTCTTGACGTCAAGACAGTTCTCTTCTTACTTTGCCTAGCTTTGGCTGTTGTCACGAGTCCTCCGGTCCAGCCTCTCTCTCCAGTCTCCAAGAATATATTCCTCCAGAGTTCAAATCCTCCCTCCATCCAGTTCTCCTCCCGCGCTTTGGCGGCGGCGCTGCAGTGAACAGTTGATTAGGGAGTCCACTCCTCAGTCTCAGTCCCTCCCCCAGCCAGGGCCCAGAGATCACTCTGCACTCCGCAGCTGCACAGTTGCGTGTCTCTCACCGCCACCACTTCAATTATGGGTGGTGCCGGCAAGATAGAGCCGAGTGGGGTGGGGGGGAGCGGGACATGGCACTGTGTCTTTGGCGGGAGCAGATTCCCAGGAGGGAGAGTACAGCTGTCTCTCCTCCTGTCTGAGGAAGCGGATATCTTGGGGTGTTGCCTGAGTATCCAGAGAGTGCTGAGAGAGTGCTGAGGGGGGATCCGGTGTGCCGAGAGCCTGCGGAGAGCGAGAAGGGGTCCAGTCCCAGGAAAGCCTACACAGGACGTGAGTACTGAGGATTGCCCCTGGGGGTCTGCCTAGAGTTAGAAGGGGACAACTCCGGAAGAGGTTCTGGGATCTAGAGTCAGCAAGTCACAAAGGGGGTACATAGTCAGTGGACCCTGAAGGGTTCAAGTTACAAAGGGGGTACATAGTCAGTGGACCCTGAAGAGTTCAAGTTACAAAGGGGGCACCTGCAGCTGGGCCTTGGATTTATAGAGTGTGTCAGTGCAAGGACAGCTATACAGAGTTTTACTTCATACTACTTCAAGCTGGCCAAAGCGGGGGACAGCATTCAGTGACTTATACAGCACAACAGTGTCAGGAGTTCTACAGTTCTCAGTCCTGAATCTTCTGGATTAAAAGTCGAGGATTCAGCACTTCTGTGTTCTACAAAGTTTCTCAGTGGGCGCCGGCGGGCGTCAAGGAAGCGCTAATGGGCATTTTCAGGAGTAAAAGTCCCAAGTGTAATTAGTTCAAGCCTCAAGGAGTATCCCATTCATTCCCTTCTCCCATCCCCTTTAACCAGTTAACGACCAGCCACGTAGATCTACGTCGGCTGACTTTGAGTGGTTATACCGGGATGATGCCTCTAGCTAGAGGCATCATCCCGGTACCGTTGTTTGAAGCCGGCGGTCGGCTTTCCGTCGGTAACAATCGATGCGGCTCGGGAGCCGCTCGATCGTTACCCGGGGGGGCGGGAGGGGACGTCCCCCCCCTCCCGCCGCCTTCCGCGGCACGTCCGCCGGCTGGATGGAGTCCCGATGAATGCTGGAAACGGCATCGATCGGGTCTCCGATGACGTAACCCGGAGGCGGCGTCCATGACGTCACATCCGGGTTACTGTGCCGCAAAAGGCGGCAGATTTAAAAAACGGCTGTATGCAAAAATGCCGTTTTTGGCGTTTTGCATACAGGGAAGTGTAGTGGAGGGGTCTAGGGTCTTTTAGACCCTCGATCCCACACATGTGAGGTATCGTCGCGATCGCCAGAGCGTGGGCAATAATTAAAAAAAAAGAGCTACACTCTAACTCAAAACTGGTAACCGTAAATAAATTTAAAGCGTCGCAGATTGAGATCTCTATTGACCATAGTTTGTCGCCATCCCACGGGGGGGCGCAATCCACACCTTCTGGTAAGTGTGCTACCTTACCCCTGGGCACAGAGTGTGAAAACCCAAGGATCACCGGCACGCATCACTTTATCCCCACACCAAGGTTTTTCTGAGAACGTTTTTTGCACATTATTTATTTGTGTTAACCTCACGGACTATTTTTATTGGACTTTCATGTAATCATTTTTTGTGCGGTATATTATATGATTTATATATTGAAAGCAATTTTATATATTATACATTATCGTATCACAAGTTTGCACATGCACTTTAAGAAGATCATCACGGTATCTCACAGAATTATTTATTGATTTATTATATTTATTATAATTAATTCATCTACCAGCAATAAGTTAAGTTATTATATAAGCATTGTTTACAAGATTGCACGAGTACTTTGTTATTACTTTCATATTACAAAATCTACCAGGGTAGCGCAGTATTTTTTCTACACCTATTACTTACCTATGAGATCACTACTACAGTAGTGACTTTGATTGCTTGCTGCTTCCCCTAATAATAATATATACATAAATACCTAGGCGCGAGTACACCATCCTTCACATTTCAGATAGAGTGCCTTGAAAAAGTATTCATACCCCTTTAAATGTTCCACATTTTGTCATGCTACACATAATAAACAAACAAAAAATTGGGGGAGCAAACCCTGAACATGTATATCTAAAGCCGGTGCAGCTATGGACCAAGCGAAATGTATAGTAAAAAAGAATAGCGCACACATGCAAAAGAAATGACTATCAAATATGGAGACAATCCATAAATAAAAATGGGGATTTAGTCCCACCATATGGCCATATCGTGCTCAAGCCCACCACTACGTCAAAGTACCCCATTATCAGTGGGTCCTTCACTATCCATAAAAAGGGGTGAATCCAGCCTCTCCAACCCTTGGAGACAACACTCCTTGCTGGGATGGATGTGCTAATGCACTACAAGGGACTCCTCCTATATCTACTTGATAGTGGACACTGGTAGAGTACAGGTGTGTGTGGGGGGTGGGGTGCTCAACCTCAGAAGTCTGGTCAGACCGAATACATAATAAACAAACAAAAAATTGGGGGAGCAAATCCTGAACATGTATATCTAAAGCCGGTGCAGCTATGGACATGCTACACATGTTACAACCAAAGACATAAATGTATTTTGCTGGGATTTTATGTGATAGACCAACACAAAGTGGCACATAATTGTGAAGTGGAAGAAAAATGATAAATGGTTTTCACCTTTTTTTACAAATATGTGCAAAGTGTGGCATGCATTTGTAATCATCCCCTGAGTCAATACTTTGTAGAACCACCTTTCGCTGCAATTACAGTCTTTTTGGAGATGTCTCTACCAGCTTTGCACATCTAGAGAGGGACATTTTTGCCCATTGTTCTTTGCAAAATAGCTCAAGCTCTGTCAGATTGGATGGAGAGTGTCTGCGAACAGCAATTTTCAAGTCTTCCCACAGATTCTCAATTGGATTTAAGTCTGGACTTTGACTGGGCCTTCTAACACATGAATTTGCTTTGATCTAAACCATTCCATTGTAGCTCTGGCTGTATGTTTAGGGTCGTTGTCCTGTCTCTTTTTTGCAGACTCTAACAGGATTTCTTCTAAGATTGCCTGTATTTGGCTCCATCCATCTTCCCATCAACTCTGACCAGCTTCCCTGTCCTTGCTGAAGAAAAGCAACGGCACAACATGATGCTGCAAACCACCATGTTTCACAGTGGTGATGGTGTGTTCAGGGTGATGTGCAGTGTTAGTTATCAGCCACACATAGCGTTTTACTTTTAGGCTAAAAAGGTCCATTTTGGTCTCACCTGACCAGAGCACCTTCTTCTATGTGTAGCACCCTACAGGTAGGCGCTAGGTAAAAGTATAATTGGCCTTGGCTGCATAACAGCAGGGCCATGATTTCAGCTGGACTGTCATGTCTCCCAGGTGTGGTTACTGAGAGGGGAGTCTCCCCACTGGCTCTGTGGGAGGATTCTCATTGGGCAGTGGAGGAAATGCAATCAATGGCCAATTCGGCTTGTATCTACCCCAGAAGGCAGATTCTGCCACAGAGGATTCTGGGAGTAGGTAAAAGTTTGAGGGGAACATATTACACAGCGTCTTTGGCAGGAAGCAGAGTCCCAGGAGGAAGAGTATGGCTGTCTCTCCTCCTGTCAGAAGGATTGGGTGTCTTGGGTGGCTGCCTGAGTATTCAGAAGAGAGAGTTGAGCTGCAGAGAGGATCCAGTGTGCCGAGGACCAGTGGAGAAAGAGGGGTTCAGTTTGAGGAAAGCCTTCCAAGGTCGTGAGTACTGTGAACTGCCCCTGGGGTCTGCCTACAGTGCCTAGTGTAGAGGGGACCACTCCGATGAAGGTCCCAGGGATCCTAAAGCCTGCAAGTGTAAAGGGGGTTGCCTAGTGAAAGGACCCTGAAGTGTAAAGGAGGTTGCCTAGTGAAAGGACCCTGAAGTGTAAAGGGGGCTGCCTAGTGAAAGGACCCTGGAAGTGTAGAGGGGGCGCAAGCTGTTGGGCCTTGAAGAGTTAAGTGTGCAGTGTTAAGAGTTGCAGCAGTACAAGCAGCTACAAGGAGCTAACACAGTGAAGGGCTGGAGGGAGTCATACACAGGACTTTTGAGCTATACACAGTGTCAAGACACACATGTTTGCTGTGTCGCCCATATGGCTTCTCGCAAACTTCAAACAGGACTTCTTGTGGCTTCCTTTCAACAATGGCTTCTTGCCACTCTTCCAAAAAGACCAGATCTGTGGAGTGCACCTGAGCTGTGAATCTCTCCAGCTCCTCCAGAGTTACCATGGGCCTCATGGCTGCTTCCCTGATTAATGCTCTCCTTGCTTGTCTGGACAGTTTAGGTGGATGGTTATGTCTTGATAGGTTTGCAGTTGTGCAATTTTTTCTTTCCATTTTTGGATGATGGATTGAACAGTGCTCCATGAAATGTTCAAAGCTTGGGACATTTTTTTATAACCTAATCCTGCTTTAAACTTCTCCACAACTTTATTCCTGACCTGTCTGGTGTGTTCCTTGGCCTTCGTGATGCTGTTTGTTCACTAAGGTTCTCTAACAAACCTCTGAGGGCTTCACAGAACAGCTGTATTTATAATGAGATTACATCACACACAGGTGGACTCTATTTACTAATTAGGTGACTTCTGAAAGCAATTTGTTCCACTAGATTTTAGTTAGGGGTATCGGAGTAAAGGGGGCTGAATGCAAATGCACGTTACACTTTTCACATATTTATTTGTAAAAAATTTTGAAAAAAATTTAGCATTTTCCTTCCACTTCGCAATCATGTGCCACTTTGCGTTGGTCTATCACATAAAATCCAAACAAAATACAGATAAATTCATGGTTGTAACATGAAAAAATGTGGAAAATTTTAAGGGGTGTGAATACTTTTTAAAGGCACTGTATATATACCATAGGTTGTGGACTCTAAAACTTTCCTACAGAGTAAATTATAAACACTGATTTGGGCTATTTTCACCAAAGAAATGTAGCAGAATACACTTTGGCCTAAATTTATGAAGAAAGATTATTTATTTGCAATTTTTTGACCTTTATTTTCAAAATGTTTGACCTTTTTTCATTTATTTAGCAAAAAAAAACAAAAAACAAAAAAACTGGTGATTAAACACCACCAAAAGAAAGCTCTATTTGTGGGGGAAAAAAAATTCATATGGGTCTAGTGTTGCATGGCAGTACAATTGCCATTCAAAGTGCAACAGAAAGCTTAAAATTAGCCCGTGCAGTAAGAGGGTTAATTGTTATATAGTAAGGATGAGTGATAACCCCTATAGTTGTTTTTGTTTTTTGTTTTTGTTACCTGGGTCTCATTGGGGAAATTTTCTGTCCCATAGCCAAAACAGGAAGTTAGAGGAAATCCCTTCAAAGGGAGGGAATCCCGCAGGGTCACTGGAACTCAGGGGCAGACTGGACCGGGGGGGCAGGGTGGCAATTTCCCCCCAGGCCAGTCTGATTTCCCTATAAAAAGGCCACACCACTCTGCACGAGCATGGTCAAATCCACGGCTCTCCCTGTCCTGCATGAGCCAGGTATAATGTTCGCACCGCAGGCAGGCTTTGCATTCTGTTTGCCACTAAATTCTGACTGAGCCTGTAAAGGTTTTGTTCCGGGCCGGTCTGCCCACATTGGAAGCGGGCTGGGCTGAAAGTCAGCTACCTATTGGCTTAGGAGGTAGCAGGTGGTGGGCTTCACTGCCTTCTATTGCCTCTCAGCCAATGGGCGCATTGTTTATTACTTCCAGCGGGCTTCCTGTGATGTTGTGCTATGGAGCTGCTCTGCAACGGCAAACTAATTGAGGTGAGGAAAAAGAAAGTGTGTTATGCCCCAACAGGTTTAAAAACTGCTAGAACTGCCTTACTTCCTCCCTCCCTGCCTTTCTCTTTCTCTCTTTCAATCCATCCCTTTTTCTTTTGTCTGTTCTTTCATTCTTTCTTTCTCCATCCCTCTTCCTCTATTACTCTTTCTCTCTCCCTCCATCCCTCTTTCTTTTTCTCTCCCTCCGTCCTTCTTTCTTTTTTTCTCTCTCAATCCATCCATCCCTCTTTCTTTCTCTCTCCCTCCATCCCTCTTTATCCATCCCTCTTTCTCTCTCCCTCCATCCCTCTCCATCCATCCCTCTTTCTTTTTCTCTCCCTCCATCCCCCTTCTTTTCTCTCTCCATCCATCCCTCTTTCTTTCTCTCTCCTTCCATCCCTCTCCATCCATCCCTCTTTCTTTCTCTCTCCTTCCATCCCTCTCCACCCATCCCTCTTTCTTTCTCTCTCCTTCCATCCTTCTCCATCCATCCCTCTTTCTTTCTCTCTCCTTCCATCCCTCTCCATCCATCCCTCTTTCTTTCTCTCTCCCTCCATCCCTCTCCATCTATCCCTCTTTTGTTCTCTCTCCCTCCATCCCTCTTCATCCCTCCCTCTTTCTTTCTCCCTCCCTCCATCCCTTTTTTTGCTCTCTCTCCCTCCATCTCTCTTTCTTTCTCGCTTTCCCCCTCCATCCCTCTCAATCCAACCTACTTTCTTTCAATCTCCATCCATCCCTCTTTATCCATCCCTTTTTTTCCCCTCTCCCCCCTCTCCATCCATCTATCCCTCCCTCTCCATCCTTCCCTCTTTCTTTCTCTCTTCCTTCATCCCTCTCCCTCCATCCATCCCTCTTTCTTTCTCTCTTCCTCCTTCCTTCATTATTTCTCTCTACCTCCATCTCTCGTTGTTTCTTTTTTCTCTCTCCCTCCATCCCTCTCCCTCCCTCTTTCATTTTTCTCTCCCTCCCTTCCTTCCTCCCTCTTCATCCATGCCTCTTTCTTTCTCTCTTCCTCCATGCATGTTTATTTATTTCCCCCTCCATCTCTTTCTCTCTTTCTGTCTCCCTCCATCCCTCTTTGTTTCTTTTTCTCTCTCTCTCCATCCCTTTTTCTTTTGTCTGTTCTTTCATTTCTTTCTTTCACCATCCCTCTTTCTCTATTACTCTCTTTCTCTCTCCCTCCATCCCTCTCAATCCATCCCTGTCTCTCCATCTCTCTTTCTTTCTCTCTCCCTCCATCCCTCTTTCTTTCTTCCTCCATCCACCCCTTTTCCTTTCTCCCTTCATCCATCCATCTTACTTTCTCTTTCCCTCCATCCATCCCTCTTTCTTTCTCTCTCCCTCCGTCCCGCTTTCTCTCTCCCTCTATCCCTCTCCATCCATCCCTCTTTTTCTCTACCTCAATCCCTCTTCTTTTCTCTCTCCCTCCATCCCTCTCCATCCATCCATCACTCTTTATTTTTCTCTGCCTCAATCACTCTTTCTTTTCCTCTCTATCCATCCCTTTGTTTTTCTTTCCCTCTTTTTTTCCCTCTCTCTCCATCCCTCTCCCTAGATCTATTTTTCTCTCCCTCCCTCCATCCGTCTCCCTCCATCCCTCTCTTTCTTTCTTTCTCTCTCCCTCCATATCTTTCTCTCTCTCTCTCTCTCTGCCCCATCCCTCTTTATTTCTCTCTTCCTCACTCCATCCCTCTTTCTTTCTTTCTCTCTCCCTCCTTCTTTCTCTTTCCTTCCCTCCCCTTTTCTTTCTCTCTCTCCCTCCATCCCTCTCCCTCCATCTCTCTTTCTCTCTCTCTCCCTCTATCCCTCTCTCTCCCTCCCTCTTTCTTTCCCTTCTCCCTCCAACTCCACCCAACCCTCTTTCTTCCTCTCTCCCTGCCATCTATCCCTTTTTCTTTCTCTCTCTCCCTTCAGTCCTCTTTATTTCTGTCTGCCTCCATCCCTTTTTCTTTTGTCTGTTCTTCCTTTCTCCATTACTCTTTCTCTCTCCCTCCACCCCTCTTTCTTTTTCTTTCCGTCCATCCCTCTCTCTCCATCCCTTTTTTCTTTTGTATTTCTCTCTCTTTCTCTCTCTCTCTCTCTCTCTCTCTCTCTCTCTCTCTCTCTCTCCCCCCAGCTATGTCTTGAATTTCAGAATAATTTTAGCAATAAAGCCAGCAAATATAAATAAACATAGTGCGCAGGGGGAGTGCCAGGTGTGCCTAATCACTGCATGCTGCTGATTCCCCCTTCTGCCTGGGCTTCCCCCAGTGTTGTGCCCCCCCACCCCATCCCACTACAATGCTGCTGGCATCCCTCCTCTCCCCCCGGCTGCTGCGGGAGATGTTTCAGTATGGAGATTGGGGAAAGGGGCTAATCAATATGTCATTTACTAACTCCTTCCTTTTTTAAATGAACACACTTACTCACTGTGTTCATTCATAACTGAAGCATAGTAATCTGTGTGTACTATGCTTCGGTTTGTAAATGAACAGGAAGCTGCTCAGCACAGAGCACTTCCCATTTATTTAGTGTCCCATGCAGCTGAGGCTGTAGAGAAAGGCATGGGAGTTTGAGCTTTGGGGCACACACTCTAATGCAATAGGTTGCGCACACCTATGTAAATAAATATAGTATAGTGACATCTGTGATGCTGTTTGGATGTTTAATTTTGAAAGTCTAAATGTTTAGCGCTGAGCAGTGCGGGGTGTACCAGCATGGCCTCCGCCACCTTCCTACTTCTGGCGTCCAGCTTCTTTCATAATGTAACATCAAAACCGCATCACAGATATCAATATACTATATCTATATACGCTCACTTTATTGCTAAAATTACTCTGAAATTCAAGACGTAACTGGGTATAGTAAGATATCTGCTGCCGCTTTCTGACTGCAGGTGTTCTGTCATATTAGCAAACCTGGTAGTGGTGGAATGCATGCGCAGCTGACAGAACGTCACTTCCATTCGCTGATCTGACAGAACACAGGCACCAGCAGGGGGGATCAGTACGCCCACAAGTCCGTCCGTTGTTTGTGAATCCCAGATGCTAGCTAGAGAAGTATCTTTTAGTGGGGATAAATGCTGCAGGTGTGTAGATCTGGCTGCACAACTGTGGTAACTCTGCTAGCTTCCTGCCCACTAGGCCTCCTCAACCCCAGGTTACATATCAGCCACATTTATTGTTAAAGAGGAGTTCCGCCCCATGGAAAAAAATTTTTAAGTCAGCAGCTACAAATACTGTAGCTGCTGACTTTTAAATATTAGAACTTACCTGTCCAGGGTTCCCGCAATGTCGGCACCCGAAGCCGATTTTCATATCGGCTCTCGGGTGCTGCCGTCGTCATTCAGGGTTAGGGAACCTGGCAGTGAACCCTTTCAGCTTCACAGCTGGTTCCCTACTGTGCATGCACGAAGTGCATTGCATTTTCTAATTGGCCCGGAGGCGGAGGAAGAAGGAGGAGGGCCGTACTTCTGAGGGAGAGCACCGCGGCGCTATCTCCCGGAAGTGGGGAAAGGTACCTGTCAAAAACAGGAACCTTTTCCCATCTCCTCCCGGAAAGGTGCCAAATGTGGCACCGGGGGGGGGGGGGGTGGAGCATATAAGTGGAAGTTCCACTTTTGGGTTGAACTCTGCCTTAGGGTCACAGTTGTGCCTCACTACACCACACTATTTGCCTGTGCCAGAAAACTTCTAATACTGTTAAGTATTAGTTGAATTGTCACAGATTTCCTTGGAGGCCCGTAGAACTGTGAAAGGTATTCTAAAGTTAAGAATGAGGGACACTGAAGGGTGAGAGCGACCCGTGGTGAAAAGTGGGTGTGGTTAAATTATGATTCCCGCAAAAGGACTATCTGGCATCCCCTGGGTGCCTATACTGCTACCCCCTTTAGCTGCAGAGGCAGCACCTGGGAGCATAAACATACTTTGGCCACAATGCTTTGCTTCACAGCTGCAGCATGAATTGTACCCTCTGTTGAACCTGAACCCTTCAAGAACCTTTCAGAAGACGATACTACACCTCCCTGTCGCCTGTCAAATGCTTTCTGGAGGGCAATCCAAATGCCGATTGCTCTTCAGAGACCAAAGTGTGAACAAACCCTTTATCTATTTTTTTTTTGTTTTACAGTTCAGAGAATTGTATTAATTTAAGGTACATAAAAAGGGGGGGGGGTTGGGACTGTATATGAGACACATTGAAGTGTCTCCATCCCTGGTTCAAATAGAAAGGAAAAGAGGTTGGGACTTTAAATGGAGAGAATAGCAAAAAAATCGGGTCATGAGTAACAGAAAAACATATTAAAAAAGTAACAAAATTTATTGCGGCTGCCACAGCATGCAACACCTTAACTACAATGCAGTAATACAATGACATGATGGAAATCAGTACATCACAGATAAAAGGTCATGAAACATAGACAATAGACAGGGTTGTTACAAATAAATTGCAAAAATAATCTGATAGATGCAAAGGTAAAGGTAAATAATGGATATTGGTACTATACAACTCAGCTGGGTATGTTAGACATGAGAATGGCTTCATGAATTGCTCAACGCGTTTCATAGACCATAAGCTACTTCTTCAGGAGCAGATGCACAAAGAATTGTCTTAAAGCCGACATGAAGTGGTATGTGGGTGCTGGGGGCCAACGGTTGTCAAAAACATCCAAGACGTCCACAATGGGAACTGAGGGAGTGATAACGAGGACACAAGCATGTACAGGAACCACAAAGTAGTACAAGTCTCCATGGAGTGTATAAGGTAGTAGAATGGATATGGCAAAAAGAGTTCTATTGCTACTGGATATGTCCATAATCCAAGATTTCAGCAAGTCAAAGAAGAATAGTGGAAGTAATGACGTGGTCCTGAAAAGGGGGGGGGGAGGTATCCATTTTTTACCTTACCTTCGCATCTATCAGATTTTTTATGCAATTTACTTGTAACAACCCTGTCTCATGTCTATGTTTCTTGACCTTTTATCTGTGATGTACTGATTTCCATCATGTCATTGTATTACTACATTGTAATTAAGGTGTTACATGCTGTGGCAGCCGCAATAAGTGTTGTTACCTTTTAATATGTTTTTCTGTTACTCATGGCCTGATTTTTTGCTATGGTCCTCATTTACAGTCCCAACCTCCCTTCCTTTCTATTTATTTAACAGCCCTACTGTTGGGCTTTGGTGAAATATTGCACTTTTGAGATAAAGAAAGGGACTGAGGACAGGGATTCTTCAGGTCCCTTTATCTGCAGCCTCAGCTGCACTGGACAGTGAATGAACAAAATGTGCTCCTGTACAGAGGGTCTTATTCATTCACAGACTGAAGCATAGTAAACACAGTTTTGAAGCAATCTGTAACAAACGCTCACTGTGTTCATTCAGGATAGGTAGGGGCTGGTAAATATGACATTTTTACTGGTTTCTAGACTCTCCATCCTTAACCCAATCCTCCTGTGCCCCACAGAACTGCAGTAGTTACAGCTGGCAGGCGGGAGAGGAGGAGAGCTGTCAATGCTGAGTTAAGGGGCGCACAGGCGGATCAAAGTGGCTGGGGAGGCACACAGGGGTGTGCAGACACTTTAAATTCCCCTGCCACATAGCCGGTGGAAGGAGAGGAGGAAAGCCAGCTGCACTGCAGGGGTATCGGATCCAGATCGGATCAGGGGGATTAGTGGAGCCCAGTGACAGAACTCATTCAAGCCCTTGGCTACAGGATTTAGCCTGGACCTGAGGGAAGCTGGGGTTTCAATAAAATCTCGGGATGATACCCGCCTATTCTGGGATGATTGAGAGGTATGCAGAGAGCAATGTGCTGCCAGTAAGGTGGCCATGATGTTTATCATTAAAGGGGGTATGATGGTCAAAGAGGCATGTCAGTGGAGGGTGAGGGAGCCTGGGAGAAATATTTTTCATGGGGTGGGGTGGGGAGGGGGGCAGCAGCTGCAAAGGCTGAGGTGTTTGGGTAAGGATGATTATCAGCATATGGGATGCAATCCACCTTCTCATGAGGCAACCCTTAGCTGTCCTTTTTCTATTTACAAACTTTTTATTTGGGATACAATGGTGGTACAAAAGAACATTGTATATCAACAAGCATGGTATTACAAATAGATTATTATCAGGGTACAAAAGATAGGATATATAGTCTAATAACAGAATCATTGTAGTTGTCAGTCAGATAAAAAAAACCTTTAGCTGTCCTTGACCTGGCCTCCGTGCTCTCACTCACAACCCAAACTGAGCAGTGTGCCTCTGGAGAACAGAGGAGAAAGACACTGCTGGCACAGTTGTATATCCTCTTCCTGCAGCACCCTGTGGCTACCAGCTCATCACTCTGCAGCTGGGCACCAGATCTACTGCACTGTAACTGGTAGATCAGCGACCACTGGACTGGTTGTAGGGTAGGATGCTGGAGAAGTGTGCTGCCTTTAGCACAGCTCACTTGGTGTACTTTTTTGAAAGACTGTGGAACTTGCACAGCTCGATGTGCTTTAGACATGGTGGGGGGGCTACCATACGATGTTCCCCCCCTTCCTCACATGTGAACTCTGTGTCCGCGGCACCTGTCTACCGCTTGTCCTGGCCCCAATATCACTTTACTTTGCGGGAACAACTTGGAGACAAGAGTCGGGGGGGGGGGGGCAAAGCTGGGTGGTCGAGCCGTTCTGCACAGAGGTGGTTTCCTCCTATGTTCCGTACCCGCGAAGTATATCATTGGTTGCTAGGAAGCTGGCGGTCCTAGCAACCAGTGACTGCAAAGAAGTTTGGGGGGGAAAGAAGCTGAAATGCCCTGCTGACAGAAATCCTCACTGGGTTCAGTGTGTGAGGACACACATTGAACCTTTTGAGGATACCCCCACCGACTGGAGCCCAGTGCTGTAACTCCAAGGCATACCTCCAAAAGGCAAAAAGTCCTCCAAAAGGCATACCTGACCCTTGCACCACTGCTCCCATGGTGCTGGACAGGTTGCCTAGCATCCAGGAGTGCTGCTCACTACTACAATATAAATGAAAATGATCAATGAGGCTGGTTGGGGAGTTGCTTGAGAAGGCATACCAATTTAGTTCCCACTGCACCCAAGCTTATATAACTGCCAGGTGCATCTGAGATCAACTGGCATTACCTCCTTGATAAAGAGTATTCCACTCTATAACATAGTACACACTATATTGGATGCTTACAAGACATTCTAAGCCAGCCCAGAGACTGGAAAATTTGCCTGCTCTGGTGTGAAGCAGATGTCTGTTGGCCAACCACTCTTGGGGGTAACATGTTAGAAAACATGTTCAATTCCTACTGCTCACTCATAAAGGTATGCTAGAACCACTTATGTCACCATTTCCTTCTCCATTCACTTATACATTTGTGTTCCTGCACCTTGTCGCTGCTCCACACCATGATGTTACCAGGCCATTGCAGGAGTCTTTAAAATTCTTGAAGACCCCTTAGGTGAACCAATAGAAAATGTCCATATTACTAGGTAACAATATGAACACCTGAAGAAGGACCCTCCCTCTCTGCAATGAAGAAGCATTTAGCTCAATTGTCTTTTGTAAATGCCTGTGGTGATTAGCTAAAGAAGGTTGGTGGGTATTGTTTGGGAGGGTATGGGACTTATCTGGTCAGACTTTGACTTAAAAGGAATTTTTCCTCTTTTATTTCTTTTATTTTCTAGGATTTTTGCCAAGCCTGTACTTAGACATTTATTTGCATTTTTACTGATAGGAATAAGCAATGCTGATGGCAGATGGAGACAAGGCAGCTCATATTTTATACAGAGATAAATATCAAGTCATAAAACTGTTTCAAACTGATATCAGATATTCAGAAAAGATCATAGCAAGCCTAAAGGAGAATGCCAGGCAAGAGGCTCCAGGAAGATAGGCTAATAAAAACTCAAGTTCTAAAGGATCAACTAGAGTCTGGTTAAAAAATGACTTTATGTAAACCAGCGGTTGTCAACTTATAAGCTAAAGGGGGCCTCAAATGCAGCCCCGGACATCACCTATGAACCACATATAATGTTCAATATATGTAATGCTTAAGAGGACTGTCAGAGATTGCAGATCTAATAGAGGAAATGAGGGTCAGAGCCTGTTGACATGCTACATTTTTGGCTGGGGATATAAAGATACGAAGCTGTGATTGGGAATAAGTTACATGGCTAGTAGGGATCAATGCTATTACCCTAATGAATGTTTCTAATACAGACGGCTGAGGTCCGAGGGCTGCAGCTCATACACTAAATGCAGAGATGTATAGTAACTAAGTAGAATTACTTCACTACTGTACTTAAGTACCGAAAGGCGGTATCTGTACTTTCCTGGAGTAGAATTTTTTTCTCCTACTTCCACTTTTACTTCACTACATTTTTTCGATGATTTCAATACTTCTACTCCGATATTTTTTTTTTGTGCTGCATAGTTACTCGTTACAATTATAAAAATTACCACTGCCAGAACAGTAGATGGCAGGTTTCATGAAGCTCAAAACATGTGTATTATCAGCGCGTACGAAAATAAATGCTACTGTATGCATAAATAAAAGCTGCATTTGAAATAATAAAAGACAATATGATGTTCAAACTTTTGACTTTTCTTTAATAACTACATAACACAGTACTTGTACTTTTACTTTCAGTACTTGAGTAGCAAAATGTAAAAAAAAACTACTTGCAATACTTAAGTACAAAAAATGTTGAATACTTTAGTACTTCTACTCAAGTCACTTTTTGATCGAGTACTTCCACTTCTACTCAAGTCATTTTTTGATCGAGCACTTGTACTTTTACTCAAGTATGGGTTTCGAGTACTTTATACAACTCTGACTAAATGGCTGCATGCTTCCCTTGGGCTGCAGGGATGTAGACACTTGGTTCTTATGGGACTGAGGAAGGTGGCAGTTGTGTTTACATAGAACATAGACCAGGAAAGTTTCTGTTTCTGTTAACCACCTTATATTGTGTATATATGGTCCTGCGCTGGACCATGTACCTAGTATGTGATCCAGCACTTCCGGGTTGGGGGCGCACAGAGGAGCTGCCGGCGGCCCGGTCCCACTGTCATTATTCACAGTGGGAGCCAATCAGTAGCTACCGTAGTAAACCATACCCCGTGAGAGATCCATACCCACATCACTTCCTGTCGGGAACAGCTTAGCAGCGTAGCAGTGCGCATGCTTACAGCCCCGGATACGTCATTGAACAGTTGAGGAGCTGACAAGTGCGCATGCACGGATGGTATGGATTTTTCACGGTAGTGTGTGTAACGTTACACCGCATCAGCTGTTGCGGCGTTTACATTAAAGGTTACATTAAAACAGCTCGGCTGCAATATGAGTTATCTCCGCTCCTATCCCTGTCACTTCACTGATCTCGGCTATTAAATATAAAAGCGGCGGCGGGTGTATGTAATCTAAATGACGGAGATCTCGGCTCAGAGATTTAGATTTCATACACCCGCCGCCGCTTTTATATTTAGTAGCCGAGATCAGGGAAGTGAGAGGGATAGGAGCGGAGATGACTCATGTTGCAGCCGAGCTGTTTTAATGTAACCTTTAATGTAAATGCCGCAACAGCTGATGCGGTGTAACGTTACACACACTACCGTGAAAAATCCATACCCTCCGCGCATGCGCACTTGTCAGCTCCTCAGCTGTTCAATGACGTAGGTGCACCGGAAGTGACGAGGGTATGGATTTTTTACGGGTATTGTTTTTTCACGGAACACCGGACAAGCGTCCTGTATCTTACTTTCACTTTGTGTCCTACCTCTGGGTGATGTCATGAGGGAGCCAGGAAGGGACTAAGGAGAACCTCAAATACCCATTGGCTGGGGAGGCAGCAGGAGTCGGTGCAGCCTAAATCTTGCAGGCTGCACCGCCTCCTGCTACTTACACAGCCAATGGGTGCATCGGAAGCGCTGTCTGTCAATCACATGCCTTAAATCTTCATCCCGATTCCCGCGGTCTTCCTGTCTTGGTGTGGGTCTTGTGGGATGGATCAGCTTTGAAAGGAGTTCCTGGGCAGCCTGCAGTGACTGAGGTGAGGGACGGTTTTGCCCAAGTAGTAGAAGCGCCTGTTCCTGTACAGTCTGTGCCCCTTACCAAAAATGTTTCCCCCTTTAATAAGTCATTGTAATGACACCCATATTCTTGCCCTTTTACCAGGGTGAAAGTAACCTAACACCTGTGCAGCATTAGTGTCAGCTTACTGTCAGTCACCCTGTTTAAAAGGACAGGAATATGGGTGGCATTACAATGATTTAGTAAAGGGGGCAAAATTATTTATAATAATTCTCCTAAATCCTGCTTTTTTTTATTTTTAGCAGAGTGGCAGATTTTTTATGGGGCTAATAAGCTACAACAGCAAGCCAAGTGTTTGGCTTATGGTTGTGGCATGGCCCCATTGACCTGGATAGCCAAATTTCACATAGGCTTAACATAAACCATCAAAGCTGTGGCACATGTAGAGGGGTTCCAGCTGTGATCTAGACTTCGAGTTGTCTGTTTTTACCATCCCCTGACCGCTCAGAAAAAAGTCTTAAATGGGCAAAATTATCTGAAAAAACTGACCCTTTAACTACTTCAGCTCCCCCTTAATGACCAGACCATTTTCTGAGATACGGCACTGCGTTGCTTTTACTGACAATTGCGAGGTTGTGTGACGCTGTACCCAAATACAACTGATGTATTTTTTTTCCCACAAATAGAGATTTCTTTTGGTGGTATTTGATCCCCTCTGAAGTTTTTATATTTTGCGCTATAAACATAACATTAGCAACAAATCATTTTTACTTTCTGCTATAAAACATTCCCAATGAAAAAAAATCATATTTTTTCATAAATTTAGGCTAATTTGTATTCTGCCACATATTTTTTGTAAAAAATCCTAAGTGTATTTTGATTGGTTTGCAAAAAAGTTATTACGTCTACAAACTATGGAACTTTTTATTTTTTTAATTGTTTTTACTAGTAATGGCAGCGATCAGCGATTATTAGAGGGACTGCGACATTGCAGTGTAATTGAACACTTTGTATATTGACCCCCCAAAATAATACCTTGCCACCCCTTTGCCACCCCTGTTTTAAAAGTCTAGCTCCGCCACTGAGCAGTGAGGAGAAGTTATGTGGCCTTCTCACCGGCTGTTTTAATCCCTGAAAAACCTGGGCGACTCCGTTCAGGTGAATAGGTTGGTTCACTGAGCGTGCCAGGGATAATTTTTGTTGTGCTGCAAAACATCACAGTCATGGGATCAAATGTGGGTATGGGACTGTGTACCTATATGGATGTTATCTATTTATTATTTTTTTTCTATTGGTTGAACTAGATGGACTTTTCTCAAGACTAACTACGGTATGTAACTCCAGTGCATCCGGAAAGTATTCACAGAACTTCAGTTTTTCCTCTTTCTGTTATGATACAGCTGTAGCACCCTCCTAGGTAGGTGCTAGGAAAACACATTTGGTGGCTCTTTTCTGCTTCTCAGGAGAGCCTGACCTGTTAGTTTGGCCTGTCACATGTATCCAGGTGTGATTTATTGGGTCTAAGGGAGTCTCCTCACTGTATCCAATAAGGTAGCTTATTGGACAGTGGAGGAAACCTAACCAGTAGCACACCAGGAAGGGCCCTGAAGTTGTTCAGCAGTACAGTTTACATCAGGATACAGTTTACGTCAGAAAGCTCAGTTTTTTGCTTCTCAGCCTAGGGCAAGGTGAAGCAGCAGCCTCGTAGTGACTAGCCCCATTCAGCATTACTCAGCGTTACTCAGTATCTTTCAAGTCGTCCCAGCCAATTGTGCATAGTGTATAAAGATTATAGTAGCTTTATGAGTATCCCACTCATTCCCTTCTCCTATCCAAGTTCCAAATAAAAACACAAAAACCAAAGATACTGGACTGTTTCCCGACTGAGCTAAAACACTTGGGAAAAATGTCAAACTGTCATATTGTTGCTAATTGGTAACCCAGGGGAACCCGTAATCAGCAGCTCCAATTGGACTACTGTAGTGCTACACAGACTTATTTCAAAATGGATTAAAGTCATTATTTTCCCTCAAAATTCTACAAACAATACCCCATAATGACAACATAAAGTTTGTTTGAAATCTTTGCAAATTGATTAAAAAGAAAAAAAATCACATGTACTGTACATAGGTATTCACAGCCTTTGCCATAACACTCTTAATTGAGCTCAGGTTCATCCTGTTTCCTCTGATCATCCTTGAGATCTTTCTACAACTTAATTGGAGTCCACCTGTGGTAAATTCAGTTGATTGAACATGATTTGGAAAGGCACACACCTGTTTATAAAAAAATAAAGGAACAGAGCGCACACCGCCCTAGTGTAACACCATTTATTTGAAGTTAATAGAAGCCATAAAAACAGGTACTCACAAACAGATAGGAAGTCATGCATGGAAATAAATATCCCCCAATGATGTTTACAGGGCTCTCTCCTCCTAGCCTCGGCGGCTCAGCTGTTCGTCCTGCACTGATCAGTGAGTATCGTACGGCTAAGCCAACCGCCTCGGATAACTCAAGGAGACACACCTGTCTATATAAGGTCCAACAGGTAACAGTGCATGTCAGAGCACAAACCAAGCCATGAAGTTAAATGAATTATCTGTAGACCTCAGAGACAGGATTGTCTCTAGGTGCAGATCTGGGGAAGGGTACAGAATAATTTCTGCAACATTAAAGGTTCCAATGAGCACAGTGGCCTCCATCATCTGTAAATGGAAGAAGTTTGGAACTACCCGGACTCTTTCTAGAGCAAGCCGCCCAGCCAAACTGAGTAGTCCGAGGAGAAGGGCCTTAGTCAGGGAGATAACCAAGAACCCGATGGTCACTCTGACAGAGCTCTAGCAGTTCTCTGTGGAGAGAGGTGAGAAGCTTCCAGAAAAACAACCATCTCTGCAGCACTCCACCAATCAGGTCTGTATGGTAGAGTGGCCAGTCTGAAGCCACTCCTCAGTAAATGGCATGTGACAGCCTGCCTGGAGCTTGCCAAAAGGCACCTGAAGAACTCTCAGGCCATGAGAAACAAAATTCTCTGGTCTGAAACAAAGATTGAACTCTTTGGCCTGAATGGCAAGCGTCATGTTAGAAGAAAACCAGGCACCGCTCATCACCTGGCCAATACCATCCCTACAGTAAAGCATTGTGGTGGCAGCATCATGCTGTGGGGATGTTTTTCAGCGGCAGGGACTGGGAGGCTAGTCGCTCTGGACCTCAGCCTAGGGTGAAGGTTCATCTTCCAACAGTACAACGACCCTAAGCACACAGCCAAGATAACAAAGGAATGGCTACGGGAAAACTCTGTGAATGTCCTTGAATGGCCCAGCCAGAGCCCAGACTTGAATTAAATTGAACATCTCCAGAGAGACCTGAAAATGGTTGTGCATTGATGCTCTCCATCCAACCTGATGTAGCTTGAGAGTTCCTGCAAAAAAGAATGGGAGAAACTGCACAAAAATAGGTGCGCCAAGCTTGTAGCATCATACTTAAAAAGCCTTCGGGCTGTAATTGGTGCCAAAGGTGCTTCAACAAAATATTGAGCAAAAAGCTGTGAATACTTATGTACATGGGATTATTTTCGTTTTCTATTTTTGATAAACTTGGAAAGATTTCAAACAAACTTTTTTCACGTTGTCATTATGGGGTATTGTTTGTAGAATTTTGAGGAAAATAATGAATTTAATTCATTTTGGAATAAGGCTGTAACATAACAAAATGTTGAAAAAGTGAAGTGCTGTTAATATTTTCCGGATGCACTGTATGTAGAGAGGTTGGCTCAACTGCATGTTTTTACTGAAATCCCCCCCCCCCAACTGCAAGTGTAAAAGGGGACGAATAGGGATAACCTGACTGATAAGTTAGTCTCCACCAAAATGGTCTCTGGTATTGCCATTCTTCTTCTTTGCAAAGTATTTATGTTTTTTTTTTTTTTTTTCAATAAGTGTTAATTGAGATACAAGAATATAAGCAATACAAATATGCCATTACAGTATGAAGAACATTATGAACCAAATCCAGCTTACTAGTATTGAGTGTACATATCATCTATTACTGTGCAGAACAAATATATTCCAGCATAAGCTGTGGCATAGATCTGAAAACATCCCTTGGACATGTTTAATAAAAGGCATAGGTCCTAAGTCATAAAAGGGGTTGTGGAGAGGAAAAAAAAAGTAGAGGAAGAAAGAAAAGTTTAGAAAAGAAGGGGGTGGGGGGATTTGAAAGCCTGCCTCATGGGAGTGAGTAAAGACAGAGGTAATAGTATCCAGTGGCGGCTGGTGCTCAAGATTTTTTTTTTGGGGGGGGAGGGGCGCAAACAAAAAAATTTAATAGGCATTGCTTTGCGGCAAAGAACGCTGTAAAAAATTGCGTGACTTTGAGGTCACAAAAGTGTGAAAGGGGCCTTCAGTAATCAAGGTATAGTGTGCCCCCTTCAATGCAGAGTGACCATCGTGCCCCCTTCAATGCAGAGTGACCATTGTGCCCCCTTCAATGCAGAGTGACCATCGTGCCCCCTTCAATGCAGAGTGACCATTGTGCCCCCTTCAATGCAGAGTGACCATCGTGCCCCCTTTCAATGCAGAGTGACCAGCGTGCCCCCTTTCAACGCAGAGTGACCAGCGTGCCATGCCCCCTTTCAATGCAGAGTGACCAGCGTTCCGTGCCCCCTTTCAATGCAGAGTGACCAGCATGCCCCCTTTCAATGCAGAGTGACCAGCGTTCCGTGCCCCCTTTCAATGCAGAGTGACCAGCGTGCTGTGCCCCCTTTCAATGCAGAGTGACCAGTGCACCCCCTTTCAATGCAGAGTGACCAGCATGCCCCCTTTCAATGCAGAGTGACCAGCGTGCCCCCTTTCAATGCAGAGTGACACGTGTGCCCCCTTTCAATGCAGAGTGACCAGTGCACCCCCTTTCAATGCAGAGTGACCAGCATGCCCCCTTTCAATGCACAGTGACCAGCATGCCCCCTTTCAATGCAGAGTGACCAGCGTGCCCCCTTCAATGCAGAGTTACCAGTGCACTTACCTGCAGCGACAGCTTCTCCTCAGTCCCCCGCGTCTCCTCGAGTCCTCCCGCCTCCTCCTCGGCCAATAGCATGGGTTCACCTTTCAGCCAATCAGGAAGCGGGTCTGGGACCCACTTCCTGATTGGCCAGGAGGAGGATCCGTGTGACAATAGCGAATTTTAATTCGCTATTGTCACACAAATGGGTGGGCTAGGGCGCAGTGCTCTGCGCCCCAGGTCCACCCTTTTTTGAAGCCTATTAGAGACACTGGCTCTAATCAGGTGATTCAGAAAAAAAAAAGCCCATTGAACTCCATGCATCCGGCACCCCGCATGTAGATTAGGGGGCTGGACGCATGGATAGGGGGGGGCGGCGCCCCTGCGCACCCAACGCACCAGCCGCCACTGATAGTATCTGTGTTCTAGAATTGTCACTTAAGTTGAGACATAATCTCCACATAGGCAGAGGAAACCGTAAAGGTGAACCAGCAGGCCCATATTTTGTGAGAAACGGGGGTTGATCTCTAAATGTATGGATCTTCCATATGGTATAAGTATTTAAGTTTTGAGTTTTTAAATGTCTTAATTCTTTTATTTTATTTTTATAGTTAATTAATTTGAAGCTTTTTCACAAAAAGAAAGAAAAACTTAAACTTAAAATGACAGTACCCTGTACAGTTCCTTTTTTTTTTTTTTTTTAAAGCTGTCTAATTTAATTACCTGAATCCACTATCACATGACATGCTGGGTCCGAAATCCTCTGCTCTTCCAAGGGGGACCATTCCTCCTTGTGTGCTCACGTCACTCTCTGGGTGGCATGAATGCTTGCCATTGGTTACCCAGCATTGAGGGTCTTCTTAGTCTCCAGAAGACTGCAGTGGCATGTTGACATTACAAGGGGCGTCAACAAGACCAGTCAGCATTGGGCCCGATCTTCTGTTAAAAACTAAATTGTGACTTGATGGGAGACAGCAACAGCAGCCTAAATGCTTTCTCAGTACAAGTTTCCTTTAAAAAGTAAAAGGTACCTTCAAATTACACATTGTTGGCCTGGGCAGACCTTTGTTAGATTCCTATCTTTTGCTTTTGTTGATAATGTCCTAGTCAGAGAAACCCATAAAATAATTCCCCCAAATATAAATAGACAATCACAAAAGTCGGATAAAAACACAAGCAGGAACCAGCTCTACATTTATAAGCTAAACGGAGGTGTATGTAAACTCAATGAACTTTGTAGTACTGAGAGAAGCTCCCATTTGATACACTGTGCACAGCAATACGGAGAGCAAGAAAGCCTCTGCCTGAGCATTACATGGTTAGTCAGGTTGTGGAGTATAGCAACAAAGATAGGTTGAAAAAAAATCCAAGTCCATCTAGTTCAACCTATAGTAAAAAATAAATAGAAAACCTTCATATACACAATCCTATACCCACAATCCTATACCCAAATGATTCCTGAGGAAGGCAAAAAAAAAAAAATATATAAAGCGTAGTCCAATTTGCTCCAGTGGGGGGAAAAATCCTTCTTGATTCCCCAGAAGGCAATCTGGATCAAAAATCTGTCATTGCCTATAAATGGTAATGCTCTCTGACACCTGCCTACAGGTTCTAATGACACCCCTATTGGCTGCCCACAGCCCCACACTAGATGCTGGTTGGTCTCCCATCACCCGGACCTAAACACATTTACACTTGTCAGCTGAGAGATGCCTCATGCTGCGGTTCCAGGGACATGGCCATGGATGCATACATTACGTGACAGATAACTTAAAAGCGTAACCCTCCCGGCAAATCCAGGATATTTTGAAAGTATGGAGGAGGGGGTTATTCTGTAGTCTAGGAGAAGAGAACTGGGAAGAACTGGGCAGGTGACGTCTGTTTTCCCCCCTGCAGGTGGTGCTCAACTGCAGCACAGTGCAGATGGAAAGGAAATCAGGAGGAACATGGTTCCTCTATGGCTTCCTGGGTCACTGGGGAAGTGATCCAGTTGGATGCTGACAGCCCATGTGATCCCGGTGGCCATCTTGGGCCAGGCAGAGTCTATTTAGGACCCTGGCTTCTGGGTTTGGCATGTATTCAGCATGTGGGTAGTGTTGGGACAGGTCACCCTTCTGTCAGACACAGTAATAGCAGTAGGGAAAGGTTCCAAATGAGTAAGGAAAGCTTAGGGATCCGACACTCTTCTTGGAAACAAATTCTGCCCCTGCAGATAGACGATGCCAGCTCTGCTGAGACCTGCTCTGCTACATGCTGCTTTCATCCTTGAGTGTTTCTGGTTTGGATTCCTTCCGCTAGGCTTGCTGTGAATGGTTTTTCATTGACTTCAAAACAAGTTCCTTTATCTGCACTTGGACCGTGTGGGTTATTGCCGCTGTACCCATCCTCAAGGGTGTGGAAGAGGGGCTGAGGACTCTGGTGTGGAAGGGGGGCTGGGAACTCTGATGTGAAGTGGGGGGCTAAGGCTGAGGGCTCTCATGTAAAAGGGGGACTCTTATCTGAGGGTGGCCCCATTTGAGATGTCGCACCTCATTATTTTGCTTGCGTTTAAAGGGTGCCATAAACACAAAAAAAGGCTTAGAAACACTGCTTTAGAGCAGTCAAAAAAGGAACTTTAGTTTATAGATATAGATATCCCAGAAAGCAAGCATTGCAAAAAAAAAAAAAATATATGCAAGAAAAATAGTTGCTCACATTACTTGTATAAAAAAATAACAGAAGATGTTATAAGTATTCATATGCTCCAAGGGCCAAAAGTAGAAAATGTAGAGTCAGCAACTAGGTCCTAATTAAATGCTAAGATGATTTCCATAGGCAGGTTACATTTTTAAACTCACATAGTTGCAGAGTTGTCTGATTCAAATGCTGAATAATTACTGACTGTAGCTTCATTTAAAGCGTAACTCCACTTTTGTTGAGAAAAAAACATTCCCCTCTGGGTGATCTCTGTACATTGCAAGTATTATAACATCCTTTGCTGCAGATTCCCACCTTTTGTTATTCTGAAGAAATCACTGTTTGTGTCTCTGTGCCCCTGTGCTGAGTGGGTCTGGGAGTGGTTTCATAATTATCAAACAGCTGTGCACCTGCAAAGCACTAATGAGGAAATCTGCTGGACCTGCATCCCTATAGACGTGTTCCTATTGGGATTATCTCACCAAAAATGACATCTTTTGTATCTTAGATCCTGAACCATTCCAAACAGGGACCTGCACTATGGTAAAGTGACTAATGTACTTAGCCAGAAAAATGGTTGCTAGATTTTGGATGAGTCCCTCTGTTCCTACAGTTGCACAATGGATAACCCAAGTTAATTCTATTTTGTTGAGAGAACAACTGGCCTACCATATTGCTGCTCGAAAGTTCTATACGGTCTGACAGGGTTGGCTTGACCACCCGGGACTGGCCCCATTCACAACTGGTGATGAGCGGGATAATGCAAGTTTAAACTTGGTAGCTGTCATTGGCCCGCTTCTTGAGGACCTCACCTGTCTCTCTCCTTTCTTTCCTTCTCCTCTCTTTCTTTTTTGTTTTTCTACGCCACTTCTCTCTTCCTACTCTACTACATTATATTCTATCTCACCACAGGATATATACAGTTGGCTAGTTCACTGCATGAGCTGTTGTAGGCCACTAGTGGTCTTGACCTTTGACCCTGAGGTTCTATGCCAATATTAGCTGATGTGGAAAATCGAGATTTGCTAATTGGGTTTTATTGTACTGTATATCTGTTGATGTTTTTCTCTGATTGGTTTGAAGGTGTGGTTACCAATACTGTACAATGTATTCATGCACTACTTGATGTATGTTCCTATCTTTGTCTTTTTGGTTATTAATAAATAAACTTTGGATTAAAAAAGAAAAATGACATCTTTGTTGCAGGGGATGCCGGAAATCGGACTTGTATCTTAGGCAGACTTCTGGGAAAATTGGTGAGCCAATCACACAAGCAGGAAATGATGTTTCTGGGGTGTGGTCAGTATACATTCTGTGTACAGAGCACCTCCAGGTAGCCATATTGCATTGCATTTTCAGAAAATTACAGCGGCTGCAGAATGAAAAGGAAAGGTCATTTTTAATAACATTCAATTACAATATGATTTGTGTCATAATTGTATACGCTATATTTTTTCTTTTTTTGCTATTTTTTCCCCACGAAAGTGGAGTTACCCTTTAAAAAACAAAAACAAAGGGCATTTAAAACAAGGCCATTAAAACCATTGCTGTCCTAAAAAAAAAAAAAAAAACACAAAAACTTCCAAGCCATGTTTATACTCCTTTTTGATATCTTTATTCAACCAGTCTTTTATAAGGGTGTACTCTAAAGTATTGGAGCTATTAGTTAGTAAAATCTTGACTTGTACTAATGCGTATCAGTTGACCAATTTACTATCTGGGGGGTTGACTCAGCTGTAGTGCTTCTGTCATTAAAGTCCTCTTTAGCCAGGAAATATGGTTCAGGACTTGTTGGCCCACTTTTATTTAACATGAAATAAAAGTTAAATTCCAATGCAAAAAAAGTTTATCAATTCTTTATTACCTTCTGGCTTGCTCTGGAAGAGCTGCTTCTCTGGCCTCCCACTTTAGGCCCCCGTCTGGTCCTCCAGACCATCCAACCATAGTTTGGACTCTGCATCTTTGTCTCCCTAAGCTCTCTCACAGCTCCCTGCTGCACTGGCTCACACCCTGGCCTCTGAGCAGGTTGAACTTCTGCCTTTTGGGTGGAGCCCTGAACTATTGTCAGGCCCTTGATTTAAAAGGGCTGTGTTCATGTGCACACAGCCTGTTGGTCTCCAGTAAAACCTGGGAATGGGGTTAAAGGCTCCACCCTCCCAGCAGGGCCCGGGACAAGAAGTGGCAGGAGGGCAGCTGCCCTGGGTACTGTGGTATCGTGTTAGGGGGGGGGCACCACAAGAAGATTGGGAGGAGGGGATTTATGTTGGAAGGGGGAAATAGGGGGGGTGGCAGGAGGAAAGTATTGTTCTAGTTGGGTAAATTTGGGGGGGAGCTAAGAATGGTTTTTAAGGGGGATTTAGGTTGGGAGGGGGGATGAGGGGGAAGAAGATTTGTGCTAGGAGGGGGGATTTGGGGGAAATTTGTGCTGGGACAGGGGATTCGAAGTAGAAGGGGGAGGACTTGTGCTAGGAGGAGTTAATTTTTTTGGGGGGGGGGGATTTGGGGGATGGGGGGCAAAGACTGGTGCTGGGAGAGGGAATTTCAGCAGGGGGCGATTGGTACTGGGAGGAAGGGGAATTTATGCTTGGGGGTAAACATGCAGAGTGCTCAAGTCTTTTTGTGGGGGGATGTTTGCTGATACATAATGCTCATACATCTTGGGGGTGGGCGCAGTTTGGCATGTTCGCCCTGGGCTCTAGAAGACCTTGTCCCGACACTGCCTTCCAGG
This sequence comes from Pelophylax lessonae, assembly GCF_965119305.1. Taxonomy (NCBI): domain Eukaryota; kingdom Metazoa; phylum Chordata; class Amphibia; order Anura; family Ranidae; genus Pelophylax; species Pelophylax lessonae. Next base: position 239,861,297 of record NC_138774.1, on the reverse strand, counting down.
ACTCTTTAAAGCCTCCGAACTTCAGAAACCAATCTGGGAGTTACAAAACCCGGAGGAAACTGAAAATCCACTCTTGTCTGTTCACAATAGATATTATGGAGCTTCTCATTCTGTATCCTTGAGAGTCCTCTTTGCCATTTACATCCTTTTTCACAGTGGCAGGGCCCAGCACTGTCAAACCAGATATAAGACAACTCTTTACCATGGAGACGTTTTAAGGGATGACTTCACTTTTACTAAAGGTGGCCCTTAAAAAAAAAAAAAGAGTCCTAATCCCTGAGTGCAGCTGGCATAGTTATACACTTACTTTTATCCTTGCTTCTAAACTGTATGTCCCTGTGCAGTCTTTGTATTAGATACATTCCGATGGGGTCCACTACCTGTGACATTATACAAACCCAATTCCAAAAAAGTTGGGACACTGTACAAATTAGTAAAAAAGGAATGGACTAATTTACAAATCTCATAAACTTATATTTTATTCACAATATAATATAGATAACATATCAAATGTTGAAAGTGAGACATTTTGAAATGTCATGCCAAATATTGGCTCATTTTGGATTTCATGAGAGCTACACATTCCAAAAAAGTTGGGACAGGTAGCAATAAGAGGCCAGAAAAGTTAAATGTACATATAAGGAACAGCTGGAGGACCAATTTGCAACTTATTCGGTCAATTGGCAACATGATTGGGTATAAAAAGGGCCTTTCAGAGTGGCAGTGTCCCTCAGAAGTCAAGATGGGCAGAGGATCACCAATCCCCCCAATGCTGTAACAAAAAATAGTGGAGCAATATCAGAAAGGAGTTTCTCAGAGAAAAATTGCAAAGAGTTTGAAGTTATCATCATCTACAGTGCATAATATCATCCAAAGATTCAGAGAATCTGGAACAATCTCTGTGCGTAAGGGTCAAGGCTAGTGTTGAGCGAACACGGACTGTATTATTCGTGTTCGTACCGAATAATTGGATTTTTTGTACCCGAACACGGACACGGACACTTTACTGTATGTTCGGGTAAAAATCCGTGTTCGGTCGTTTTATTTCCGGGTTTTGCATGCTTTGGCGCTCTTTTCATGGCGGGCTTTCAACAGCCAATCAACAATCGTTTAACTGGTGTGCCTTAAGCCATCCCAGCCATGCCTGCAAATGTCTCAGTAGCTGTGATTGGCCGTCTGAAGCATGTGACCAAGTCTTTATAAGTTCGAGGCAGCCGCAGCGGCGTCATTATGCTGCTTAGATTCAGGGACAGAGCACACATCAACGTGCTGGCTGCTGATTAGGGAAAGATAGGCAGGAAAAAACCATTTGTGTCCGGATAGAATTGAGGGACAGGTCGGAGTGTTTAGGCAGGGCGAGTTGTAGGCATTTTAGGGATAGAGTCTGCTGAATTATATAGGGTCAGTGTCTTCTACAAACTACAATCGATATTGCTGTGTGGGGGGTGGGGTGAATCTGCACTCAATCCTGATCTACGATCTCTTCTCAATCCTGTTAGGGACAGAGTCTGCTGAATTTTAGGGAAACTGTGTTCTACAAACTACAATCGATATTGCTGTGTGGGGGGTGGGGTGAATCTGCACTCAATCCTGATCTACGATCTCTTCTCAATCCTGTTAGGGACAGAGTCTGCTGAATTTTAGGGAAACTGTGTTCTACAAACTACAATCGATATTGCTGTGTGGGGGGTGGGGTGAATCTGCACTCAATCCTGATCTACGATCTCTTCTCAATCCTGTTAGGGACAGAGTCTGCTGAATTTTAGGGAAACTGTGTTCTACAAACTACAATCGATATTGCTGTGTGGTGTGGGATTGGAGATAGGCAGGTGTCAGTGATCCACATCCATTTTTCTGTGTGTGAGCTGCAGTGAACACAATCTTTTTGGGCTGCAGTGAACACAATCTTTTTGGGCTGCAGTGAACACAATCTTTTTGGGCTGCAGTGAACACAATCTTTTTGGGCTGCAGTGAACACAATCTTTTTGGGCTGCAGTGAACACAATCTTTTTGGGGTGCAGTGAACAAAATCTTTTTGGGGTGCAGTGAACACAATCCTTTTTGGTGTGCAGTGAACACAATCTTTGTGGGGTGCAGTGAACAAAATCCTTTGTGGGGTGCAGTGAACACAATCTTTTTGGGGTGCAGTGAACAAAATCCTTTTTGGGGTGCAGTGAACAACATCCTTTTTGGGGTGCAGTGAACACAATCTTTTTGGGGTGCAGTGAACAAAATCCTTTGTGGGGTGCAGTGAACACAATCTTTTTGGGGTGCAGTGAACACAATCTTTTTGGGGTGGAGTGAACAACATCCTTTTTGGGGTGCAGTGAACAAAATCCTTTTTGGGGTGCAGTGAACAAAATCATTTTTGGGGTGCAGTGAACACAATCTTTTTGGGGTGCAGTGAACACAATCTTTGTGGGGTGCAGTGAACACAATCTTTTTGGGGTGGAGTGAACAACATTCTTTTTGGGGTGCAGTGAACAACATCCTTTTTGGGGTGCAGTGAACACAATCTTTTTGGGGTGCAGTGAACACAATCTTTGTGGGGTACAGTGAACAGAATCTTTGTGGGGTGCAGTGAACACAATCTTTGGGGGGTACAGTGAACACAATCTTTGTGAGGTGCAGTGAACACAATCTTTGTGGGGTGCAGTGAACACAATCATTGTGGGGTGCAGTGAACTCAATCTTTGTGGGGTACAGTGAACACAATCTCATACTGAAGGTTTGAGGGTGCTGCCTGTTCCATACTCCCCCTACTCCTCATCTAGCCTTTTAGGGGTACAAACAATAGTAATTGGGGCCTAGTGTGGTTGTGTACGTGTGATATACATACACTTTTTTGGGATCATATTTTCTATTCCGCTATTTAATCAAAAACCTTTGGGGATCAGTTAAATTGGGGGATAGTCTGTGTTGGTACGTGTGAGAGAGATCCACCTTTCCAAGTTGTTGGGGTTCATCTCATACTTCTGAAGGTTTGAGGGTGCTGCCTGTTCCATACTCCCCCTACTCCTAGCCTTTTAGGGGTACAAACAATAGTAATTGGGGCCTAGTGTGGTTGTGTACGTGTGATATACATACACTTTTTTGGGATCATATTTTCTATTCCGCTATTTAATCAAAAACCTTTGGGGATCAGTTAAATTGGGGGATAGTCTGTGTTGGTACGTGTGAGAGAGATCCACCTTTCCAAGTTGTTGGGGTTCATCTCATACTTCTGAAGGTTTGAGGGTGCTGCCTGTTCCATACTCCCCCTACTCCTAGCCTTTTAGGGGTACAAACAATAGTAATTGGGGCCTAGTGTGGTTGTGTACGTGTGATATACATACACTTTTTTGGGATCATATTTTCTATTCCGCTATTTAATCAAAAACCTTTGGGGATCAGTTAAATTGGGGGATAGTCTGTGTTGGTACGTGTGAGAGAGATCCACCTTTCCACGTTGTTGGGGTTCATCTCATACTTCTGAAGGTTTGAGGGTGCTGCCTGTTCCATACTCCCCCTACTCCTAGCCTTTTAGGGGTACAAACAATAGTAATTGGGGCCTAGTGTGGTTGTGTACGTGTGATATACATACACTTTTTTGGGATCATATTTTCTATTCCGCTATTTAATCAAAAACCTTTGGGGATCAGTTAAATTGGGGGATAGTCTGTGTTGGTACGTGTGAGAGAGATCCACCTTTCCAAGTTGTTGGGGTTCATCTCATACTTCTGAAGGTTTGAGGGTGCTGCCTGTTCCATACTCCCCCTACTCCTAGCCTTTTAGGGGTACAAACAATAGTAATTGGGGCCTAGTGTGGTTGTGTACGTGTGATATACATACACTTTTTTGGGATCATATTTTCTATTCCGCTATTTAATCAAAAACCTCTGGGGATCAGTTAAATTGGGGGATAGTCTGTGTTGGTACGTGTGAGAGAGATCCACCTTTCCAAGTTGTTGGGGTTCATCTCATACTTCTGAAGGTTTGAGGGTGCTGCCTGTTCCATACTCCCCCTACTCCTAGCCTTTTAGGGGTACAAACAATAGTAATTGGGGCCTAGTGTGGTTGTGTACGTGTGATATACATACACTTTTTTGGGATCATATTTTCTATTCCGCTATTTAATCAAAAACCTCTGGGGATCAGTTAAATTGGGGGATAGTCTGTGTTGGTACGTGTGAGAGAGATCCACCTTTCCAAGTTGTTGGGGTTCATCTCATACTTCTGAAGGTTTGAGGGTGCTGCCTGTTCCATACTCCCCCTACTCCTAGCCTTTTAGGGGTACAAACAATAGTAATTGGGGCCTAGTGTGGTTGTGTACGTGTGATATACATACACTTTTTTGGGATCATATTTTCTATTCCGCTATTTAATCAAAAACCTCTGGGGATCAGTTAAATTGGGGGATAGTCTGTGTTGGTACGTGTGAGAGAGATCCACCTTTCCAAGTTGTTGGGGTTCATCTCATACTTCTGAAGGTTTGAGGGTGCTGCCTGTTCCATACTCCCCCTACTCCTAGCCTTTTAGGGGTACAAACAATAGTAATTGGGGCCTAGTGTGGTTGTGTACGTGTGATATACATACACTTTTTTGGGATCATATTTTCTATTCCGCTATTTAATCAAAAACCTTTGGGGATCAGTTAAATTGGGGGATAGTCTGTGTTGGTACGTGTGAGAGAGATCCACCTTTCCAAGTTGTTGGGGTTCATCTCATACTTCTGAAGGTTTGAGGGTGCTGCCTGTTCCATACTCCCCCTACTCCTAGCCTTTTAGGGGTACAAACAATAGTAATTGGGGCCTAGTGTGGTTGTGTACGTGTGATATACATACACTTTTTTGGGATCATATTTTCTATTCCGCTATTTAATCAAAAACCTCTGGGGATCAGTTAAATTGGGGGATAGTCTGTGTTGGTACGTGTGAGAGAGATCCACCTTTCCAAGTTGTTGGGGTTCATCTCATACTTCTGAAGGTTTGAGGGTGCTGCCTGTTCCATACTCCCCCCTACTCCTAGCCTTTTAGGGGTACAAACAATAGTAATTGGGGCCTAGTGTGGTTGTGTACGTGTGATATACATACACTTTTTTGGGATCATATTTTCTATTCCGCTATTTAATCAAAAACCTTTGGGGATCAGTTAAATTGGGGGATAGTCTGTGTTGGTACGTGTGAGAGAGATCCACCTTTCCAAGTTGTTGGGGTTCATCTCATACTTCTGAAGGTTTGAGGGTGCTGCCTGTTCCATACTCCCCCTACTCCTAGCCTTTTAGGGGTACAAACAATAGTAATTGGGGCCTAGTGTGGTTGTGTACGTGTGATATACATACACTTTTTTGGGATCATATTTTCTATTCCGCTATTTAATCAAAAACCTCTGGGGATCAGTTAAATTGGGGGATAGTCTGTGTTGGTACGTGTGAGAGAGATCCACCTTTCCAAGTTGTTGGGGTTCATCTCATACTTCTGAAGGTTTGAGGGTGCTGCCTGTTCCATACTCCCCCTACTCCTAGCCTTTTAGGGGTACAAACAATAGTAATTGGGGCCTAGTGTGGTTGTGTACGTGTGATATACATACACTTTTTTGGGATCATATTTTCTATTCCGCTATTTAATCAAAAACCTCTGGGGATCAGTTAAATTGGGGGATAGTCTGTGTTGGTACGTGTGAGAGAGATCCACCTTTCCAAGTTGTTGGGGTTCATCTCATACTTCTGAAGGTTTGAGGGTGCTGCCTGTTCCATACTCCCCCTACTCCTCATCTAGCCTTTTAGGGGTACAAACAATAGTAATTGGGGCCTAGTGTGGTTGTGTACGTGCGAGATACATACACTTTTTTTGATCATATTTCCTATTCCGCTATTCAATAAAAACCTTTGAGGATCAATTGAATTGCGGGATAGTCTGTGTCGGTACGTGTGAGAGAGATCCACCTTTCCAAGTTGTTGGGGTTCATCTCATACTTCTGAAGGTTTGAGGGTGCTGCCTGTTCCATACTCCCCCTACTCCTCATCTAGCCTTTTAGGGGTACAAACAATAGTAATTGGGGCCTAGTGTGGTTGTGTACGTGCGAGATACATACACTTTTTTTGATCATATTTCCTATTCCGCTATTCAATAAAAACCTTTGAGGATCAATTGAATTGCGGGATAGTCTGTGTCGGTACGTGTGAGAGAGATCCACCTTTCCAAGTTGTTGGGGTTCATCTCATACTTCTGAAGGTTTGAGGGTGCTGCCTGTTCCATACCCCCCCTACTCCTCATCTAGCCTTTTAGGGGTACAAACAATAGTAATTGGGGCCTAGTGTGGTTGTGTACGTGCGAGATACATACACTTTTTTTGATCATATTTCCTATTCCGCTATTCAATAAAAACCTTTGAGGATCAATTGAATTGCGGGATAGTCTGTGTCGGTACGTGTGAGAGAGATCCACCTTTCCAAGTTGTTGGGGTTCATCTCATACTTCTGAAGGTTTGAGGGTGCTGCCTGTTCCATACCCCCCCTACTCCTCATCTAGCCTTTTAGGGGTACAAACAATAGTAATTGGGGCCTAGTGTGGTTGTGTACGTGCGAGATACATACACTTTTTTTGATCATATTTCCTATTCCGCTATTCAATAAAAACCTTTGAGGATCAATTGAATTGCGGGATAGTCTGTGTCGGTACGTGTGAGAGAGATCCACCTTTCCAAGTTGTTGGGGTTCATCTCATACTTCTGAAGGTTTGAGGGTGCTGCCTGTTCCATACTCCCCCTACTCCTCATCTAGCCTTTTAGGGGTACAAACAATAGTAATTGGGGCCTAGTGTGGTTGTGTACGTGCGAGATACATACACTTTTTTTGATCATATTTCCTATTCCGCTATTCAATAAAAACCTTTGAGGATCAATTGAATTGCGGGATAGTCTGTGTCGGTACGTGTGAGAGAGATCCACCTTTCCAAGTTGTTGGGGTTCATCTCATACTTCTGAAGGTTTGAGGGTGCTGCCTGTTCCATACCCCCCCTACTCCTCATCTAGCCTTTTAGGGGTACAAACAATAGTAATTGGGGCCTAGTGTGGTTGTGTACGTGCGAGATACATACACTTTTTTTGATCATATTTCCTATTCCGCTATTCAATAAAAACCTTTGAGGATCAATTGAATTGCGGGATAGTCTGTGTCGGTACGTGTGAGAGAGATCCACCTTTCCAAGTTGTTGGGGTTCATCTCATACTTCTGAAGGTTTGAGGGTGCTGCCTGTTCCATACTCCCCCTACTCCTCATCTAGCCTTTTAGGGGTACAAACAATAGTAATTGGGGCCTAGTGTGGTTGTGTACGTGCGAGATACATACACTTTTTTTGATCATATTTCCTATTCCGCTATTCAATAAAAACCTTTGAGGATCAATTGAATTGCGGGATAGTCTGTGTCGGTACGTGTGAGAGAGATCCACCTTTCCAAGTTGTTGGGGTTCATCTCATACTTCTGAAGGTTTGAGGGTGCTGCCTGTTCCATACCCCCCCTACTCCTCATCTAGCCTTTTAGGGGTACAAACAATAGTAATTGGGGCCTAGTGTGGTTGTGTACGTGCGAGATACATACACTTTTTTTGATCATATTTCCTATTCCGCTATTCAATAAAAACCTTTGAGGATCAATTGAATTGCGGGATAGTCTGTGTCGGTACGTGTGAGAGAGATCCACCTTTCCAAGTTGTTGGGGTTCATCTCATACTTCTGAAGGTTTGAGGGTGCTGCCTGTTCCATACCCCCCCTACTCCTCATCTAGCCTTTTAGGGGTACAAACAATAGTAATTGGGGCCTAGTGTGGTTGTGTACGTGCGAGATACATACACTTTTTTTGATCATATTTCCTATTCCGCTATTCAATAAAAACCTTTGAGGATCAATTGAATTGCGGGATAGTCTGTGTCGGTACGTGTGAGAGAGATCCACCTTTCCAAGTTGTTGGGGTTCATCTCATACTTCTGAAGGTTTGAGGGTGCTGCCTGTTCCATACTCCCCCTACTCCTCATCTAGCCTTTTAGGGGTACAAACAATAGTAATTGGGGCCTAGTGTGGTTGTGTACGTGTGATATACATACACTTTTTTTGGATCATATTTTCTATTCCGCTATTCAATAAAAACCTTTCTAGGGCAAGATCTTAAATTACAGAAATATGAGGAGACCGTCAAATAAGGGCCGTGGCCTGGGTCGTGGTGCTGCTGGTAGAGCTCCTGTTGCAAGGAGAGGACATGGTCGATCTGTGCCAGCTACACGCACAAGTGAAACACCTTCCTCAAGTGTGAGTAGGCGACAGAACCTGCATCAGTATTTGGTAGGGCATCAAACGCCCCTAGAAGTGATGAGGCCAGAACAAGTTGAGGCGATAGTAGATTGGTTTGCTGCTGACAGTGCCTCCAGTTCCTTCACATTGTCTCCCACCCAGTCTACTGCAGAAAGGTCAGAGTTGGCACCTGCAGCCAATGTCCAACCGTCTTTCACCTCACCCCCTTGCAAATCAGGCCAGCAGTCTGAGCCCCAAGCCATACAGCAGTCTCTTATTCTTTTTGAGGACTCTGTCAGCAGGGTTTCCCAGGGCCATCCACCTAGCCCTGCCCCAGAAGTGGAAGAGATTGAGTGCAGCGATGCCCAACCACTTATTCCTCAAGATGAGTACATGCAAGGATCATCGCAGCACGTCTCCGATGATGACGAAACGCAGGTGCCAACTGCTGCGGCGTTCAGCATTGTGGAGACCGACAAGGAGGGCAGGGGTGAAGACTGGGTGGAAGATGATGTGGAGGACGATGAGGTCCTCGACCCCACATGGAATGAACGTCATGCAGGTGAACTGAGTAGTTTGGAGGAAGAGGCGGTGGTCGCACAGAGCCACCAGCACAGCAGAAGAGGGAGCAGGGTGCAGAAGCGGAGCGGCCGTGCCCTAGACACTACGCCCGCTACTGCCCAACGCAGCAAGGGAACGAGCGCACCAAAGTCAGCTCAAAGGAGTTCTCTAGCGTGGAAGTTCTTTAGAAAATGTGCTGATGACAGGACACGAGTGGTTTGCACCCTGTGCAATCAGAGCTTGAAGCGAGGCATGAACCTTCTCAACCTGAGCACAACCTGCATGATCAGGCATCTAAGTGCAAAGCACGAGCTGCAGTGGAGTACACACCTTCAAAACCAAGAAACGTCTCTGGCTCATCCTGCTTCCTCTTCTGCTGCAGTCTCGGCCGCTCCAGCCACATCTGTAGTGATACCGGCACCTGCCACCCCGCAAACAGACGATCTGTCAGCAACACCACCACCTGGGTCACCAACAACCATCTCCACAATGTCCCGTGGAAGCGTTCAGCTTTCCATCTCCCAAACACTTGAGAGGAAGAGGAAGTACCCCCCTACCCACCCGCGATCCCTGGCCCTGAATGCCAGCATTTCAAAATTATTGGCCTTTGAAATGCTGTCATTCCGTCTGGTGGAGACGCACAGTTTTAAAAACCTTATGTCGGTGGCTGTCCCACAGTACGTCGTGCCCAGCCGCCACTACTTTTCCAGGCAAGCCATCCCTTCCCTGCACAACCAAGTGGGGGAAAAAATCAGGTGTGCACTGCGCAACGCCATCTGTGCCAAGGTCCACCTAACTACGGATACGTGGACCAGTAAGCACGGTCAGGGGCGTTATATCTCCCTAACGGCACACTGGGTAAATGCAGTGGCGGATGGGCCTGAGGCGGATAGCAATTTGGCGCATGTCCTTCCACCACCGAGGATTGCAGGGCGCTTCAGTTTGCCTCCTGTTCCTAACTCCTCCTACTCCGCTTCCTCATCCTCTACCGCCTCCTCATCCGGACAGCGTAACACCTTCACCACCAACTTCAGCACGGCCAGGGGTAAACGACAGCAGGCAGTTTTACAACTTGCCTGTTTGGGGGACAAACCACACACCGCGCAGGAGTTGTGGAGGAGCATGGAACAGCAGACAAATGAGTGGTTGCTGCCAGCGAGCCTCAAGCCCGGCCTGGTGGTGTGCGATAACGGGCGAAATCTCATAGCAGCTCTGGGCCTAGCCGGTTTGACGCACATCCCTTGCCTGGCGCATGTGCTGAATTTGGTGGTGCAGAGGTTCCTTAAAAACTACCCCGATATGTCAGAGCTGCTGCAGAAAGTGCGGGCCGTTTGTGCGCACTTTCGGCGTTCTCACCCTGCTGCTGCTCGCCTGGCAGCGCTGCAGCGTAACTTCGGCCTTCCCGCTCACCGCCTCATATGTGACGTGCCCACAAGGTGGAACTCCACCTTGCACATGCTGGAAAGACTGTGCGAGCAGCAGCAGGCCATAGTGGAGTTTCAGCTGCAGCACGCACGCGTGAGTCGCTCTGCGGAACAGCACCACTTCACCACCAATAACTGGGCCTCCATGCGAGACCTGTGTGCCTTGTTGCGCTGTTTTGAGTACTCCACCAACATGGCCAGTGGCAATGACGCCGTTCTCAGCTTAACTATCCCACTTCTATGCCTCCTTGAAAAAACAATTCGGGCGATGATGGAAGAGGATGTGGCACAGGATGAGGAGGAGGAGGAGGATGAAGAGGTAACATTTCCAAGGCTTTCAGGGCAGTCATTCGCAAGGGGCTCCGAGGGTGGGTTCCTGCACACGCAAACGCCAGGGACGCAATTGTCCAGCAGGGGCACAGTTCTGGAGGATGAGGAGGATGAGGAGGAGGAGGAGCTGGAGGAGGAGATGGAACCATGTTCACAGCAGGGTGGCACCCAGGCCAGCTCATGGCCATCACTGGTGCGTGGCTGGGGGGATACAGAGGACACGGACCATACACCTCCCACAGAGGACAGCCTTTCGTTGCCTCTGGGCAGCCTGGCACACATGAGCGATTACATGCTGCAGTGTCTCCACAACGACCGCCGAGTTGCCCACATTCTAACTTGTGCTGATTACTGGGTGGCCACGCTGCTGGATCCCCGTTACAAGGACAACGTACCGTCCTTAATTCACTCACTGGAGCGCGATCGCAAGATGCGCGAGTACAAGCGCACGCTGGTAGACGCCATGCTGCTGGCATTCCCATCTGACAGCGGGGCCACAGTGGAAGCACAAGGCAGAGGAGGAGGAGGAGGAGGTCGCCAACGCAACCAGGGCACCGCCAGCACCTCAGAAGGCAGGGTTAGCATGGCCGAAATGTGGAAAAGCTTTGTCAGCACGCCACAACAAACAGCAGCACCAGCAGCTCAGATGGAACGTCTTAGCAGGAGGCAGCATTTTACCAACATGGTGGAGCAGTATGTGTGCACACGCCTACATGTAGTGAATGACGGGTCTGCCCCCTTCAACTTCTGGGTCTCCAAATTGGGCACATGGCCTGAGCTTGCCCTTTACGCCTTGGAGGTGCTGGCGTGCCCTGCAGCCAGTGTATTATCTGAACGGGTATTTAGCACGGCTGGGGGCGTTATAACAGACAAGCGCAGCCGCCTGTCCAGAGACAATGTGGACAAGCTCACGTTCATTAAAATGAACCAGGCATGGATCCCACGGGACTTTTCCGTACCTTATGCAGAATAGCAATGGATACCGACCTTACCCACCCATTGTTCCATTTTTGCTCTTTCTCACTCTTTTGGGGTGTACCCTCATTTAAAATTTGTGAAAAGAAGCAGTGTTGGCTACCTCGTCCTCCTCCTCAGGGCCAGATTAATGTAGGGTCTATTGGAGCTGCAGCTCCAGGCCCCTACCTTTTATATAGGCCCCGGGTTGGCCATATTCACTGTTACCGCTCTTCTGTCACTTGTAAACACAGAAGTCTGGCTTCTATGCTCGCTTCCCCAGGCAGCACCCTCAGAACCTCCCCACACAGCGTGAAGGCCGGACAAGGAGGGACAGTTGGCGATGCATGGATGTGTTTATGGGCTTCAGAGACAGCATCCCATGTTGAATTAGGCATGCATGGCTGCACCCTTCCTCCTCTGGGTGCATGGCAAGGCACGGCCCTAAGGCCCTTCAAAATCCTCAGCACCAAGCCCATGATGCTGTTAATCCGGCCCTGGTCCTCCTCCACCGCCGCTTCCACCTACACCGCCCATAGGTGTGCGCAGCCTATTGCATTAAGGTGTGCACCCCAAAGTTGAAATACACATGCATGTGTTTGCCAGCAGGGAGAGTAATGTATCGGGGCCATGTACCTGTAGGCAAGGAGAAATAGAGCAGAGCAGGTCCCAGGGAGATCTTTCCCATCTCCTCACTGGCAATGCTATGTGCCCTAGGTGATTAGGGTGTGCCCAGGCACACCCAGCACACCCTGTGCGCACGCCTATGTCACCGCCACATCCACCACCACCTCAACCTCCCTCCTACTCCATATGGGCCTCGTCCTTCAGAGATGAAGAAGAACATTGTTTTATTTTTCTGTTTTTTTTTGTTGTTTTAAGTTATTTCCCTATCCACATTTGTTTGCAGAGCACTTGCCATGCTCTTAATTACGTTTTGCTGCCATTTGCAGCACTCTAGCCCTTTCCTTTGGTGTTTTAGAGCCATTTTAGTGCCTTAAAGTTCGGGTCCCCATTGACTTCAATGGGGTTCGGTGTCCGGGAAAAGTTCGGTAAAAGTCCGGGACACGGACCCGGACTTTTTTTTAAAGTTCGGCCGAACCCGTCGAACACGGACATCTAGGTGTCCGCTCAACCCTAGTCAAGGCCGAAAAACCATATTGGATGCCCGTGATCTTCGGGCCCTTAGATGGCACTGCATCACATACAGGAATGCTACTGTAATGGAAATCACAACATGGGCTTAGGAATACTTCCAGAAAACATTGTCGGTGAACACAATCCACCGTGCCATTCACCGTTGCTGGCTAAAACTCTATAGGCCAAAAAAGAAGCCAAATCTAAACATGATCCAGAAGCGCAGGCGTTTTCTCTGGGCCAAGGCTCATTTAAAATGGACTGTGGCAAAGTGGAAAACTGTTCTGTGGTCAGACGAATCAAAATTTGAAGTTCTTTTTGGAAAACTGGGATGCCATGTCATCCGGACTAAAGAGGACAAGGACAACCCAAGTTGTTCTCAGCCTGCATCTCTGATGGTATGGGGATGCATGAGTGCGTGTGGCATGGGCAGCTTACACATCTGGAAAGGCACCATCAATGCTGAAAGGTATATCCAAGTTCTAGAACAACATATGCTCCCATCCAGACGTTGTCTCTTTCAGGGAAGACCTTGCATTTTCCAACATGACAATGCCAGACCACATACTGCATCAATTACAACATCATGGCTGCGTAGAAGAAGGATCCGGGTACTGAAATGGCCAGCCTGCAGTCCAGATCTTTCACCCATAGAAAAAATCATAAAGAGGAAGATGCGACAAAGAAGACCTAAGACAGTTGAGCAACTAAAAACATGTATTAGACAAGAATGGGACAACATTCCTATTCCTAAACTTGAGCAACTTGTCTCCTCAGTCCCCAGACGTTTGCAGACTGTTATAAAAAGAAGGGATGTCACACAGTGGTAAACATGGCCTTGTCCCAACTTTTTTGAGATGTGTTGATGCCATAACATTTAAAATCAATTTATTTTTCCCTTAAAATGATACATTTTCTCAGTTTAAACATTGGATATGTCATCTATGTTGTATTCTGAATAAAATTTTGAAATTTGAAACTTCCACATCATTGCATTCTGTTTTTATTCACAATTTGTACAATGTCCCAACTTTTTTGGAATCGGTTTGTATTTATTAAAAACACTTTAAGGGCCTGTGTTAATGGGCTAATGCAGCTTGCTTTTGACATAAGTTTGAGATGTTTGAGAGATGATTTAAAATCCATTGCATTTGACTTGTGGTTGGCCTGCATTTGAACTACTTTAGCTGCTTTTGCATTCCCATAGGCTTGTATGGGGGGGGGGGGGGGGAGTTCTGAAAAAAACAAAATCCTATCAACAATATCCCTAAAGTAAACCATTCCTAAAAGAACTATATTGGCCTCATTGTAAATATTTTAGCTGCCTGGCCATTATGAAGACATACTGGCTATGCTGATCTTTAAATCATTGACCCTGAACTAGTTAATGGCTGCATCCTATCAATATCCAGGCTGCCGTAATGCCTGCAGGCATAATGATGTCAAGGTTGATGGGGAGCTGGGGATTTTCACATTGAATTTATAATCCTGTGATCAGGATAGAGACCAGGCTTCTTTATTAGTATATCCTGCAGTGACTGATCCAAGAGGCTCCAATTACTGAGTACTTATTGGTTCATGTTTAGTGTCCCATTAAATTTAGGAAGGGGGGGGGGGGGGGGGAATTGCAGATTCTCTGTTCTCAATATCCATCTGTGTTGAAGCATATTTCACCAGCACACCATGGATCTTCAGTAGAGCATCCAAAAGTTTATTAAACAGACCACAACACACAGGTAAATTGCTAAGTTTCTGGGCCATGCAGGACCCCTTAATCATGACTGATGAAGGGATCCTGTGTGGCCCTAAAACTTTGCAATTTTCTACTCTGATGTGATCACTTTAATACATGGGAAACAGGGTGGGCAAGTGGTTAGCATTTCGGCCTAGCAGCACTAGGGTTGTCGGTTTGAATGCGTGGGTTTCCACAGGGTACCCCAGTTTCCTCCCACACTTTAATAAAAATGCTGGTGGATTAATAGGCTCCTGTCTAAATTGGCCCTAGTATGTGTACTGTATGTATCAATGTGAGTTATGGACCTTAACCACTACCACCGGAGGATTTTCCTGCTGTATGTCCAGGCTACTTTTTGCGATTCGCCACTGTGCGACTTTAACTGACAATTGCGCAGTCATGCAACGCCGTACCCAAACGAAATTTACGTCCTTTTTTTCCCACAAACAGAGCTTTCTTTTGGTGGTTTTTGATCACCTCTGCGCTTTTCATTTTTTGCGATATTAATAAAAAAAGCGACAAATTTGAAAAAATAACAATATTTTTCTACTTTGACATATCCAATATATTCAATTTTTGTCATATATTTAGGCCAAAATGTATTTAGCTACATGTCTTTGACAAAAAAATTCTCAATGAACGTATTTTTAACCGCTTTAAGACCGGAAGATTTTACCCCATTCCTGACCAGGCCATATTTTGCGATTCGGCACTGCGTTACTTTAACAGACAATTGCGCGGTCGTGCGATGCTGTACCCAAATTAAATGTATGTCTTTTTTTTCCTTTTGGTGGTATTTGATCACCTGTGCAATTTTTACTTTTTGCGCTATATACAAAAAAAGAGCGACAATTTTGAAAAAATAACAATATTTTTCACATTTTTTTAAATGAAATTCCCCCCCCCCCCCCCAAAAAATGTAAAAATCAAATTTTTTTAACATTTTAGGCCAATTTGTTTTCTGCTACATATTTTTGGTTAAAAAAATTGCAATAAGCGTATTTTGATTGGTTTGCGCAAAAGTTATCGCAGCTACTAACTACGGGAAATTTATGTCATTTTTTATTTATTTTTTTTTTTTTTAACTAGTAATGGCAGCGATCTGCGATTTTTTTTGCGGGACTGCGACATTGCGGCGGACAGATTGGACCCTTGACTGACATTTTTGACACTTTTGGGGGTACCAGTGACATTACTTCAGTAATCAGTGCTATAAATATGCACGGTTACTGTAGAAATGACACTGGCAGGGAAGGGGTTAACTTTTATTGGTGATCAAGGGGTTAATGTATGCCTGGTGGTTACTAACGTGTGTGAGGGGAGGGGACTGTGTGACACAGGCACAGATCGCAGGTTCAGCTATGCTGAATCCTGCAATCTGTCACTGTTTGTCACTTAGGAGATCCGCCCGCTTTCTTTACACAAGCGGGCGGATCTCCACACACGATCCCCGACGATCGGGGAAGAGCGGCGGTGATCACCGCCACTCCTCCCCTGGCCCGACTCCCGCTGTGACTGAATACAGCGGGAGCGAGCCTCCGGCTGCGCGCGCGCCGCCCACATGGGGAGGAGTCCAGCGACGTAGACCACTTTGCTGCAGTACCAGCTCAGTGAGTGGTCGGCAAGTGGTTAAATTGTAAGCTCCTTGAGGGCAGTGACTGTACAATATTTGTATGTAAAATGCTGCATAAATGAATGGCACTATAAAAGTACCTTTAATAAATAAATACATTTTTGTATGCTAATCTGAAGATGTTTGGTGTGTTGGCAATATATGTTTTGAATTGTGTTGATACCAGTTCTCAGCTGGTAGGTGCTACAGCACCTATTACTTCAAGCCGTCTCCAGGAACGTGCAATGGCAATATTCCATTCAATATCCATCTAAAGCATGAAGAGAAGGCAACAGCAACCTATTAAGCATAGGCGGCTCTCTAATTAGGCAATTTAGGCGGTCGCCTAAGGCCTCGCACCTACAGGGGCCTCGCGGCCAGTGGTGGAGCGACAACATTTAGAAGGGTGCAGTCAGGGAAATCTCCCAAGTAAAATATTGTTTTAGATCCTCGGATATAAAAGTTGCAGCAGTGTGCTGCAGTCCCTTCACTGCGGCTGCCAGGTGTCTGTTGTCCGCTGACACTTACCCCGCCTTCTCTGCCTGGGGATTGGCCGTCTGATCATGTAATCCTAAGATGTGGAGGAATCGGTGGACGTGTACCTGCATCAGTAGGAAGTGACTGCCCGGTCAGCTCACTCTGCTATCATCGGTTGTTGCTCCGGGAGGAGAGCTCTGCCATGGCCCAGGAACCAGGCCCCAACTTGTCACTCTGCAGGCTAGTCATAGATTTGTGGTGTCTACTACGCAAAGGGGGTGAGTAGCCCCAGGGAAGTTGGAAGAGTCTTAGAATGGTTGGTGGAGTAGGAGGAGGAGAAGAAGGCCCTGGGTGGCTGGGGGAGGAGAGGGTGGCTGGGTGGCTAGGGGAAAAGGAGAGGGGCGATGGGTGGCTAGGGGAAAAGGAGAGGGTCCCTGTGTGGCTAGGGGAAAAGGAGAGGGGCGATGGGTGGCTAGGGGAAAAGGAGAGGGTCCCTGGGTGGCTAGGGGAAAAGGAGATGGTCCCTGGATGGCTAGGGGAAAAGGTGAGGGTCCCTGAGTGGCTGAAGGAGAAGAAGAGGGGCCCCTGGGTGGCTGGAGGATGAGAAGGAGAGGGCCCCTGAGTGGCTGGAGGAGAAGGAGAGGGGCCCCTGGGTGGCTGGAGGAAAAGGAGAGGGGCCCTGGGTGGCTGTGGAAGAAGGAGAGGGCCCCTGGGTGGCTGGGGGAGAAGGAGAGGGCCCCTGGGTGGCTGGGGGAGGAGGAGAGCCCCCCCCCCCCGTGACGCCAGAGTCAGTTGCCAGGGAAGAGAGTGGAGCTGAGCCAGTCCTGCATATCTGACATCAAAGCCAAACATGGTGGAGATGGAGCCCTTTGCCCTGCACAATAACAGCACCCAAGGTGGAAGGTGAGGGGTAGCGGGGCTGTGACATTATATAGCATATGGACTCTGTACATTATTGGTAGTTTTGGTTGGAGTTGTCCTTTAGATGTTTAACTCTGTTGTTTTTCAACCCAGCTGTAAGGGACTGAGGAACCCACTATGCTGGGACTTATAGTGCCCTAGAATGTGGAGGACTGAGGAATCCTCAGTCCCTCACAGAGGGCACTACAAGTTCCAGAATAGCAGGCTGCCATGCCTTAGTCCCCACAGAGGGCACTACAAGTCCAAGCATAGCAGGCTTCCATTCCTCAGGGGGGAATGGCAGTGCACTATACTGGAATTTACAGTGTCCTCTGTGGGGACTCAGGTATGGCAGCCTTCTGCAGTGGGACTTGTCATGCCCTTGACTGTGGCGGACTGGAGAAGGGAAGTGTAAGGGGGGTCTCTTGAAACTCTGATGCAAGGGGGAGCTTTGGTGACCACAGAGTTCCCTTTTACACCAGAGTCCCCAGCTTTCCCCCCCCCCAAATCAGGATTCCCAGAACTCTCCTTACATCAGAGTCTCCAGCATTCCCCCTTAAATCGGGGGTTCCCAGAACTCCCCTTACTTCAGAGTCCCCAAAATTCCTCCTAAATCAGGGTTCCCAGAACTCCTCTTACATCAGTCTTCAGAGTTCCCTCTTACAGTGTAAGGGGGAAACTCTGGAGACTCTGATGTAAAGGGGGCTCTATGAAATTTGATTTAAGTGGGGGACTCTAATGTAAAGAGGAATTCTGTGGACTCTGATGTAAGGAGGAGATGCTGGGGGGAATCTGATTTAAAGGAGAACTCTTATGTAAGGGGGGACACTGAACTCTGATGTAAGGAGGGACTCAGGGAATCATGAATTATAGGGAAATGCTGGAACTGTGATGTAAAAGCAGACATATATATATATATATATACACACATACATACCCGATGTTTAATGATCTTTGATTAAAGTTTGATTGGTTAGAGAAAATTCTAGAAACTGTGAATTCATAGTACAAAGGTTAAGGCTCTTAATATATGCAATTTATACATTTATTTTTATCGCTTGAATTATCTTTCCCATTATGGGCGTGAGTGGGGCCTCATGTCCAAGTTTTGCCTTAGGCCTCACAAAGCCTAGAGCCGCCTCTGCTATTAAGACCAGTCTTTTTTAACATTTATAATATCAAAAAGGAACCCTTAAAATACATTTTTGGGCGCAGGGAAACCCTGCTAATACGGTAATTACTAGATCTACTGCTCAAGTACATTACTGTTATGGTCAGTGCAAAGCATGCACTATAAATATGTGGTCAATAGGAAGAATCCAGCTTACAAATAGCTAAAAACATCATTGGTTTCAGTGGTTAATTATCTAACCGGGAGACATTGCTTATTGCTCTAGGAACCTCTAGCAATCTCTGGTGGAATCCTAGTTAAGTAAGGCTGATTTAGACCTCTGATGTCTCCATATAGTGGGCCTGTCATCATTCTAGAAGTGAGGAAGTTTCAACTGCTTGCCATTTATAGGGGAGGAAAGTTTTATTCCCCTGGGAGTAAAAAATTGACATAGTGATTAATTATTCCTTGGGCCTACAGAAAGCCATAAACAGGACCCATGAATACTCCAACATGACAACCCCTGAAAAATAATAATGTGTGAAAATCCTTAAAAACTCAAGAATATATAAGAAATTTACACATGTATGAAGTCAAGCACGTACTCACTCTGTAACATATACTGTATAGAATTAGTACACTCATGCATAAAACATTACCCTGCCAAGTAGATACTTTCAGATGTTAGTAGTTGAAGGGCTACTACTGTGAAAAAAAACTTTGCATACTGGCACCGTAATTTAATGTACATTTTATGTGTGATAAAATAATTTGGTAACACTCCTTTTTATTTTATATATTCTAATATGTATTTTTCTCTACCTTTATATTGTGATTTAAAGTAGTATTAAACCCTCAGGATTGTTTAGTTTAATGCACACAATTATTTGTCAAAATTCTTATTCCAGCACTTGCAGTTTAAAGCTTTCAGGGGTGCTGGCTCCTGCTCTCATAGTACTGCTTCTATGAACATCCAGTCTTCATAGGAAAGAGGTAACAGTGGATTGTGCGCTCTTGGGTCAGTGTGTTAGCTTGCAGAAGGGTGGTGGTGGGAGCATGGGAGTGCCTTTCCATCCTAGGCACAGTGAGAAGGGAGACAAAGCTCTGGTCCCTGGATAAAAGAGTGCTGCCTCGAGACACTTCAAGCAAAAAGAGCCCTGAAACCAGAAACCTGGGGCAATAATTATGGCACCAGCCTAAAATGGTACATAGGCAATAATTATTAGATAAAGAAACTGCATACTCAGTAAATAATTAAATCAGCTGCTAAAAGTGCTTAAACAGAGGAATTAATATCACTTTAATACTCATTTTGGGGATGTTCAAACAGGGTAAAACTTCCCTTACTTTAAGGTCCCATGGCAGCTAGTGCTCTTGTCCTCTCTCTTCCCAGAAACTAGACAGATCCTCTAACACCACCAAGCAAAATGTTGCTGGTCCTGCATTGTACTAATTATGAAGGGGAGAGGGATGTTGGACACCAGCAAGAGGATTGGGTTCATGGAAATCAGCAAGAGGGACTGTGACTGTGAATAAGAGGTTTTATTCTGTGTAATTGCAGGGGCTGCGGGCATGGTACAGGAGATTCAGGGGCTGCGGACATGGTACAGAAGGAGGCAGCGGGCATGGTACAGGAGATGCAGGGGCTGAGGGCATGGTACAGGAGATGCAGGGGCTGCGGGCATGGTACAGGAGGAGGCAGCGGGCATGGTACAGGAGATGCAGAGGCTGCGGACATGGTACAGGAGGAGACAGCGGGCAGGGTACAGGAGATGTAGGGGCTTCGGGCATGGTACAGGAGATGTAAAAGGCTGTGGACATGGTACAGGAGGAGGCAGCAGGCTTGGTACAGGAGATGCAGAGGCTGTGGGCATGGTACAGGAGATGCAGAGGCTGCGGGCATGGTACAAGAGAAGCAGAGACTGCAGGCATGGTACAGGAGATGCAGAGGCTGCGGACATGGTACAGGAGGAGACAGCGGGCAGGGTACAGGAGATGTAGGGGCTTCGGGCATGGTACAGGAGATGCAAAAGGCTGTGGACATGGTACAGGAGGAGGCAGCAGGCTTGGTACAGGAGATGCAGAGGCTGTGGGCATGGTACAGGAGATGCAGAGGCTGCGGGCATGGTACAAGAGAAGCAGAGACTGCAGGCATGGTACAGGAGATGCAGGGGCTGTGAAAATTGTACAGGAGGAGGCAGCAGGCATGGTACAGGAGATGTAGGGGCTGCGGGTATGGTACAAGAGATGCAAAGGGTGCAGGCATGGTACAGGAGATGCAGAGGCTGCGGGCATGGTATAGGAGATGCAGAGGCTGCAGGCATGGTACAGGAGATGCAGGGGCTGAGGGCATGGTACAGGAGATGCAGGGGCTGCGGGCATGGTACAGGAGGAGGCAGCGGGCATGGTACAGGAGATGCAGAGGCTGCGGACATGGTACAGGAGGAGACAGCGGGCAGGGTACAGGAGATGTAGGGGCTTCGGGCATGGTACAGGAGATGTAAAAGGCTGTGGACATGGTACAGGAGGAGGCAGCAGGCTTGGTACAGGAGATGCAGAGGCTGTGGGCATGGTACAGGAGATGCAGAGGCTGCGGGCATGGTACAAGAGAAGCAGAGACTGCAGGCATGGTACAGGAGATGCAGAGGCTGCGGACATGGTACAGGAGGAGACAGCGGGCAGGGTACAGGAGATGTAGGGGCTTCGGGCATGGTACAGGAGATGCAAAAGGCTGTGGACATGGTACAGGAGGAGGCAGCAGGCTTGGTACAGGAGATGCAGAGGCTGTGGGCATGGTACAGGAGATGCAGAGGCTGCGGGCATGGTACAAGAGAAGCAGAGACTGCAGGCATGGTACAGGAGATGCAGGGGCTGTGAAAATTGTACAGGAGGAGGCAGCAGGCATGGTACAGGAGATGTAGGGGCTGCGGGTATGGTACAAGAGATGCAAAGGGTGCAGGCATGGTACAGGAGATGCAGAGGCTGCGGGCATGGTATAGGAGATGCAGAGGCTGCAGGCATGGTACAGGAGATGCAGGGGCTGCAGACATGGTACAGAAGGAGGCAGCGAGCATGTTACAGGAGATGCAGAGGCTGTGGGCAGGGCACAGGAGATGCAGAGGCTGCTGACATTGTCCAGGAGGAGGCAGCAGGCATGGTACAGGAGATGCAGGGGCTGCAGACATGGCACAGGAGGAGGCAGCAGGCATGGTACAGGAGGAGGCAGAGGCTGTGGACATGGTACAGGAGGATGCAGCGAGCATAGTACAGGAGATGCAGAGGCTACGTCCATGTACAGGAGATGCAGGGGCTGCATACAGGAGGAGGTACAGGGTGATAAAGGAGGAAGCAGCAGGCATGGTACAGGAGATGCAGGGGCTGCAGGCATGGTACAGGAGGAGGCAGCAGGCATGGTACAGGAGATGCAGGGGCTGCGAGCATGGTATAGGAGATGCAAGGGCTGCAGGCATGGTATAGGAGATGCAGGGGCTGCGGGCATGGAACAGGAGATGCAGGGGCTGCGGACATGGTACAGAAGGAGGCATCAAGCATGTTACAGGAGATGCAGAGGCTGTGGAATGGCACAGGAAATGCAGAGGCTGCGGACATGGTACAGGAGGAGGCAGTGGGGCTTGGTACAGGAGATGCAGAGGCTGCGGGCATGGTTCAGGAGAGGCAGAGACTGTGGGCATGGTACAGCAGATGCAGTGGCTGTGAAAATGGTACAGGAGGAGGCAGCGGGCAGGGTACAGGAGATGTAGGGGCTGCGGGCATGGTACAGGAGATGCAGAGGGTGCGGACCTGGTACAGGAGATGCAGAGGCTGCGGGCATGGTACAGGAGATGCAGGGGCTGCGGGCATGGTACAGAAGGAGGCAGCGGGCATGTTACAGGAGATGCAGAGGATGTGGGCATGGCACAGGAGATGCAGAGGCTGTGGACATTATACAGGAGGAGGCAGCGGGCATTGTACAAGAGATGCAGGGGCTACGGGCATGGTACATGAGATGCAGGAGGCTGCGGGCATGGTACAGGAGATGCAAAGGCTGCGGGCATGGTATAGGAGATGCAGAGGCTGCAGGCATGGTACAGGAGATGCAGGGGCTGTGGGCATTGTACAGGAGGAGGCAGAAGGTATGGTACAGGAGGAGACAGAGGCTGCGAACATGGTACAGGAGGATGCAGCGGGCATAGTGCAGGAGATACAGGGGCTGCGGGCATGGTACACAATGGTACAGGAGGAGGCAGCAGGCATGTTAGAGGAGATGCAGGGGCTGCAGGCATTGTACAGGAGATGCAGGGGCTGCGGGCATGGTATAGGAGATGCGAGGGCTGTGGGCATGGTGCAGGAGATGCAGGGGCTGTGGGCATGGTGCAGGAGGAGGCTGCGGGCATAGTACAGGAGGAGGAAGCAGGCATGGTACAAGAGATGCAGGAACTGCGAACATGGTACAGGAGGAGGCAGCAGGCATGGTACAGGAGGTGCAGGGGCTGTGGGCATGATACAAGAGATGATACAGGAGTCCAAGAAGTCATCATACAGCAAACCCTACGGGGAAAGTGCTACACTAATGTTTCCTGATATACCAACCCAAACCCCCTCCTGTTACCAGTTTTCCAAGCAAGTTACAGTGCCTTGCGAAAGTATTCGGGCCCCTTGAACTCTGCGACCTTTTACCACATTTCAGGCTTCAAACATAAAGATATAAAACTGTAATTTTTTGTGAAGAATTAACAACAAGTGGGACACAATCATGAAGTGGAACGAAATTTATTGGATATTTCAAACTTTGTTAACAAATAAAAAACTGAAAAATTGGGCGTGCAAAATTATTCAGCCCCTTTACTTTCAGTGCAGCAAACTCTCTCCAGAAGTTCAGTGAGGATCTCTGAATGATCCATTGTTGACCTAAATGACTAATGATGATAAATAGAATCCACCTGTGTGTAATCAAGTCTCCGTATAAATGCACCTGCACTGTGATAGTCTCAGAGGTCCGTTTAAAGTGCAGAGAGCAACATGAAGAACAAGGAACACACCGGGCAGGTCCAGGATACTGTTGTGGAGAAGTTTAAAGCCGGATTTGGATACAAAAAGATTTCCCAAGCTTTAAACATCCCAAGGAGCACTGTGCAAGCGATAATATTGAAAATGCAAGGAGTATCAGACCACTGCAAATCTACGAAGACCTGGCCGTCCCTCTAACCTTTCAGTTCATACAAGGAGAAGACTGATCAGAGATGCAGCCAAGAGGCCCATGATCACTCTGGATGAACTGCAGAGATCTTCAGCTGAGGTGAGAGACTCTGTCCATAGGACAACAATCAGTCGTATACTGCACAAATCTGGCCTTTATGGAAGAGTGGCAAGAAGAAAGCCATTTCTTAAAGATATCCATAAAAAGTGTCGTTTAAAGTTTGCCACAAGCCACCTGGGAGACACACCAAACATGTGGAAGAAGGTGCTCTGGTCAGATGAAACCAAAATCGAACTTTTTGGCAACAATGCAAAACGTTATGTTTGGCGTAAAAGCAACACAGCTCATCACACGGAACACACCATCCCCACTGTCAAACATGGTGGTGGCAGCATCATGGTTTGGGCCTGCTTTTCTTCAGCAGGGACAGGGAAGATGGTTAAAATTGATGGGAAGATGGATGGAGCCAAATACAGGACCATTCTGGAAGAAAACCTGATGGAGTCTGCAAAAGACCTGAGACTGGGATGGAGATTTGTCTTCCAACAAGACAATGATCCAAAACATAAAGCAAAATCTACAATGGAATGGTTCACAAATAAACATATCCAGGTGTTAGAATGGCCAAGTCAAAGTCCAGACCTGAATGCAATCGAGAATCTGTGGAAAGAACTGAAAACTGCTGTTCACAAACGCTCTCCATCCAACCTCACTGAGCTCGAGCTGTTTTGCAAGGAGGAATGGGAAAAAATTTCAGTCTCTCGATGTGCAAAACTGATAGAGACATACCCCAAGCGACTTACAGCTGTAATCACAGCAAAAGGAGGTGCTACAAACAGGGCCGGATTAAGAGCATCATGGGCTTGGTGCTGAGGATTTTGAAGGGCCTTAAGGGCCGTGCCTTGGCATGCACCCAGAGGAGGAAGGGTGCAGCCATGCATGCCTAATTCAACATGGGATGCTGTCTCTGAAGCCCATAAACACATCCATGCATCGGCAACTGTCCCTCCTTGTCCGGCCTTCGTGCTGTGTGGGGAGGTTCTGAGGGAGCTGCCTGGGGAAGCGAGCATAGAAGCCAGACTTCTGTGTTTACAAGTGACAGAAGAGCGGTAACAGTGAATATGGCCAACCCGGGGCCTATATTAAGGTAGGGGCCTGGAGCTGCAGCTCCAATAGCCCCTATGTTAATCTGGCCCTGGCTACAAAGTATTAACTTAAGGGGGCTGAATAATTTTGCACGCCCAATTTTTCAGTTTTTTATTTGTTAAAAAAGTTTGAAATATCCAATAAATTTCGTTCCACTTCATGATTGTGTCCCACTTGTTGTTGATACTTTACAAAAAATTACAGTTTTATATCTTTATGTTTGAAGCCTGAAATGTGGCAAAAGGTCACAAAGTCCAAGGGGGCCGAATACTTTCGCAAGGCATTGTATATCTGTAGAAAGTGGTGTTTTTCGTAATTATTTTTTTTTATTGAATGAATGGTCTGGTGACCTAATCTCTTCATTTCTCATAGTTTTTAAAGGAAACTGTCTGGGTAGAAATATAGGAATGGGAACTGTCGTCTTAGAATAATTAATTAGAGCTGTTGTGAGCAATTTAGGAGGAAGGAAGGGTTACATTGGTACATTTAGTGTATGGGGAAGAATGGAGCTACTTTAGAGTAAGGGATAGTACTGCTGGGGGTATGCTTATAGTTTCTAGTGATTGATGTTCATATCTGGGACAAATTCAAGCAGCACAATCAGTCACCCTCCACATCAATCATACTGATAGAACTAGCAGTCCTGATGTTCTCCTTGGGGCAGGTGAATTGCTTTATATTACTATTTTAAAAAAAGTAAAAAAAAAACAAGTTTAGCCTCCAGCATACATACAGCTACCTCGAATTGTCACAGTGAGTGACAACTAATTTATTGTACACAGTCCTGCTGGGTCACATGGTTTCCAAGTAGAGATTAAATTACAACCTGCTAGAGATAGTTTACTCTCCAGACCAGAACTCTACCCAGACTAAAATGTAATGCAATAAAGATTCCCAGTCAAAGAAAAAGTTGTCATGTAGTTTTGTCTGGCCGCGTTGCTACATGATCTTCAGGGGGAAATCTGATGAAAAGAGGTGGAAAGGTTTCGCCTTTTATCCTCCGGTCACACCGATCACAATATTGAAATCCTGCTTCTTCACTTGAATTATCACAATTTCAAAGTTGTGCTACTTCAGCTGCAACTTGAAATATATCTGTGACTTCATGCACAGATGTCTATGGAAGTCGCCCCTGAATTTGCAAAAAGCAGTGCAGAAACTACTTTCAAAATCAGTTTGACTCTGACAGAGTCTGAGTCACGCTCATTTGACCGCATCCAGTGCAGACAATAGGGTGCAACTTGTCATGTGATTTGAAACTGTCAAATCGAATGATCAGTCACACCGGTGTGACAGGAGGCTTAAGTGTAGCACTCCCACAGAGCTACTGTTTTGCTAAATTTCATTTTTGGCCTTCTTGTAATCAAGGAGGCATTGTTTAATTAGTTAAGTCTGCTCTGGGCTCTATAGGCATGGTACTTCACCCGGTCTTCCAGGGGATCCTGGGACATAGTGGGTGGGAGAATCAGGACCCCAGCCTGAATGTTTATATTTTCCCAGCCAATCCCTGGTCAATATGACAGGTGACCAGCAGGGGACTGGGGGAGGTATAAATAGGCCAGAAGAGTCCAGAAAAGAATGTTTCTTGTTCCTAGGGGAGTAAGACCCAGCCTGAGGGCTGTGGTATCCTGGGGAAATCCGCCTGCAACTGCAAGCACTTTGTGAGGTCCCGGCTGCAGTTTGGGCTGAGGGACCTCTGTTCTATTTTCCTAGAGCAGTGAGGGGGAACCTTGGCACCCCAGATGTTTTGGAACTACATTTCTCATTATGCTCAACTACACTGCAGAGTGCATGAGCATCATGGGAAATGTAGTTCCAAAACATCTGGGGTGCCAAGGGTGACCATCGCTGTCCTAGAGCATTCTCAGAAAGTCTCACCAGCCTATCCAGGACACAGGCTGCTTGAGTACTGAAGTTTAGAGACAGTGAGTACCAGCCCCCTGGACAGTGGTGTATTTTGGTTTTGTGATGGCCTAGGCAAGATTAAGATCCAGAGAGGCTCCACCTCTTCTTATTAGAGCACCGCTCCTTCCTCTCTGTACATTAAAAGCAGATAACGAGTGCAGTCCTTTCACTTTTGGTAGGGTCCCAGCATGAACCCCTGAGATTTAAGGATGTGAACCCACCCCCCCCCCAAAATTAAAGGACTATAAGTTCCAGCATGAACCCCTGAGATCTAAGGACGTGACGTCCCCCCCAAAAATGTGAAGGACTACAAGTTCCAGCATTTATTCCTTAGATCTAAGGATGTGACGCTTTTAAAAATTGAAGGACTACAAGTCTCAGCATGAACCCCTGAGATCTAAGGATGTGACCCCTTAGGTCTCACTGGTTCATGCTGGGACCTGTAGTCCTTCACTAGCTGAGGGGGGGGGCGGAGGGGGTCACATCCTCAACTCTGAGGGGCTCATACTAGGGCCTGTAGTCCTTCATTTTTAGGGGTTACATCCCCTAACAGTAAAGGACTACAAGTCCCAGCATGAACTCTTCCTCTTTGTGTAGGTCTCTGCAGTGCCTGGCTCCCTAATGACACACATGGTCCAATCCATCCCTGGCACCTTGCCTCACTTCAGAGATTTGAAAGTTGCTCTCAAGTGAGTCCTGGTAGTTCCCTTTCCCTTCCTTCTGAGCCGGAGAAGATGGAGGAGGTGGGTGGAGCTAAATCACTAGAAGTGGAGCTGCGGAGGAGGAGGAAGGTAAATCCTTTGCGTGGAATGCTGGGGCCTTGACCTTGCTCTGCACCTTGCATTGTTTGCACATTGTTGCACCAAAACTTTATTTTTTTCCTTTTTTTTTTTTTGCACTTTTTACTTGCAGTATTTTGCACATACAACATTTGTGTTATATTTATATTTTTATGTCATATGTGTATATATATAAATTTTTGCACTGACTGCTAAGTCACACTAAGCATAGCACTTGCACTTTAATTTGGTTTACAGGTAAACACAAATGCACAGTAATTAACATAGGTATTAGGAGACAACAGATTGTCCCACTATACAATTTATTCAAAAGGATATGCGCTGTGGGTAATATCATACATATTACCAGTATTCCATATTATACCTCAAGGTCGTCCACAGCAGCAACCCTTGAGTCATATCCTACTACGGACAGTGATTACACGAATACATATTGCACATTATATATTATATTATTTTCAGCACAGTATTTTTTAAATAGGGATATGCTCAGTGAGTAATAACACGCATTACAAATATCTTTGCATCTCCACCCCAAGGGGTTATCCACAGCAGCAATCCCAGTTCATATTAGCATCCCAACATATACACACTTAGTGCTCTTAATTGAGACAAGTACACACTTTAGAGGGATATGCTTTGTTCATATTTGATTACTGAGGTTCACAACTACTTTAAAGCAGAATTTCAGCCCAAACCTAACTACTACTAAAATTGCTCCCTCCTTCCTCCTAACATCAATGCTGACTAACCTGTGTAAGAAAGATATATATACTTACTGTACCTATTTTCAGCCTGCTTCAGTTCAGTCACAAAATCTGACTCCCTGGTTTCAGCCAGCAGCAGCTGCAGGAGAGAGGAGGGAGCGCCGACCACAGCTGGGACATGGGAGACATCACTGCTCCTGGAGTTCCCAGGCATTGCTGAGAGCTCCCTTCTGTCCCTTGCAGCTGCTCCTGGCCGACACAGGGGATCACGTGACTGAGGCATAAGATATTTAGAAGAGAAAACACACAAAACGAGTTGCAAAAAAATGGCTCCAACACAGGTATTTTGAAAAAGGTAAAAAATGTACTTTATTAAGGTTGAGACAATAATATCACATTTAAACAAAAATAAAAAATATATGTGCAGCGTCCCACTCATGACACGTGGGAACTGCAAATGTATTATTTCTTTGTCATCGCTGTATTGCATGTCATTTTGCATTTGACATTTGTTAATCCCTGTTCATAGGCTGGTCAAGTGTGCTTCATACTTCCCACCACAAGATGGGGATAGCACCACTTTGGGATATCTATCCCAGCTCAGGTTTATCTGTGGTCAGTTGTTCAGTTCAGGAAGTGAGTGTACAGAGGAGAATGTGAAGGTGACAGAAGGTCAGTCCAGAGAAGGGACAAATTGGAACTGCTAAAATCAAAGGGTAAAAGCCACCAAACTGCAGCAACTGACCTTTGAGAATAAAGGTGAAGGATTCCTTAGCCACTGGCAATCTCACCAAATTTCACTGGATTCAAAAGGTACCAGAAGTCAGATCACAAACAAGTAAGCACTATACTGAACCACAGCCTGAGTCCAGCATTACTAAAGCCTATTAACAGTGGATCAGCAGAATTCCTCTATTTACCCAGAGACTGTATTCTATCTGGATGTTTGTACTGCAATCAAAACCAGTCACAGTAAAAGTTGTGAGTTGTATCCTACCACTGTCTACCTCATTCTTCACTATTGCTATTACAACTGGTTGTACCACCATTAACGGTACTGGCGTCACGACAAATACCACCAAGGGATCCAGCCACCACAAGCACTCTAAACACCCCTGTCATCACGGGCACCTCAACCACCATCTTGGCTGGCGATTCCCTATCACAGAGCGTGCCCCGGAGGATTTCGTGCTGTCTTCCTCTTCACTGTGCGACCAGCCCAGGGAGGCTTTCTGCTAACCGTGAGTAAACCGATGAACTGTATTATTGCTGTCTCTCATCGGCCCACCGTGCACCTCACGTGTCGCCCCTGCGGTTCTGGCTCATCGCATAAAAATTTGGCGTCACGAACAGGATATTAACCCCTCCGCCTTATCTAAAAGACTGTTGCATCAGAATAAGCCCCTTTGCTTTATTGAGAGACTGTTTACTTATTGCACACTGTGTGGGGCCACAGAACTGTTTAAACTGTTTCAAAGTCGCATGGAAGTGTTATCTCAGTTATCAGTATAAAAATCGCAGCATCCAAAGAGAGGAAATCAGACATTGGTGTGTCAACAAAACTGCTTGCTGTATTTGAATTGACTGTTTCTATTCACTTAAAATGGCTGCCGGAGACCTTCTTGTTCAAAAATTTCTGTGCCATCACTGTGAATAAGTTAGTGACACCCCCTGAAGAGCGGGAAAATTTTGGTGCCACCCATTTATGCAAAATTGTCTAGCCAGCCCGCCTTACCTTTGCTGTGTCAATCCTGGGAGGAGAGTGTGACAAACGCACGCCCCAGAAGTCGCAAGACTTCGCATGCGAGCAAGAGAAGAGAAAATAATCGCATTGCTTGCTGTCCTAGCAGTAATCGCAACCTGTCAGCTGCCTCTACTAACTATAAGGAGCACTAATAGCCGGAAGTCTGCCAGAGACCCAAAATCAACATTGCTGCAGCATTGTATTCAGCCGGCATTCAATTCTTAAAGGGCCATACACCCGCAAGACAGCGGTCGCCCATAGCAACGCCGCACAAAAAGTGTCTAAAAACGCATTTGACTTATCTAACTATAATTCACCTGCTGTCACCATGTCTGTGCAGGAAGATGACGTGCAGCCTGACCTCAGCGGACCCCCTGCATCAGCCGCAGTCAGTCGCAGTGCAATACCAACCGCTGCAGCACCAAGCTTAATGCCTTTAACCATGCCTTATTATTTTGGGGCCCCCTGGTTCCCACGATATTCTGGAGAAATTCATACTTTAAGGGACTTTAAAGAAAAAATTCTTGCTGTGTTCAGATTGTACCCTGTATCCTCAGAGCAACAGATGGAGATTCTTCTTGCGCAATTGGAAGGAGCTGCGCTCAGAGAAGTGAAATCTTGGCCGAGCTCAGAGAGAAAGACCATGGAGCAGATTTTTGAACGTCTCTACACCACCTTTGAACCCAGAACCGTGTCAGAGGTCAAGATGAGGTTCTTCAGCAAGAAACAGCAATCTGGTGAGTCACTCAGAGACTTTGCATTATCTTTGCAGGAATCCCTTAGAGCTGTTGTCCAAGTAGACCCCCGTGAGGCAGAGAATCAGGACAAAACCCTGAAAGAACAATTTATTGAAGGCGTCCATACAGACAATCTAAAGAGCCAACTAAGAATGTTAGCCGCCCAACATCCAAGAGCTACCTTCTTAGATTTCAAAGAATTAGCTATCAGCATACTGGGAAAAAACCCACCAACAGAACCTGTTAGATCTGTTGAAGTGCCTGTATCACAGCTGGTTACCCCTGTAAAGTCTTTACCTATAGTCAGTCAGGCAACCCAAGCTCCAGTTACTGACGCAGTTGCCGCCTTGACTGAGCAAGTCCATTTCCTGACTAAAAGTCTGGAGAAAGTCCACCAAAAGTTGGAACAATGGGAGAAACCATTAATGCTAGAGGATGAGAAACCTGTATCCAGAAGACTCTTCCCCTCTAATTATAGAGAGACTTATTCCAGAAATTCTGGCGGACGCCCCCCTGACCGCACTAGTACCCCTAAGCGGCCTATCTGCACGTACTGTCACAAGCCAGGCCATACAGAAGCAACCTGCTGGCAGTTAAACAGGGAAACCCCCGAGGCCAAGGACCACCCCTCGGGAGTTAAACCAATAGGTCCAGAAGATCCCCACTGGATGCCAAGATACGTAGGATCCCGTCCAGAAGTGGCACTTCAAATAAATGGAGTTCCTTTTGTTGCCCTAGTTGACACCGGATCCCAAGTCACCACCATCCAACAAGCAGCCTTTGAAAAATACTGGGATCAAAATCAGCTTACCCAGCCTCCAGAATCCTGGCTGAGTCTCATAGCCAGTAACGGCAAACCCGTACCAGTCCATGGTTATTGGGAACCTACCATTCAAGTAGGAAGAACTACACTACCTCGACAAGGCCTTATTGTGGTACGAGTCAGAGACAATAACCCTAACCCTCCAATAGTCCTAGGAATGAATGTCCTCAGGAACTGTTATGTTGAGATGCTAGAAGCCTTGCACCAGTTAGTGCCTACTGCCTCTCCTGATTCTAAGAAGGTGATCCAACAAACCATCCGTGTACTAAATGCGCAACAGAGATTCACCAACGAAAAAGGAGAAATTTGCTGTGCCCGCATCCGGGATAAGCAACCTGTGATCCTCAAACCCAACACCGAAACTCTCCTGTGGTGCCGAGCTGTAGTCGGAATTCAAGGTCAAGACTACCAAGCCCTGGTAGAGCCTGTTGTTTTGGAAGACTATCCTCTAGTTAGAGCTGCAAGAAGCCTAGTAACCGTCTCTGAAGGTAAAGTGCCTATTCGACTCCTAAACTTGAGTGATAGCAGTGTAACACTAACCAAACACCGTCCTATTGCACAGCTAATCCAAGTCACTTTTCAAGATATCATCAGTGTGGCTACAGCTACCACAGAGCAAATTACCAAGAGACAGAACCCACAGGACCAAAATGTAAACACATCCTGGTGGAAAGAACTTCATGTGGGAGATGCTTCCACACCAGCAAACCAAATTGAGGGAGTACTAAAAATTGTGAAGGAGCTTCACCGTGCCTTCAGTAAGCATTCCACAGACTATGGAGAAGTGGATATCATCAAGCACTCCATCCCTACAGGTTCACACCCACCGATCAAGGAAAGATATCGGCCTATACCACCAACTATGTACCAATCCGTAAAGCAAATGATCCAAGAGATGAAGGACTCCAATGTCATTAGAGACAGCCATAGTCCATGGGCTGCACCTCTAGTCCTTGTCCGTAAAAAGGATGGTAACATCAGATTCTGTGTGGATTACAGAAAAATTAACCAAATCACCCACAAGGATGCTTACCCTTTACCACGCATAGAGGAATCTTTGACAGCTTTAGGATCTTCAGCCTACTTCTCTACCCTTGATTTAACCAGTGGATACTGGCAAGTACCAATGGCACCTGAAGATCGTGAGAAGACTGCATTTACCACCCCTATGGGCCTATTTGAGTTCAACTGCATGCCTTTTGGACTTTGCAATGCGCCCGGAACTTTTCAAAGATTAATGGAGCGTTGTTTAGGACACAAAAATTTTGAAACCGTCCTGTTGTACTTAGACGATGTCATCATCTACTCCAAATCTTATGAAGATCACTTGAAACATTTGGCCGAAGTTTTTCAAGTCCTCATTAAACATGGACTCAAAGTCAAACCATCTAAGTGCTATCTACTGAAGTCAGAAGTCAAATGCTTAGGGCATATTGTAAGCTCTGAAGGTGTTAAACCGGATCCAGAGAAGATAGCCGCAGTTCGAAATTGGCCTACTCCTACTACAGTGAAAGAAGTGAGGAGTTTTCTCAGTTTCGCAGGATACTACAGACGCTTTATTCCTCATTTTGCCCAAATTGCGGGGCCAATACTAGAACTTCTGAGAGGACATCCTAAGAGGTACCAAAAGTCTCCAATACCAGTTGAATGGAACACAGAAAGAGAAATTGCCTTCCAGATCCTGAAGAAGAAGTTAACAGAACCACCAATCCTAGGCTATCCAGATTACCAGCAGCCATTTCATCTTTACACAGATGCTAGTAAGAAAGGTCTGGGAGCTGTCCTGTCACAAGTACAAGAAGGTAAAGAAAGAGTTATTTCCTACGCTAGTAGATCTCTTAGAGGTACTGAAAGAAATGACCAAAACTATAGTTCCTTCAAATTGGAATTCCTCGCACTCGTGTGGGCTGTTACAGAAAAATTTAAAGATTACCTTGCCGCAACACCATTTGTGGCCTTCACAGATAACAACCCGCTAGCACATCTTAATACCGCTAAGTTGGGAGCATTGGAACAAAGATGGGCCTCACGCCTAGCTAACTACGATTTCACCATAAAATACAGAACAGGAAAAGCAAATGAAAATGCGGATGCATTATCTCGTCTGCCTACCCAAGAAGACCCTACTACACAGGAAGATGTTTGGGAAGAGGTAGAAATGCCAGCTTTTTACAAAAATTTTGCCCAACAAGACATTATCACCATCAAAGGAAGAAAAGTCCTTAACCTTCAACAACAAGTGGATCCAAGATCCCAAGTGGACAAAGAAAAGTGGATCAAGCTGCAAAATGAAAGCAGAGTGTTGGGAGAACTGCAAGATTTCTTCACCAGCGGGAGAACACCTGAAAGAATTCGCAGAAGAAATGCTGATCCAGAATTGTCAAAACTTTGGAGACACAGAAAACATCTCTTCCTACAGAAGGGCCTACTATTAAGAAGAACTTTAGACCCAATTTCCTGGGATCGTCTATACCAAATCTTAATACCACGCCGAGATGCAAGAATCATTCTTGAAATGTACCATGACCAATCGGGACACTTTGGCGTGCAGAAGACAGAAGCCACCATCCGTAGAAGATTCTACTGGATTGGGATGAGAGGAGACATTGAACAGTGGTGTCGAGAATGTTCCACCTGTGCTGTTGGAAGAAATGAAAAACATGACCAAAAAGCACCCTTACATCCCATTGTAAGCCGAACACCGCTAGAAATAGTTGCAATTGACCATGTGAAGCTGGAACCAAGTCGCTCAGGTTACACATACGCCATGACCATCATTGATCATTATACCAAATTTGTTGTAGCCGTACCTGTCAAGGACTTGACCGCTAAAACAACTGCAGATGCTTTCTGGAAACATTTCCTATTGCCATATGGATGCCCAGAAAAAATCCTTACAGATCAGGGATCTGCCTTTGAGTCGCAACTCTTCAAAGAACTGTGTACACTTCACAATTGTCAGAAAATCAGGACCACAGCCTACCATCCCCAAGGGAATGGACTTTGTGAGAAAATGAACCAAACTTTAATTGAGATGTTAAGAGCAGTACCGCCTGCTACAAGAAGTGATTGGCCTACTCTATTGCCTCAATTGATGTACACCTACAATAACACCATTCACTGTTCTACTGGATATACACCTTACTATCTCATGTTTGGCCGACAAGGTAAACTACCCGCTGACCATACTTTGGGCGTACAAGTGCCTGATGCAATCAACCCTCTACCAAAGACTGATTGGGTGAGTGAGCACCAAAGACGTCTAATTGATGCACAAGAAATTGTTCAACATCGCATGGAACATGCTCATGAAAAGCAACAAAAAGATTATAACCAATCTGCCAAAGCAGAACCTCTCAAAATTGGTGACCACGTGTGGTTAAAAAACGACCATCGCACCAGCAAGTTAGATAGCAAATGGGAGAGAGAACCTTACACCATTACAGCTATTCGCAATCCAGAGACTCATACTTATGAGATCACCAAAGAAAACAAATCACGTGTAGTACATCGCAATCGCCTTAAGTTATGCCTCAAGGAAAGTACTCAAGAAGAAACTCTTCAAGAAGAAGCGGTCCAAGAGGAGACACAATCCATAGAACCAGAGCCTACAAAATCATCTGATTCAGAGAATCCACTACAGTCTTTTGGAAAAGCATTATTAGACTCTGATCCTTTACAGTGGTTCCTTACACCATGGCTCAATATCTTAGTGCCTGCCAAGACCAATACAACCGCACTTCAACCAGAGGAGCTATCTCAAGAAGTGTCTACTACAGCTCAAGAGACACCAAGTTCCCTTGAAACAAGGCCTGTAGAAACTCAGCCGCTACGAAGATCTGACAGGACTACAAGAGGACAACCACCTGTCCGTTTTAAGGATTTCCTACACCAGCAGCCATGAAGACAACTACCAACCCTGCTATCTCATTGTTGAATGCATCCTTACATCATCTGAAGTTCCAGAGTGAGAAGAAGACTTACTTGTGATGTCATGTTCATTTCCTTTAAAGGACTTTTTAAAAGAACTACTTATCTACTGTTTTGCAATGTTCAAGCCTGCACCCGGAGATAGACTTTCACGTACCTGAGCCTCCGTGATATTCTTCTGTTGACATTTTCCTGTGCCCAGGGAACGGACTCATACCCTGTGAGCCTCCTGAGATGTTATTTTTGTTTTGTTTTCCTTTTTCCATCTCATCATGGACTATTCTGGTTTTGCCATACATCACCAGTCTTCAGAGGAAAAACTACACCCCTTTTTGACACATTTCGTTGTTGCCTGAGATATGTTTGCCTAACCCATTTTACTTGCAGATACAAGAAGTACAAGAATGGGGTTATATTGTTATTTCCTATGCATGCATGCTTTTCCCTTTCTCTTATATCTTACAGGAAGACACAACATCGAGTCAAAAATGTGTCGAGGTCGACACACGTTTTACCATGGGGGTATGCAGCGTCCCACTCATGACACGTGGGAACTGCAAATGTATTATTTCTTTGTCATCGCTGTATTGCATGTCATTTTGCATTTGACATTTGTTAATCCCTGTTCATAGGCTGGTCAAGTGTGCTTCATACTTCCCACCACAAGATGGGGATAGCACCACTTTGGGATATCTATCCCAGCTCAGGTTTATCTGTGGTCAGTTGTTCAGTTCAGGAAGTGAGTGTACAGAGGAGAATGTGAAGGTGACAGAAGGTCAGTCCAGAGAAGGGACAAATTGGAACTGCTAAAATCAAAGGGTAAAAGCCACCAAACTGCAGCAACTGACCTTTGAGAATAAAGGTGAAGGATTCCTTAGCCACTGGCAATCTCACCAAATTTCACTGGATTCAAAAGGTACCAGAAGTCAGATCACAAACAAGTAAGCACTATACTGAACCACAGCCTGAGTCCAGCATTACTAAAGCCTATTAACAGTGGATCAGCAGAATTCCTCTATTTACCCAGAGACTGTATTCTATCTGGATGTTTGTACTGCAATCAAAACCAGTCACAGTAAAAGTTGTGAGTTGTATCCTACCACTGTCTACCTCATTCTTCACTATTGCTATTACAACTGGTTGTACCACCATTAACGGTACTGGCGTCACGACAAATACCACCAAGGGATCCAGCCACCACAAGCACTCTAAACACCCCTGTCATCACGGGCACCTCAACCACCATCTTGGCTGGCGATTCCCTATCACAGAGCGTGCCCCGGAGGATTTCGTGCTGTCTTCCTCTTCACTGTGCGACCAGCCCAGGGAGGCTTTCTGCTAACCGTGAGTAAACCGATGAACTGTATTATTGCTGTCTCTCATCGGCCCACCGTGCACCTCACGTGTCGCCCCTGCGGTTCTGGCTCATCGCATATGTATGTGTTCAAAGGCATGTGAACTGTTGCCCAGATAGACCACGTCCCTGCTCATAAAAACACACACAAATGGCCTCAAAGATACTCCAACCCACGCCCAGGCCGCCCAACACCCAACCCGCTCAGCAAAAACCCCCCTGCAGTACTGCCCCAATACAACCCTGAATCAAATTCATGACCAAGGGACACTAAGGTAGAGGTGGGAAGACTTCATTGGAGTGGCATTGGTAGTAGAGGGTGGGGTATGCCCAAAAAGCAAGGGGGGGAAGGGATATTTTCCAGAAAATACAAAGGGGAATACGGGGCCACAGTCCAATGTCTTGTAGGTGCAAAGAGCAGTTCCTGATTTCCAGATAAATGTACAGTTAGGAGTACAACTGGAAATATAGACTGATTGTTGTGGCCTGTAGATTGATATGAGCCACACCAGTACTATCCAATAATGGTGGAGCACTGACAGCATTAGACCATTCTCAGCCGAGAAGTAGGAGCCATGGGGATGATTGATTCTAAGGCTTAAGATGACTTCAAGTTGTTGCTCCAAATGTTTGAAACATTGCAGTAAACCGGCCTCAGTATTACAACCTTCATATCATGCTGGTAATATATGGCCGTAGCTGGTAGTCACTTTGGCCATATGTATGCACAGTCCAGATGATCTCCGGATAAAGTAGACACCGTTTATAGCGTCACTTGTTTAGAAATAAGAGAATGTCTCTTACCAGCAACAAAGGTGGAAGGAGGGGGCCAGTTTGCAGATGTAAGCTGTATGTCTTCATATAGCGGTGATTACCGTTTTCAATGCTCCCAGCAAGATAACTTCCCACAGGGCTGTAAAATGGAGGTATCCAGTGGTGGACCCAGTAAGTTGCCGCTTCCATGCACATAGAGGTTGGTAAATTTCTCGGGCATCAGATGAATTCCCCGGATTGTGGGCAGCTGGCGGTGGCGGCGTGGCCATCCGGGCGTGGGGCAGAGTGAGAGGCTCCGGCGTGTGACGTCAACGTGTTTCACGTGACCCACTTTCGATCACCACTGTATGGACCTCTTATTTTATACATGTTGATCATATCCCCCCTCAATCTCCTCTTCTCAAGAAAGAATAAATTCAGTTCCTCTAATCTTAGCTCATAGCTGAGCTCCTCCATGCCTCTTAGTTTGGTAGCCCTTCTCTGCACTTTCTCCAATTCCCCGATATCCTTTTTAAGAACTGGTGCCAAAAACTGAACTGCATATTCCAGATGAGGTTTTACTAATGATTTGTACAGGAACAAATGCTGCAAACTTAGTCTTTGACAATAGACAGAAGCTTGAATAGTTTTTCTCCCAAACTCTACTGTAGTAGGAGCTGCTGGATCCACCCTGCAGGGTCTTAAGAACGTATGATGTGATGACCAGCTAGCCACTCTGCAGACTGTCTCCAGAGACGCTCCTGTACGTGCTACCCAAGAAAAAGACATCGCCCTGGTTGCATCCAATTGCGCCACTGTGGACAGAAACCACTGGTCTTGGCAGTGATCTTGCCAGAACTGGGCAAATCTGAGCAGCTTGGCTCCAACCGCCTCCCCCTGGCGTCAGAAAGACTTCTGGGTACCTGAAGGAGCAACAGGGGCCTTAGCTCTCTGTGACCTTAGGAAGGTTGATTGTGTACCTCTCCAATTCATTATAGAGTCCTTGGATGGGTGAAAACCTCCGAAATCCCAGTACCTGTTTGGCACTCTTCTGGTTGGTCTCCTTCTCTGGCATCTAGATCTACGATCTTGGGGTAGAAGACCTGATTCCTCCTGTAACCCTGGTGATGGCCATCTCCAGTTTTTGGCCACACAGGGCCTTCCCATCAAAAGGCAATTTGCAGCAATTCTGCTTTGAAAATGGGTCTGCTGCCCACGGTTTCAGCCACAAAGCTCTTTTGGCTGTCACTGAGCTAAGCATTGCTCTGGAGGACGATCGGATGATGTCTATAGCCTCCCTTACGAAGTCCATCGAGAATTTTATCTCATCAAGAGTCTTGATGATTTGCTCTTTAGGCAGCTGTTTATTGCACATTCCAGGTTTTGCATCCATACTCCCATATCGCTTGCTACGGACTTTAGAGCCAAGGCAGGTTTAAAGGCACTACCTGCCACTAGGTAGGACTTCCTTAAGACTGTATCAATGCGTCTATCTAGGACATCACAAAAGGAAGAAGAGTCTTCCATCGTAAGTGTCACATTTTTGGCCAGTCTAATGACTGCCACATCCAACATCGGTGGGTCAGATAACCTCCTCCACGAGTGGATATAACCTTTGTAACCTATTGGTTGAAGAGGATTTTCTCTCTCCCTTCTCCCATTTCTCCTGAAACAGGCCTTTTATTTCAGTCATAAGAGGAAAAGTAGCTACCTGTTTCTTTAGGTGGGGATAATACGTTTTCCCTTTCTTTGGGGGAGGTTCTGGATCCTCCCATTCCAGTGCAGCTTTTACTGCATTAATGAATAGTGGCACCATAGCAAAATCAAAGCCTGTATTCTCTGGATCCTCTGCCGAGAAGGAAGCTGTATCCTTTCCCTCTTCCCGGGAGGTTGGCTGTATTGCTGGGTCTGGGGAACTTAGCCGGTATAGCCTGCGGAGCTGGAGTCACCCCTGAAGTGCATGGTACCTCTCTGGCTAGAGAGGGTTAAATGGCCTGGCTTAGAGCTGGTGCGGGGCCAACATTCTGTCTGTCAGTCTCTGTCCCTGGTTGCCCGAGTCGACTGGAAAATTCTGCCAGGGAGTTGCAGACAAGTTTTTGAGCAGGGTTGACACTTGTTGACTCTCATACTCCTGGTCTCTGGCAAGCTGTCTGAAGCAGCGGCTGTAAACTAGTCTTCCTGGCATCGGGTCATCTCCACATGACCAACACCTGCCTTTTGGGCGCTGAGTAGTGTTGAGCAAACCTGGACTGTATTGTTCGGGTTCGTACCGGACTTTTGGGTATTCGGTACCCGCACCCGAACCAGAACATTTCACTGTATGTTTGGGTACTGTCCGTTGTTCGGTAACGTTATTTGATGTTTTGTCACGGTTTTAATGGCGCCCTTTCAACAGGTGCAATGCAGCCAATCAGCAAGCGTTTAACTAGTGTGCCCTAGAAGCCATCACAGCCATGTCTACTAATGGCATGGCTGTGATTGGCCAGTGCAGCATGTGACCCAGACTCTATATAAGCTGGAGTCACACAGCGACGCGCGTCACTCTACTATAACTATACTAGGGAGAGGTTCCTGACTGCTGCTGAGGGAGAGATAGGAGTTTACTGTAGGGCGAGGCTGGAGAGATTGCTTGTAGGGAAAGCATAGGAGGAGCAATCTGCTTTAATCATACAGCAAACTACATTGATTTGATAGTGTTGGGCTGCAGTGCACAATCTTTTTGCCCGGAGGAAGAGATAGGAGTTTACTGTAGGGCCAGGCTGGAGAGATTGCTTGTAGGGAAAGCATAGGATAGGAACAATCTGCTTTAATCAGGCAGCGATTTACATTGATTTGATTGTGTGGGGGTGCAGTGCACGATCTTTATGCCCTGACCTGAGCCAAGTGAGGAGGAGAAAGGAGAAAAAAAACTTTTATCAGTCTGTTAGGCGTGCGGTGCTGCACATTTCATGCAACATCAGTGCATATGTGTCTGCTTAATCTGCATTTAAAAAAGAAAAAACATTTTTTCCTTCATATTTAACTTTGACATATAGTCTTTAGACAGACATTGCTTTTCTAACGTGCTCTTTAAAAAGCACCAATCTGAGGGGAAAATAATTATTTTTAAGTATTTAGGGTAAAAAAATTATTTTTCAGTTTTTCATTCAAATGTTTTTTTTTTTTTTTATTCAATAGCGGAATAGAACAACAGTATCCAACCTGTTAGGCGTGTGGTGTGTAGCGGGCATTTCCTGCAACCTCAGTGCATATGTGTCTGCTTAATCTGCATTTAAAAAAGAAAAAAAAAAAATTCCTTCATATTTAACTTTGACATACAGTCTTTAGACAGACACTGCTTTTCTAACCTGCTCTTCAAAAAGCACAAATGTGAGGGGAAAATAATTATTTTTCAGTATTTAGGGTAAAAAAATTATTTTTCAGTTTTTCATTTAAATGGGTTTTTTTTCTAATTCAATAGCGGAATAGAACAACAACAGTATCCAACCTGTTAGGCATGCGGTATGTAGCGGGCATTTCCTGCAACCTCAGTGCATATGTGTCTGCTTAATCTGCATTTTAAAAAGAAAAAAACTTTTTTCCTTCTTATTTTACTGTGACTTACAGCGTTTAGACAGACACTACATTTCAAATCTGCTATTCAACAAGCACCAATTAAGGGGACAATTATTTTTCAGTTTTTCATTCATACGTTACAGTGCAATACACCCATTTCATACTGTTGTATTGCGCATTGCAAGAAAAAAAAATCATTTAGGGGCAAAAAAAAGTTGATTGCAGCCCTGTCTGCATATGTTACAGTGAGATACGCCCATTGCATACTGTTGTATTGCACCTTGCAATAAAAAAAACCATTTAGGGGACAAAAGAGTTTATTGCGGCCCTGTCCGCATATGTTACAGTGAGATACGCCCATTGCATACTGTTGTATTGCGCCTTGCAATAAAAAAAAACATTTAGGGGACAAATGTTTATTGCGGCCCTGTCTGCATATGTTACAGTGAGATACACCCATTGCACACTGTTGTATTGCGCATTGCAATAAAAAAAAACATTTAGGGGACAGAAAGATATTAAATTGCGGCTTAGTCTGTATCTGTACGTGTGAGATACACTCGTTGGATACTGTTGTTCTAGTCCGCTATTCAATAAACACCCATTTAGGGAAAAAATATTAAATCGCGGCCTAGTCTGTATCTGTACGTGTGAGATACACCCGTTGTATACTGTTGTTCTAGTCCACTATTCAATAAACACCCATTTAGGGAAAAAATATTAAATTGCGGCCTAGTCTGTATCTGTACGTGGGAGATACACCCATTGTATACTGTAATTCTATTCCGCTATTCAATAAACACCCATTTAGGGAAAAAATATTACATTGTGGCCTAGTCTGCATATTTTACTGTGAGATACACCCTTTGGATACTGTTGTTCTATTCAGCTATTCAATAAACACCCATTTTGGGAAAAAATATTACATTGCGGCCTAGTCTGCATATGTTACAGCGCAACAAGGCACACAGGTCTTTCATGGAGGCCCAGTTACTGATGGTGAAGTGGTGCTGTTCTGCAGAGCGACTCATGCGTGCGTGCTGCAGCTAAAACTCCACTATGGCCTGCTGCTGCTCGCACAGTCTGGCCAGCATGTGCAAGGTGGAGTTCCACCTTGTGGGCACGTCACATATGAGGCGGTGAGCGGGAGGGCCGAAGTTACGCTGCAGCGCAGACAGGCGAGCAGCAGCAGGGTGAGAACACCGAAAGTGCACACAAACGGCCCGCACTTTCTGCAGCAGCTCTGACATATCGGGGTAATTTCTAAGGAACCTCTTCACCACCAAATTCAGCACATGCACCAGGCAAGGGATGTGTGTAAAACCAGCTAGGCCCAGAGATTTCACCCATTATCGCACACCACCAGGCCGGGCTTGAGGCTCACTGGCACCAACCACTCATCAGTCTGCTGTTCAATGCCCCTCCACAACTCCTGCGCGGTGTGTGGTTTTCCCCCCAAACAGGCAAGTTTTAAAACTGCCTGCTGTCGTTTACCCCTGGCTGTACTGAAGTTGGTGGTGAAGGTGTTACGCTAACTGGATGAGGAGGCGGTAGAGGATGAGGAAGCAGAGTAGGAGGAGTTAGGAACAGGAGGCAAACTGAAGCGCACTGCAATCCTCGGTGGTGGAAGGACATGCGCCAAACTGCTATCCGCCTCAAGCCCAGCTGCCACTGCATTTACCCAGTGTGCTGTTAGGGAGATATAATGTCCCTGACCGTGCTTACTGGTCCACGTATCCGTAGTTAGGTGGACCTTGCCACAGATGGCGTTGCGCAGTGCATACCTGATTTTGTCACCCACTTGGTTGTGCAGGGAAGGGATGGCTTGCCTGGAAAAGTAGTGGCGTCTGGGCATGACGTACTGTGGGACAGCCACCACCACAAGGCTTTTAAAACTCTGCGTCTCCACCAGACAGAATGACAGCATTTCAAAGGCCAGGAATTTTGAAATGCTGGCATTCAGGGCCAGGTATCACGGGTGGGTAGGGGGGGTACTTCCTCTTCCGCTCCAGTGTTTGGGAGATCGAAAGCTGAACGTTTCCACGGGACAATGTGGAGATGGTTGTTGGTGACCAAGGTGGTGGTGTTGCTGGCAGATCCTCTGTTTGCGGGGTGGCAGGTGCCGGTCTCACTACAGAGGTGAAGAGGCCGAGACTGCAGCAGCAGAAGAGGAAGCAGGAGGAGCCAGAGACCTTTCTTGGTTTTTGAGGTGTCTACTCCACTGCAGCTCGTGCTTTGCACTTAGATGCCTGGTCATGCAGGTTGTGCTCAGGTTGAGAAGGTTTATGCCTCGCTTGAGGCTCTGATTGCACAGCATGCAAACCACTCGTGTCCTGTCATCAGCACATTGTCTTAAGAACTGCCACGCTAGGGAACTACTTTGAGCTGGCTTTGGTGTGCTCGGTCCCTTGCTGCATTGGGCAGTAGCAGGCGTAGTGTCTAGGGCACGGCGGCTCCGCTTTTGCTCCCTCTTCTGCTGTGCTGGTGGCTCTGTGCGACCACCGCCTCTTCCTCCAAACTACTCAGGTCACCTGCATGACGTTCATTCCATGTGGGGTTGAGGACCTCATTATCCTCCACATCATCTTCCACACAGTCATAACCCCTGCAACCCTTGTCGGTCTCCACAATTCGGAATTCCGCAGCAGTTGGCACCTGTGTTTTGTCATTATCTGAGACGTGCTGCGATGGTCCTCCCATGTACTCATCTTGAGACATAAGTGGTTGGGCATCGGTGCACTCAATCTCTTCCACTTCTGGGGCAGGGCTAGGTGGATGGCCCTGGGAAACCATGCTAACAGAGTCATCAAAAAGAAGAAGAGACTGCTGCATGACTTGGGGCTCAGACTGCTTGGCTGATTTGCAAGGGGGTGAGGTGAAAGATTGATGGACATTGGCTGCAGGTGGCAACTCTGACCTTTCAGCAGAAGACTGGGTGGGAGACAATGTGAAGGAACTGGAGGCACTGTCAGCAACCCAATCTACTATTGCCTGTACTTGTTCTGGACTCAACGTTTGTAGAGGCGCATTAGGCCCTGCCAAATACTGTTGTAAGGTTCTGTCGCCTACTCGCAGCTGAGAAAGGTGTTTCACTTTTGCCTGTAGCTGGCACAGATTGACCACGTCCTCTCCTTGCAACAGGAGCTCCACCAGTAGCACCACGACCCAGCACTAACATGGTGGAGCAGTATGTGTGCACACGCCTAGACGTACTGAATGATGGGTCTGCCCCCTTCAACTTCTGGGTCTCC
Source organism: Pelophylax lessonae (assembly GCF_965119305.1). Lineage (NCBI taxonomy): Eukaryota > Metazoa > Chordata > Amphibia > Anura > Ranidae > Pelophylax > Pelophylax lessonae. The sequence continues at coordinate 239,816,890 of NC_138774.1, read as the reverse complement.
AAATTGGGCACATGGCCTGAGCTTGCCGTTAAATGCCTTGGAGGTGCTGGCCTGCCCTGCCCTGCAGCCAGTGTATTATCTGAACGTGTATTTAGCACGGCTGGGGGCGTTATCACAGACAAGCGCAGCCGCCTGTCCATAGCCAATGTGGACAAGCTCACGTTCATTAAAATGAACCAGGCATGGATCCCACAGGACTTGTCCATACCCTGTGCAGAATAGACATGTATACCGGCCTTAACCAGCCATTGTTGTATTTTTGATCTTTCTCACTCTTTTTGGGGTGTACCCTAATTTAAAAAGAAATACAATTAAAAACAAAAACCAGTGTTGGCTACCTCGTCCTCCTCCACCGCCGCTTCCACCTAAACCGCCACATCCACCACCACCTCAACCCCCTACTTCATTTGGGCCTCGTCCTCCTCCTCCTCCTCCACCGCTGCCGCCGCTTCCACCTACACCGCCATATCCTCCGCAACCTCCTACTCCATATGGGCCTCGTCCTCCTCCTACATCATTCAAGATGATTATTTTTAGGTTATTTCCCTATCCACATTTGTTTTCAGAGCACTTGCCATGCTCTTAAGATGATTTTGATGCCATTTGCAGCCCTCTAGCCCTTTCCATGTTTGTTTTAGAGGCATTTTAGTGCTCAAAAGTTCGGGTCTCTATTGACTTCAATGGGGTTGGGGATCGGGACAAAGTTCGGGTTAAGTCCGGGTCAAGAACCCAGACTTTTTTTTCAAGTTCGGTCGAACCCACCGAACCTGAACATCCAGGTGTTCGCTCAACTCTAGCGCTGAGCCCTTTGAGGCGAAGGTGTGTGCTTTTCTTTTAAGCATACATTTGTGCCCTTTATACCGGGATCTGCCAGGACTGGGGGAGTCACTCTCTGCCCTATAAAAATCCTGATGATCCAAAGAGCCTATGGACCTTCTAGAGTGGGAGTGTGAGCAGCCGGGGCTGAAATAGACAAAAGAAGGCACGCTCGTCATGGCCTAATGAACTCTTTTTCTCCCGCATCTTCTTACTTACCCAAAGGTGGCCCCTTACGTGATATTGCAGTGGTCTTGGCTATGTGGCGGTAAGATCATGCTGGAAGATGAACCGAAATGTGCAAAAGGGATTACATGGCAACATGTCTCCAGACCTAAACCCTAGTGAGCATCTGTGGGGCATCGTCAAAAGGAGGGTAATGGAGTGTAAGGTTTCTAACATCCACCAGCTCCGTGATGTCGTCATGGAGGAGTGGAAGAGGACTCCAGTAGCATCCTGTGAAGCTCTGGTGAACTCCATGCCCAAGAGGGTTAAGGCAGTGCTGGAAAATAATGGTGGCCACACAAAATATTGACACATTGGGCCCAATTTGGACATTTCTACTTAGGGGTGTTCTCACTTTTGTTGCCTGCAGTTTAGACATTAATGGCTGTGTGTTAAGTTATTTTGAAGGGACAGCAAATTTACACTGTTATACAAGCTGTACACTCACCACTTTACATTGTAGCAAAGTGTAATTTTTTCAGCGTTGTCACATGAAAAGGTATAATAAAATATTTAAAAATAAATGTGAGATACTGTATATACACACACACATATACACAAACACACACACACAATCCCCCCCCTTTTTTTATTGGGCAGAAAAAGTTTGGCAGAAATAAATCTCTCACCCCTAACAATCTACTTCTAGTACTAACCCTATCCTTACCTATCCTTAGACAAATATAACTTACCTGGGCTAGTTCACTCCTCTGGAAGAGACACTGCCTGTCCTGATGCCAATATTCAAAAGGCGTCCATTATTTCCTATCTGTACCCTTTAAATAGGGCGCCTCCCCCCCCCCCCCCCCCCCATCCTCCTTCGCCTCCCTTCAATTCAGGAAGGCAGAGTAATGAGGGACACCTTTTCCCTGATCAAAGATGACCACCGCATTCTCGATGCACATCGTGCATGCACCAACGTCTCTGGGCCCCCGAAAACATGGCCACCAGAGAATTCTAACATGTACTTACAAAAAAATTTGGAAAAGAAAGGAATCAGACCTGAGATAGACCTCTATAGATAGAAAAAAATGCCATGCTCTCCCAGCTGCTGAATCCACAAGAGGGATACCGTCTCTTAAAAGAGAACACCTCGGCCCCAAAAGACCACCAGAAGGGGTTTCCTACCTTGTTGGTGCATTTAGCAGCCAAAGATGCAGGTAAGAGCTTATTCTGAGTATAATGATCTGTAGGTGTTGATCTTTGAGGACTAAAAAGGAGAATGGGGGAGCTTGCTCTCAGTCAGACTTTTATAGATTTACACAGGTCCTGTGGGTGGATATAGGGGTGGAGCTATTTCATACGTATGCTGTATGCTGCCATGTAGGTGTCAGGAAAACTTTTTTTAGTTTTAAATAGAGGGGAGAATGATTAGAACACCTGTTGGGTGTTTATTGCTGTCTGTGATCCCGTTAGGGAGATTCTCCCTCTCTATATGTCCTGTTTAAATGAAAATGGGAGACAATTCCAAAATTGGATTATCCCTAGAATAGGAATAGAGGGTATTTCCAATGGATATTTACTTATTTTGGAGGGATGTCTTCCCACTTCCTGATTTTGGCTATGGGACAGGAAGTGAAGAGGTCTTTTTCACCTGCCCTGCATTAAAGCTAATGGAGTGCAGATGGCATTTTATTATCCTCTTCCCTGGCGACAGTGGCCATAGAAAGTGAAAATTAAGTTGAAGAGTGAACACACACTTTTGGCTGCTGTAGTGTAATCCCCCCCCCCCCCCCCCTGCTGCCACCAACTTATGCAATATGTCGGTGGAAGTAGAAGGGTTTAAGGCATTAGGCAGGGGGATGATCTGGCAGATCTCTGATGTCTCTCCTGTCCTCCGCTGCACCTAATCAAGCACAGATCAGGTTTGGCATCCCTTCTCACTACTGTAAATATGACTGTAGAGCCATGAGCTTGTTTTAGCCATTTCGGCTCCAGGATGTAGAACAGGAAAGTAGAACTATGGGCAAAACATTTTTTTAAATTTTGGATAGAGTATAGGAGGGTTATATTTTTGAGATTTTTATTCGCCATCTGTGTCCCATTGCAGAGATTTTTCTTCACTTCCTGTCTCATAGCCAGGAAGTTAGAGGAAATCCCTGCTAATTCAGGGAATTTCTTGGGGACCCCTAGGTTATCAGAACTAGTGTCCCCATTGGAAGATTTCCCCTCTATTACTTCGCTGGGGACAACCCAAAATGTGGGATTTTCTTTTAGTTTTACTTTAACTTTCAATGATAACAGTTAACAGGACAAATAGAGAGGGTGCAACTCACTAAAGGGGGCACAGAGAGCAATAAAAACTGACAGGCTAAAAAAAAGGCTTTGCCATTAGTTACACTTTACGCCCCTTTCACACTTGTGCAACTTTGGACATCAGAGTTTCACGACATGTCGCTCTCTATGTTTTCCAATGATACCCATTTATATATGCACAACTTAAAGTTGCAGCAACTTCAAAGTAGTTCATGCACTACTTTGGTCCGACTTTCATGCAACTTGAGGGCCATAGACTTCAATGTTAACCCTCAGAAATTGCATGCATCCAAAGTTGCGTCAAAGTTGCACTCCAAATTTGGCGCAACTTTGGAGTCGTACAAGTGTGAAAGGGGCATTAAGTGGTTAATGAAAGTATTGCTCTTTTAGCATCCTCATTATGTCTACATCATGCTGGTTTAGTCATGTGGCAACAACCCAACCCAACCCAACCCCACCCGTTCGGTTTGGTTCTCAATCCACCAAAAATTTGCAACCCCAGGGCCTGTGAACAGTGCTTGCCATTAATGCACAGCCCATTGGCCCCCTGTTCTTATGGTCATGTAAGCAGGGAGGGACTCACACCTGCCAATTATAAAACATTTTTTAGCAATGTAAACTAGAGATATTAACTAAGGCTGATTTCTGAACGATTGCTACGGGACATGGCATCCCGCTCTATAACTATTACATAAACTCTTATCAGTTCTACAAAAGGAAAGCTGACCTTCTCTGTACGTCACCATAGTTCATACTGGGATTTAAAAGAAAGAAAAAAATATGACAGGGTCACAGATTCTGGCCTTAGAGGGGACTTATGACTAGAGGCCATTGAGAGTTGTTATTTAAATTGTGCCAGGAGTTGGCCACAAAAACATGACCTTATCTGGCAGCGTATATGCTCCCAGACATTAGATACTTCAATATTTTCTGAATTTTAAGTGCCTTTTGGGACGCTGTTTATTTTTCTCTCCGGAAATTAGTTTTTTTTATTATTTTTTTAATCAGTAACACAGCATTGTTTGGAATGTCTGGCAGAACTAGTGGTTGGGGACATGCAGGGATGTCAGTGCAAAATGCAATGGAATGATAAACATTGCTTTATAAATCTGTAATCAGGATCAGGAGTTTGAACATTTTCCATTCAAGATTTCTTAGGGCAACTCCTTTGAGATACTCCATAGATGCGCAGATATTATTTGTGATATTAAGACATGCTTGTCTTTATCTGTATCAGCAGTTCTCTACCTAATTGAGACCATTGCCTGATAAATTCTTTCAAAATCTTATACACCTCGACAGTATTAAAAAAAAATAAAAAACACTAGGTGCAATTGTGATAGGGTTGGGGTCTCTGAAGGAAGCTGTGAGTTTTTACAGAAGGCTGGAGGCTTTCCCAGGGCACTGTGGTAAACTGTGGGCACTGTGAAACACTGTTGGTGGCTGGAGGCTTTGCAACAATCAAAGGGGGCACTTCTGAAGAGTTGGGGGTTCACCGTGGGAGATTGGGGGGCAATGGGGGAGGTTGAGGGGTATGGTGGACCACTATTGAAGGTTAGGTGGCATTACAAGAGCTGGCAGGTCCTGTAGGAGGATAGGGGATCTGCAGGTGGCTGAAAGCCTAGGGCGAGAGAGGTTGAAACTTAGTGTTTGAAAAACAGTTTTCTATATCACCAAGTACAGTTGTCTTCCCATTCTCCTTGGAATTCCAATGGAAGGAGTCTTTTACCGTCAGCTTCATGTCCACTCAGCCAAGGCCATAACAAAGTCATATGCTGGTGTCACACTTTCCTGAATAATTCTACATAATGTAGGAATAAAGAAGCAATAAAGGAACCCATCAGCTAGAGCAGCCATTCCCAACCAGGTTCTGAGAATCCTTAGGATTCTTCCAGAGGCTGCTAGGGGTTCCTTGATCTGTGGCCAACTGACTTCTCATCTGATGGTGCCTGCATAGATCCAGAACCAACACCACTTGGCAGAGCCAACAGCATGACACAATGATCTTTTTAGCTGTCTGTAATTGTAGTATTATTCTGATCACCACTGTAAGGGCATCATTCTTCCCATTGACCGCCAATGAAAGGGACATACTTCCCACTGACCTGAACATTTTTTGCAAGGGTTCCTCTGGGGTAGAAAATTTGAAAAACACTGGGCTAGAGAGTAACACCTTTGTTCCTCCTTTTTGGCGCTCACAACCCATACAGAAATATATTCATATATATTATACATAGCAATGCTGCACCTACCTCATTGCAAACCAAAGCCTTCAATCTCAATTCCTATGCATATACAAACTACAACACCAATACGTGAACCTAAAGTAATGACAAAATATACACTCCACCTCAATAACGCGGACAATACCTTATGAAGAAATCAAAATACAAGTGAACAATATAGTTGTGTCCATATACAAATATCACAATGTTAACTTGCACCAATGTAATATATATCTGTGTTAAAATGTTCCCAGATAATAATTGCAGTCTCTTGATAGTAGGAAAATCTAAATAAATAAAAAAAAAAAAATACAGTATATAATTCTCTGCATCCAACACTTCTTCTTGTATTCCACCTCTTGTGTTCTATTAATATAATGCATAGTGATTCCCATCATCGTTCATCAATGCACTCACCACAAATGGTGGACCTGCCAAGTAACAGATCAAATAATGCTTTCCCCACCTTGGGGCTGCTTTTTTGGTTCCACTTGGTTGAAGCCTGACTTGAATTGCATCCTTCTGTTGCCACTTATGGTGGTATATGACACGTCCACATATATAGATGTATGGCCCTTTTAAAGATCAAACTTTCTCCCTGCAATGGACTTATACAATAGAGGGGTTCCCCATGAACCATAGGGTATGATAGAAAACTAGCTACAGGGATGTGTCCAAAGGGTGGTGATAAAAGACGAGTACTCGGAATGGTCCGGTTTGGTAAGTGGGGTCCCCCAGGGATCTGACCTTGGGCCAATTCTGTTTCATTTATTCATCAATGATATAGAGGATGGAATAAATAGCAAGATTTTAGTATTTGCAGATGATACAAAGCTAAGCAGGACAATAACTTCTGTGCTGAATGTGAAAACCTTACAGGGAGACTTAAATAAAATAGTTGGGTGAGCAACTACATGGCAAATGAGGTTTATTGTTGAGAAATGTAAGGTAATGCATTTGGGTGCCAAAAATATGAAGGCAAGTTACTCGCTGGGGGGGGGGGGGAAATATGGGGGAATCCAGGATGGAGAAAGATCTGGGGGTCCTAGTAGATGACAGGCTCAGCAATGGCATGCAATTCCAAGCTGCTGCAAGGAAAGCTAGCAGAATAATACTAGCATGCATCAAAAAGGGGATTTACTCAAGGGATAAAACAATAAGTCTCCCACTCCACAAGACTCTAGTCTGGTCGCATCTTGAGCATGCCATCCAGTTCTTGGCACCAGTTTTCAAGAAGGATGTGCTGAAACGGGAAAGAGTTCAGAAAAGGGCAACACAACTAATAAAGGGATTTGGGGAAAGACTACAGGCATTGAATTTATTCTGTCTGGAGAGGAGACGCTTGAGAGGGGATATGATAGCAATCCACAAATATCTTACTGGTGACCCTAGCATAGGAAAAACATTTTCAGTGAAAGAGAATTTAAAAAGACACGTGGCCATTCACTGAAAATGAAAGAGAAGCTGTTAAACCACAATCACCGTAAAGGTTTCTTTATTGTTAGATCACTAATGATGTGGAATTCTCTTCCACAAGCAGTGGTATCAGTAGGGAACACCGATAGTTTAAAAAAAAAAACTATTAGATAGGCATCATAATGATCACAACATACAGGGATATACATTGTAAACACATTCACCCACACAGGTTGAACTAGATGGACTGGTGTCTTTTTTTTTCAGCCTTACCAACTATGTAACTTCAACGTCAGTAGAGGACACAGTAGTAATACAGGGGTCAATGGGAGTTAACAGTAAGCACTGCAGATGAAGCAAGAAGTGTCATTTTAGCATCCATCCATTTAGGCAGCCCCTACATGGGTCTGTTTTTTTAGTTCAACCAGAAGGTTGAACGAAAATAACCAAACCTGATTCCCCCATCCACACATTCCAGGTAGATGGGGTACTCCTCCTGCTGAGCTATTGTATTCTGACGTGTGAAAGCTTCCCCACCATCAGAATACACTTCATGGGCTATAACCTAAGGCGCTAATCGAGTGAGGAAACGCAGACAGGGCGGTTGTACAGAAGTCGATCTGTAGATTGAGTTCTGTACAACCACAGTGCCCATACAGGTTTGGAATTCGGTCAGTCTCTGCCGAACCAGCTGAATTTCAACCAATGTATGACCAGGTTTAGCCTATTTTATTAAGTAAAGAAAATCAGCGCTCAGCTCCTTTTAACCACTTGCCGACCGCCGCACGACTATCTACGTCGGCGGTCAGCCCCTCACAGGCAAACTAACGTAGGGCTACGTTGCTTGCTTGTGAGGGTCTAGGGAGCGAGCGCGCGCCCCCGGAGGCGCGCTCCCGCTCCCGCGTGGTCACGGACTCCCCCGAGCGTGTGACCAGCGGACCCGATGTCCGCCGGCCACTCGGCGATCGGCGGGGGAGAGGGAGAATGTCAGGCAGCTTGTGTAAACAAGCTGCCTGTCATTCTCCTCGCTGCAAAGACACTGATCACATGGATCTACTATGTAGATCCGTTGATCAGTGTCCTTACAGCTGAAGCCACAGCCAATCACAGTAGAAAGCACGCCCCTAGGGACACACACAGCCCCTCCCTCCCAAATAAAGTTAACCCCTTCACTACCAGTGTATTTTTACAGTAACAGTGCATATATATAGCACTGATTACTGTAGAAATGTCACTGGTAACCCCAAAAGTGTCAAAAATGTCAGTCAAGGGTCCGATCTGTCCGCCGCAATGTCGCAGTACCGCAAAAAAAATCGCAGATCGCCGCCATTACGCGTTAAAAAAAAAAACAACAAAAATGACAAAAATCTTTCCCTTTGTTAGTAAACGCGATAACTTTTGCGCAAACCAATCAAAATACGCTTTTTGCGATTTTTTTTTACCAAACATAGGTAGCATAAAACAAATTGGCCGAAAATGTTAAAAAAATTTTGATTTTGACATTTTTTTTTGGGGGAATTTCATATAAAAAAATGTGAAAAATATTGTTATTTTTGCAAAATTGACGCTCTTTTTTTGTTTATAGCGCGTGATCAAAAAATCGCACAGGTGGTCAAATACCACCAAAAGAAAGCTCTGTTTGTGGGGAAAAAAAGGACGCCAAATTCGTTTAGGTACAGCGTCGCACGACCGCGCAATTGTCCGTTAAAGTCACGCAGTGCCGAATCGCAAAATACCCCCTGGTCGGAATGGGGGTAAAATCTTCCGGGGCTTAAGTGGTTAAAGCGATGGACCACTCAGAATAAATAGATACAAATTGAAGAGAATTGATAATCAATAGCAAATGCAGATCAAGGTACTTATACACAAAGTGCACAAGCCAAAGAGGATAAAACACTTAACTTAAAATGATGTATGTGCCAACGTTAAAAGCAGATCGTGGGCATAATAATTCCAGTATCAAAAGAAGTGTCTTTTAATACTGAAATTATTATGCCCACGATCTGCTTTTAACGTTGGCACATACATCATTTTTAATTAAGTGTTTTATCCTCTTTGGCTTGTGCACTTTGTGTATAAGTACCTTGATCTGCATTTGCTATTTATTATCAATTCTCTTCAATTTGTATCTATTTATTCTGAGTGGTCCATCGCTTTAAAAGGAGCTGAGCGCTGATTTTCTTTACTTTATAAAATACTGTGGTATGTGGTGACACTACTAAATCAGCTGCTCTCTCCGTGGTGTTCCACAGTCTTCTATATCTACTCATTCCCTCCTCATATCTGGCACGTCTTATACCTAATTTTAGCGCATAGGTTTACCCCTTTTATATTTCAGGTTTAGCCTATGTTGCACTGATAGCAGCTCCTGAATAAGGCTCGGTTCACACTGGAGCGGCACGACTCCTTACTACTTTGGGGGCGACTTGTGCATTCCCATGCACTACGACTTCGGAGCGACTTGCAGGGACTTCACATAATGGAAGTCTATGCAAGTCGCTCCGAGGTCGTCCCAAAGTAGTACAGGACCCTTTTTCTAAGTCGGAGCTACTTGTGTCGCTCCTATTAGAACGGGTCCTGTAGAAGTCAATGGACCGCAAGGGAGCGCGACTTGTCAGGCTGACAAGTCGCCTGACAAGTCGCGGTAGTGTGGACCGAGTCTAAACTAAGCCTGCAAATATTGACTGTAAATACTTTGTATTGTATGCCTATAACTACATTGTACTACTACTATTGTTACTTTTTCTTTCAAGTGCAGATCAAATGAGTTTCCTTTATTGTGCACATAATGTTTATTAAAAGCAACATGTCAAGTGAAAAAAACTATAAAAATGTAATAAAAAGGTAACCTAATTAACCACTTGTCGACTGCAGTTTTTACTGCGGCAGGCTGGCTCGCCTGCGTGAAACGACATAGCTCTAAGTCAGTTGCGCGTTTGGTGCTGGGGGGCGAGCCTGCACCACTGGCGGTGCGCTTCCGCCCCCACAAGTCAGCGGGGGGATGCCGATGCACCCACGATCGCTGACCGCTGAGAGAGAACGACAGTCTGCTGTTGTAGTAAAAAACAATGTAGCGCTAATCCTCAATAAGAACTGTCAAAAATATTGAACATAAACAGTCCATAAAAAGTCCCAAATGATCAGATGAGTGAAAATGCAGGTCCGTGATACCATCAGCAAACACCTAGCTCACACTGTCCCTTACCAGATGGAGATGATCCCCATAACAGAGATCTCAGAATGCCAAACAAACTCTGTGAAGACCCAGGACGGTGCTCCTCATATCCAGCAATCTCCAGGCAAGTGAACAAACGTGGTTATGGAATAAAAAAGCAGGGCAGCATCATAGCGCAGACCATCAAATTTATTCACACAAAGATCAAAGGGATTAAAAACACTTACAATGGTGAAGTAAAATCGAGCACATCAATCTATAAACGATTCACTCCAGCATGTTCCACTTTTCTCACAGCAACTCACCGAAAAGATGGCCGCCGCGTCTCCTCCGTGTGGGCGAGTGTGACCGGAAGTACCGCCCTACCGCCCGACGTACGTTTCGTCGTCACAGACGTCTTCTAGGTCTGCCCTTTAGCTCTTTAGATTGCTCCCTTTGGGTCTGCCCTTTAAGCTCTTTAGATTGTTCCCAGGGTTGATTTTTTCCAAACCTCTTTTGTATCTGCCTTGAAATAATTTCCATCCCCCCCAGCTCTCCTAATCTGCCCAGCAACAACCTGTACACACCCTTGATACGCCTAGAAGGCAGAACATAATCTTATATCCAGAGGAAGCTCCCGCCCAGCCTTTGAGACTACTTGCCTTACCCCCTTTTCACACCCTACCCATCCCTATCTGAGTAACGTGTCTGGATGACAAAAACTTCTTCTAACAAACTTTAAGGGGAAAAAAAAAAAAAAAAACGGTGCTTATTAGATAGGACCTATAACTCATTCCCCTTCCCAGAGTGCGTATATCCACAATTCCTATACTACCCTTAGGAGACTATTCAATTACCGAGGAACATATTCTAAACCTTCTCTTGTTATTTTAACATTGTTTTTTATTCTACGGTTATGATTGTTCTGTTCCATTGTCTCTCCATTTCCACAACAGGTTTATGCATATATGTACATTTATTCTGCTAAATTTGTTGAATGTTAAGATATATTGTTAATCCCCAGAATGCTGGAACCTCCCTTTCTTCGACTCACTTTACATCAAACATTCCCACCCATATCTATACCTAACACACCCCTCCACATATGCATACACCAGTGACTTTCAAGGAGTGGGGCTCACCCACTCCTCACCGTCCTCTCCTTCGATGTCCCCCCCCCCAGGGAAACTCCTTCGGAGCTCCGCTGACCTTTCCCGGCCTTGATTACTTCAGTCTGGGTTTCCACTGAAACCCAATCTGCCGGACCCCAAGTCTGCCAAGAGACCCCGCCATCTCCACAACAACACTTTAAATAGTGACTAGCCCCTCCCCCCTCACATTCCCCCCCTCCCGTCTATACCACCTCTCTCCATATCCTACCCCCATTCAGAACCCCCCCCCCCTTTTTTTTATTTTTTTTTTATTTTAAGTCGCACTGTCGTGAGAAAAAGTAGCTTGAAGGAGAGATACTAAGAACAAACCTAAACATGACTACAACTCCAATAAACCGACCCAACTCCCAAATCAAAATAATGTCCATCAACACCAAAGGACTCAACACACCCCAAAAAAGGAACCACTTTCTTATCCAAGCCCGCAAACTAAAGATAGATATCCTGTTTCTTCAGGAAACCCATTTCCGAACCAATGCTATACCCAAACTTACTGACAACTACTTCACCACGTTCTACCATTCTACAAACCAGCTGACTAAAACTAAAGGTGTTTCTACACTTATTTCTAAACACTGTCAATGGCAACACATAGAGTCACAAATTGACGAAGAAGGCAGATTTGTCTTGCTAAAAGGGCAGATCAAAAACCGCTTAATGACTCTAGCTAACCTATATAGCCCCAATAAATCACAAACTAGCTTTTTCATTGACATCTACCAGCGATTATCCACCTTTCAACAAGGCCTGACTATATTAGGAGGAGACTTCAACGTCGCCCTCAATCCCGCCTTGGACACATCCTCTGGAGGTTCAGCCCTACCGTTCAGGGCCCTATCACGTATTAAAAAATCTATCCAATCCATCAACCTGCATGACTCTTGGCGGACCCTCAACCCATCGGGGAAAGATTATACCTTCTTTTCCCATCCTCATAACTCATACTCGAGGATTGATTACCTCTTTATCTCCCAAAAAGACCTCCCATTCTTACATAAGACCTCTATTGAGCCAATGACCATTTCGGATCATCACCCGATTACCCTGACGCTCTCCATCCCTGAAATAAACACACTCCCTACCAAATTTTGGCGCCTGGACCCCTCGATTCTAAACAACAAAATAAATGTTAACAAAATCAAGTCCCACATTCAAGAATTCTTCCACACAAATAATACTCCAGATGTTTCCACCATTACCCAATGGGAATCCCACAAATGTACGACCAGAGGCTTACTTATGGCCCTTAAAGCGGCCAGAAACAAAATTAGACAAAAAGAAATGGCAGAAATTATAGACAAAATGAAAGCTCTGGAAGCTATCCATAAACAATCTAGGTTGACTCAAACATACCAAGATCTCCTCAAAGCCAGAAACTCTCTGAGAGACATGTTGGACAAGATCCATAAACGAAAACTGATGTTGTCTAACAAGCTATTCTATGAACAGAGTAATAAATGCGGTAAATTACTAGCCAGGTGCATCCAAATCAAACAAGCAAGACTCACAATCCATTGCATAAAAGATACAGAGGGCAAATCTCATGTCAAAACACCAGACATAGCGAATCAATTTGAAATATACTATACAGATCTCTACAACATATCCTCCATCCAAAATAATCACAATCCTACTAACGCCCCTAAAAGAGCTCAGCTCATTCAATCCTTCCTTAAACAACATAGCCCGAAACCAATCTCGCCTGCTCAGGCTGAGACATTAGATTCCCCACTCTCTGAATCTGAACTGATTCATGCAATCAAGAACCTCAAAACAGGGAAGAGCCCGGGCCCAGACGGCTTCACAGCGACCTATTATAAGACATTCTCCCATCAACTTTCCTCCCCTTTTTTGAGAGCATTCAACACCTTATCCAGCCCACCCACCAGACCCCATAGCCTGTTAGAGGCACACATCACAGTGATTCCTAAAGAAGGCAAGGATCCCATGACAGTATCTAACTATAGGCCAATATCCCTCCTAAATTCAGACATAAAAATTTTTGCTAAAATTCTAGGGAACCGCATCCAACCCCTCTTGGACTCTCTAATCTGCAAAGATCAAGCAGGGTTTGTACCTGGCAGAGAAGCCAGGGATAACACGATCAAAGCAATCAATCTCCACCACTGGCTCACCTCCTCCAATTCACAGGGCTTTTTCCTCTCTCTTGACGCTGAGAAGGCGTTTGACAGGCTGGCCTGGGATTACCTATCTGCTGTCTTACACCATATTGGACTCCCTCAAAGGCTGATAGCATACGTTATGTCCCTCTACGACTCACCATCAGCGAGGGTAAGGGTCAACGGCCACCTGTCAAGCGCCTTCTCTATCAAAAATGGTACCAGACAAGGCTGCCCTCTTTCCCCTATCCTCTTCATACTTACTCTCGAACCCCTGATCCGCTGCCTCAATGCCAACCAAAACATCAAAGGACTCGAAATTGCCAACCAAACTTACAAAATAGCTGCATTCGCAGATGACATCCTTCTATTCCTCAAAGAACCTCTTATCTCTATTCCGAACCTCCTCAAAGACTTCCAACTCTTCAATCACATCTCAAATCTCAAAATAAACTTCAATAAATCCCAGGCCCTAAACATCACTCTCCCTGATTCCGTTATTAGAAATTGTAAAGCTAACTTTCCATTTAAGTGGGATCCCAACGCGATCAAATACCTGGGTATTTACCTCCCCTCCAAGCTTTCAGACTTATTCAAAATTAACTACATACCCATCCAGAGATCAATAACAGAAGATCTCAAGAGATGGAACAACATCTTTCTTTCATGGTTCGGAAGAGCAGCCCTGCTGAAAATGAATGTCTTACCCCATATACTTTATATTTTTCAAGCAGCCCCTATAGCCATCCCTCCTTCCTTTTTCAAACAAATGAAATCCCTCTGTACTAATTTCCTCTGGAGCCAGAAAAGATCCAGGATCAGCTATAATCAACTGACCAAACCCAAACATAAAGGGGGAATTAACCTCCCAAATATCCAGTACTACTATTGGGCCTGCCATTTGGCGAGAATTGTGGATTGGAATATCCACACACAGACGAAAGACTGGATAGCACTAGAATCATCTTTTAGCCAGCTGAATCTCAGCTCCACCCCCTGGATTCTCCCCAAACATATCCCGACCTCTCTAAAATCACACCCACTTATCGGTCCGACCCTGAAATGTTTCTCTAGTATAGCTGCTAAACTCACAATCTCCTCCAATCCGAGCCCTATGACCCCATTGAGTAACAACCCGGCCTTCCCTCACGATCAGGATCTTTCCCAGATTTTACAAAACTGGCCCCACTCTCAATTCAAAGCTCTATACCTCCTGGAAAACAACACCCTAATTGATCTCCAAAAACTGGCTAACCTAACGACTAATAAAATGTTCCCTAGCCAGCTCCACCTACGTATGATTAATTGGCTGAAACGAAACGACCAAAAAAATCAACTCTCTCGGCCACTATCCAGCCTGGAATCCTTATGTAACCAGACATCTCCCCAGAAACACGTGATCTCTACCATACACAACATGTTTTTTGAAAACACCTCACCTAATACCCTCAAGGCCTGCAGCAAGTGGGAACGCGACCTAGATACACATTTCTCGGAGAAAGACTGGGAAAAAATCCTTACAATTGCACACAAAGGGTCCATCAACGTAACCACGCAAGAAAACAATTTTAAAATCATCTCCAGATGGTACAGGACCCCGAGTGTCCTCATCCACTATAACGCTAGTTTACCAGACACATGTTGGAGATGTTCTCAGGAAAAGATGCTCCACATCTGGTGGGATTGCCACCTCATTCAACCCTTTTGGTCCAAGGTACACCAGATTATAAAACAAATCTCTTCTGTTGACATAGACTACACCCCGGCCCAAATGCTCCTTCATCATTCCAAGGTCCCTTTAAAAACATATAGGAAAACACTTCCCATGCACCTAATTAATGCAGCCAAGCTTTGCATCCCAGTTCATTGGAGATCAAGAATTCCCCCCACGATATCAGAATGGTTTAAGAGAATTGACAGGATTGCAGATATGGAGGAGATAATACACTCTACAAATGACACCCCTTCCAGGTTCTACGAAACTTGGGCGGGTTGGCTACATTTCTGCTCATCCAATCTCTATTCTGAACACATTAACCCAAATCAACCTGCCCAGGTGTAAAAATCCTAACTGGTATTCCTTTTTTTTCCACACACCAACCCGGGATCCACATATTCTTAGATCTTCCAAATCACGCCAAGACAGGAATCTCCCTCCCTACACAAGGGCAGTCAAGGGATTTTCCCAGTAAAATAATCAGAAGATCCGCTCCTTCTAGTACTACATGATAATTTAAAATCTTTTTCTTATACGATCTCCCCCCTTTGCATACCCTTTCCAGCCCCTCCTTCCCCCCTGCCTCCCTTGCTCGACCTCCCCATTGTCTTCCCATCCGAAACTCCCCTCTTCTCCACCCTTCTTTGTTTATTTATCCCCAACCAGATCGGCTCACATTGATACCATTGCTTTACTGATTATGGACGTTAGTCCACGCTTTTTCACAGTTCTCATACATAATGTGTTAATTTATAAAATGTTTTTGATATTTTGCTTGAAGCAATGTAACTTGTTTATGCGCTGCGTCGCATTCTCTTTACCATTGTCACTATTTGAAGTTCTCATGTTTTGCATATATTTCCTCAATAAAAACTTTTATGGAAAAAAAAATATCCAATTTTTGTTATATTTAGGCCAAAATGTATTTAGCTACATGTCTTTGACAAAAAAATTCTCAATGAGCGTATTTTTAACAGTTTTATGACCGGAAGGTTTTACCCCATTCCTGACCAGGCCATATTTTGCGATTCGGCACTGTGTTACTTTAACGGACAATTGCGTGGTTGTGCAACGCTGTACCCAAAATAAATTTATGTCCTTTTTGATTTACTTTTTGCGCTATAAACAAAAAAAGAGCGACAATTTTGAAAAAAATAACAATATTTTTCAAATTTTTTTTATATGAAATTCCCCCCCCAAAAAAATGTAAAAAACAAATTTTTTCATCATTTTAGGCCAATTTGTTTTCTGCTACATATTTTTGGTAAAAAAAAAATCGCAATAAGCGTATTTTAAATGGTTTGCGCAAAAGTTATTGCGTTTACTAACTAAGGGAAAGATTTCTGTCATTTTTGGTGTTTTTTTTTTTTTTTACGAGTAATGGCGGCGATCTGCGATTTTTTTTTGCGACATTGCGGCGGACAGATCGGACCCTTGACTGACATTTTTGACACTTTTAGGGGTTCCAGTGACATTACTACAGTAATCAGTGCTATAAATATACACTGTTACTGTAAAAATGACACTGGCAGGGAAGGGGTTAATTTTTATTAGAGAGGGAGGGGTTAATGTATGCCTGGTGCTTACTGACATGTGTGGGGGGAGGTGACTGAGTGACACAGGGACAGATCGCAGGTTCAGCTATGTTGAACCCTGCAATCTGACCCTGCCTGTCACTTAGGAGATCCGCCCGCTTTGTTTACACAAGCGGGCGGATCTCTAGACTCGATTCCCTGACAATCGGGGAAGAGCAGCGGTGATCACCGCCGCTCCTCCCCTGGCCCAACTCCCGCTGTGACTGAATACAGCGGGAGCGAGCCTCCGGCGGCGCGCGCGTGCCGCCGAGAGAGGGGAATGTCTGGTGACGTAGGTCTACATCGCCAGACGATAACGAGCCACTTTGCCGCAGTACAGTCAACGTGACTGGTCGGTAAGTGGTTAAACCACTCCGCCCACACACACACTATTTTTGTCTTCTGATTTTTTTTATTTTTTTGTAATTATTTCTTTTTTTACCATTCATCTTTATACTTTTTAATATTTTTGTTTGTTCATTTTTTTAGTGATGCATTTTTTTTTTTTTTGGATTTCATCTTTAAAAAACATCCCTTGCTTTGGAGCCATACTTTTAAGCCCCGTACACACGATCAGATTATCGAACGATCTGTCGTCCGTTTTTTGTGGCATGCTAGTCTGATGTGGAAAGTGAAGAGGTTATTTTCATACGAATTTTCCCGTACGACAGAATTCTACTTCAGAAGTGATGTCATGTGTGTGTGGAAAGTCCAGAGAAGGGCAACAAAAATAATTAGGGGAATGGAGGACATCAGCTATGAGGAAAGACTACAAGCACTGAACTTATTCTCTCTGGAGAAGAGACGACTGAGGGGGGGATATGATATCAATGTACAAATACTGTACTGGTGACCCGAGCATAAGGAACAAACTATTCAGAGAAAGGAGATACAATAAGACATGTGGCCACTCACTAAAACTTGAGGAAAGGCGGTTTAACCTTAAAGTGCGTAAGGGGTTCTTCACTGTAAGAGCGGTAAGGATGTGGAATTCTCTTCCGCAAGCAGTCGTATCAGCGGGGAGCATTGATAGTTTCAAAAAACTATTGGATGGACACCTTAAAGACCACAACATACAGGGGTATACAATGTACGGTTAAAAGCAAACACACACACACATCATAGGTTGAACTGGATGGACGGATGTCTTTTTTCAGCCTCACTAACTATGTAACTATGTAACTATGTGTTGGATTGCTTTGTATGTGTTCTTTTGTTTCTGA
This sequence comes from Pelophylax lessonae, assembly GCF_965119305.1. Lineage (NCBI taxonomy): Eukaryota > Metazoa > Chordata > Amphibia > Anura > Ranidae > Pelophylax > Pelophylax lessonae. The sequence continues at coordinate 239,798,992 of NC_138774.1, read as the reverse complement.
GCATGCCTAGTCTTGCTCTTACAATTTTTTTCAGACGAAAACTGTACTAATTAGGTGAAAATGGGATGTTGTGTTGATGTACGATAAAAATTTTATAGCCTGCACATCCAGTTTTTGTCGTCCGAAAATCCGAAAATCAACAGATCGTTCGTCGGAGGAAATTTCCCTTCCGATTTTCTTATCATGTGTACGGGCCTTTAGAGTCATCTTAAACAGGAAAAATACAACAATACAGTAACACTAGTTCTTTTAAAACAATTTTTTTATTTTTTATTTTATTTATATATAAAATTATTTTGCAATACAAAATAAATTCCAGGGAAAAAAAACGATTATATATGCATTTGTTACTTTATATTCAAACTATGATAAGACTATAACAATCGCATATGTTTTTTAGGCCGTGCATATCATTAAAGCGGAGTTCCACCCTAAAATTATACTTACCTCCATCTTCTCGCTCCGGGTCACCTGAAAAACAAATGGATAATCACATTTTTTTTTTTTTTTTTTACTTACCTGGATTAGAAGAAAATATACTTACCTTACTTCCTCTTCCTCCCCTCAGCGGCCACGGCAATTCGTCACTTCCTGGCTTTGCAATGATTCCTGGGAGCTGAACGTCATCGCTCCCAGGAATCAATGCGCCTGCACCGGCCCCGACGTCAGTTCCGGTGCAGGCGCCGTCATACCTTGCTAAACAGCTTCTGGGCATGCCCAGAAGCTGTGCAGGGATGACGCTGCAGACCTGGAAGTGACGGCGGGGCCGGCGCAGTGCATCGTGGGACCGAAGAAGACAGAAGAGGATACAGAAGAGGATCGCGCTGGCTTCAAGCTGCCCACACCTGAGATGGCAGCGCTGGACAATACATTTTCAATGTAAGTATTTCTTCTTGCAGGTAAGTGCAACCCGGGACAGATCAGAGGCTAGCCATTGTGGAATGCACTAGCCCTGACTGTCCCGGGGGTACTTTTATTAAAAAGAACTTTCCCAGGGTGGAACTCCGCTTTAAGGCTGAGCTCTATTGTGTAAGTACCCCTGGAACATTTTGTTTTATTGCCAACAAAAAGCATTGGATAGGCACTTCCTTGAACGAGTGACAACGCTCTGGCTTCTGCAGTGAAATCACTGCTGCGTTGTCACATTTGTCTCTGCTACAGCTGCTTAAATGTTTGCAGCAATGGAAGCTTTTCCATTAAATAGCCATGTGTAGCGCCACCCACAGCCCTTTAGTTTGACAGCATATTGCTGTATCTGTAGGAGATCAGGTAAATGATGTAAAATTCCTGTTCAGTACTTTCACCTCCTCCAACACTGTCTAATAGTGTGCATGAAAAGTCCTGCTTCACATCTGCATTTACTAATAACATTTAGATAATTAAAAAAACAAAAGAGGTGGATGGAGGAATTCCCTTCTGTCAATGGAAAATTTTCCAACTAGTCCCTTTCGATAGCTGTTGATTAAGCAATCAGTTAATGGCCATCTTTAGATAGAATGTAAAGGGTGTATTTATAAAAAAAAGAAAAACTTGCAGTGCTGAATGTTCTTCATTCATACAAAACAGAGTGTATCAGGAAAATAACAGCATTATGGTCACTATCGCCATCTAGTGACTATTATACGGTATTTTCACTATTTACTATATGAAGAACATTTGACCTGGAGATAAATCAGCCTAATAACATCTGATTTTGCACAGAACAAACGTACATGCAGTTTCACAACACAAATAGCTCTTCATTTTTTTTTTTTTAAATGCACCCCAAAGTAATTACAAGGTTATAGCTTTAATGTATTTATTGCTCAGGTCTGTAAGGGGTATGCAACTAAAGTAGTTAAATCCATCTACTATTCTATCCCCTTATACCTTTAGATCAATTGTTAAATGATAATTTCATTTTGTACACACGGGGTAATGCTGATTAAAAAAAAAAAATCACAATGGTACAACAGGGGCATGGCTTGATGAAGCCATTTTTATAGCTGGGGCTTAAAGAGTAACTCCACTTTTGATGAGAACAAAAAAACATTCCCCTCTGGGTGATCTATGTACATTGCAGGGATTTCTAACAAACTTTGTTGCAGATTCCTACCTTTTGTTATTCAGAAGAAATCGCACAGTGAATGTGGATGGGAGTGACTTTATAATTATTAATCAGCTGCTGCACCTGCAGGGTTCTAATGAGGAAAGTTGCAGGGTCTTTAGATGCAATTTCCATTTGGGAGGATCTCCCCAAAAATGTTACTTTACTTGCAGAAGATGCCCAAAATCTGTCTTGTATCTTAGTGCAGACTTCTGGGAAAATCAGTGAGCAAATCACACAAGCAGGATGTTACATTTTTGGGGGGTGTGTTCTGTACATCATCTGTGTACACAAATCACTTAGGTTGCCATATCGATGTGCATTTTACATAAAATTACAGTGCTGCAGATTGAAAAGGAAATTTATAATAAGATTACTTATACCATTAAAAAATGTTTTCTGTAAGGTGTCGCTCCATCGCTGCTCCCTCATCTTTAACCACTTGCCGACCAGTCACTGGGACTGTACTGCGGCAAAGTGGCTCGATTCCGTCCAGCGACATAGACCTACAGTGGGAGTCGGACCAGGGGAGGAGCAGCGGTGATAACCGCTGCTCTTCCCCGATCGTCGGGGAATCGAGTCTGGAGATCCGCCCGCTTGTGTAAACAAAGCGGGCGGATCTCCTAAGTGACAGGCAGGGTCAGATTGCAGGGTTCAGCATAGCTGAACCTGCGATCTGTCCCTGTGTCACTCAGTCACCTCCCCCCACACACGTTAGTAAGCACCAGGCATACATTAACCCCTCCCTCTCCAATAAAGTTAACCCCTTCCCTGCCAGTGTCATTTTTACAGTAACAGTGCATATTTATAGCACTGATTACTGTAGACATGTCACTGGTACCCCCAAAAGTGTCAAAAATGTCAGTCAAGGGTCCGATCTGTCCGCCACAATGTCGCAGTCCCGCAAAAAAAATCGCAGATCGCCGCCATTATTCGTTAAAAAAAACCACCAAAAATGACAAAAATCTTTCCCTTAGTTAGTAAACGCAATAACTTTTGCGCAAACCAATCAAAATATGCTTATTGTGATTTTTTTTTACCAAACATAGGTAGCAGAAAACAAATTGGCCAAAAATTTTAAAAAAATTAGATTTTTACATTTTTTTGGGGGGCAATTTCATATAAAAAAATGTGAAAAATATTGTTATTTTTTCAAAATTTACGCTCTTTTTTTGTTTATAGCGCAAAAAGTAAAAATCGCACAGGTGATCAAATACCACCAAAAGAAAGCTCTATTTGTGGGAAAAAAAGGACGTAAATTTCGTTTGGGTACGGCATCAACTGCGCAATTGTCAGTTAAAGTCGCACAGTGCCGAATCGCAAAAAGTGGCCTGGACGTAAGACAGCAAAATCCTCCAGTGGTAAAGTGGTTAAAGAATTTGAGCCAAAGTTCATGTGGGCGGCGCATCGAGAGACCCTGGAATAATGAGAACGGAGGACTGCTGAATGCATGGAACATAGGCTCAAATTATTTAAAAATGAGAAAGCAGCGATGGAGCGACATCTCGTCGATCCTGCCAGCGAGAGAGTGACTCCATAGAAGATAAGGGATTGCCCATATGACATTTAAGAGACCAGGCACAAGAAATGTATTGTCTTCTTACACTTAGAAAGACTGGAAACCCATCCTCTATACTGTGATGATCTGAAGAAAAATTGCATTGGATTCAACTTCTGTGTCCTGTTGAAGAGTTAAGCTGCCTGTGAATGGGGCCAAGTCAGCAGGCCAAGTTAGACATGGTTTAAGGAGTGGGTGCTCGCGTTTGAGATCTTCATCCCTCTGGTGCTCTTCTTCATCTTGCGCCAAAAGAAGCCCACTATCCCTGTGAAGGAAGCTGCACAAATGGTATTATTTCAAAGGAGTCTAGAGAAGTTAAAGGAGCTCTAGGTGGATCCTTCTATAGATTTGCACATTCCCTTTGTGCTGCAGGTGAGCGGCCATTGCACACAGAGGTGTTTTTTGGTTTTGGTGAAAGGAATTCAGCACAATGAACTGTTTATGCTTCTAGTAAGAAGCACTGCACAAAATTGGTTTCAGGTGCCGTCATCGCTTGAAGATATTTTTGAGAAGCGTTTATACTTATTTATAGATTCACGAGCTTGGTTCACTGCATGATAGATTATTTTATTATGTTCATGCACATTTATTATAGTAACACTTTTTTGTTTGTCTATTGCCATTTGTCATTTCGATTGATGTTTTGACCCATTTGTGATTAATATGATGTGTTCACGTTATGAGTTGCGCACCACTTCTCTTTTCAGTTTTCGTTTTCGTTTAGCAAGTTTAATGAGTACTTGTATATGGTGGGAGCTGCAACTCACTTCGATTTTTAGTCATTACACATTATCTATAGCCGTCATTCAATTTTTATTACACCCTTAATGTCGCCCCTGCCCTCCATTGAAGCTGATCAATCACAGATTGGCCCATCCCAAACCTTCATACAAGCAATCTACAGTGATGGTGGTAATTGGATACAGGGGGGATCATACTAAAGCCCAATCACTGAATTTCATTGGTAATATCCAGGGCTTTTGTTCAGCTGGAACTTGGTGGAACTCAGTTCCACCACCTTTGGCTCAGGCCCTCTGCTCCCTTCTCACCACTATCAATCAAACACAGAGGTCTGGCCGGTGCCAGGGGAGATGCCGGTGCCTGGGGTGCAGTGTGAATGCTGACACCCCACTGGATGATCTCCCTGCAAGCGAGATAGGCAAAGCCAACTACAGTGTGAGGGGAGGTACCAGAGAAGAAGAAGAGGGGTAAAAAAAAGTGAGATGTGGGTGGGGTATACGTAGCACACTGCCGGACTCTGCATGTAGCACACTCCTGAACTCTGCACTCTGTGTGTAGTGCACCCCTGAACCCTTCACTGTATACAGAGCACACTCCCGAACTCTGAATGTAGCACACTTCTGAACTCTGCACTCTGTGTGTAGCACACCCCTGAACCCTGCACTGTATACGTAGCACAATCCCGAACTCTGAACGTAGCACACCCCTGAACTCTGCACTCTGTGTGTAGGGCACCCCTGAACCCTTCACTGTATATGTAGCACACTCCCGAACTCTGCACGTAGCATACCCCTGAACTCTGCACTCTGTGTGTAGAGCACCCCTGAACCCTTCACTGTATATGTAGCACACTCCCGAACTCTGCACGTAGCATACCCCTGAACTCTGCACTCTGTGTGTAGAGCACCCCTGAACCCTGCACTGTATACATAGCACACTCCCGAACTCTGCACGTAGCACACCCCTGAACTCTGCACTCTGTGTGTAGAGCACCCCTGAACCCTGCACTGTATACGTAGCACACTCCCAAACTCTGCACGTAGCACACCCCTGAACTCTGCACTCTGTGTGTAAAGCACCCCTGAACCCTGCACTGTATACGTAGCATACCCCTGAACTCTGCACTCTGTGTGTAGTGCACCCCTGAACCCTGCACTGTATGCGTAGCACACTCCCGAACTCTGAACGTAGCACACCTCTGAACTCTGCACTCTGAGTGTAGCGCACCCCTGAACCCTGCACTGTATGCGTAGCACACTCCCAAACTCTGCACCTAGCACACCCCTGAACTCTGCACTCTGTGTGTAGAGCACCCCTGAACCCTGCACTGTATACGTAGCACACCCCTGAACTCTGCACTCTGTGTGTAACCCTACTGAACTCTGCACTCTGTACATAATGCACTCCTGGTATTTGATACCCCTTTAAGACTCTCTTACTGTTAATGAAATTTTGACCAGTTTAGGGAGGGGGGTTTTGGGGGGGGGCGTGGTTGAGTTCCTGCACCTTTTTTTCTGAGAAAATATGTATTTAAAACCAAGAACACTCTTCTCCACTCAAAAAATAATGCAGCAAAAAGCAAAACATGCCATTGATTTTTCACCCTAAACGTTCTAAAAAAAAGTTGTTTTGTCAATCGACAAAACACGTTATAATCGCACAAAAAAAATGCCAAAAAGTATACAGCAGCTACTTTAATGCATTTTTTGAGCATAGGATGAATGGTGAAGAAAGGACTGCCCTGTGAAAACTACAAGAAAAAATGCATGCGGAAGACGTGAGTTCCCACTACACAAAGTGTAATTGCAGCCTTAAGGTTTCTTTTTTCTTTTATTTTCTACTGGGGATTCAGCCAGTAACACACTTCCTGTCCTGGGGTGACAACGCTCACACCATACTGAATCTAATAGAAAAGCAGAGTTGTCTCCTTAGGCCAGGAAGAATGTAAGGACTACAGAATCCCCCCGCCCCCCTGCACAACATAGCTGCCCTCTATCTATCCATCAGAATGCATGTGCTTCCACTTGTGGAGTCTCTTAAAAGTCAGTTGTAGGGACTGCAGGTAACAGGGTGCCTTATGCATGTATTTGCAAATGTGTGCAGACTAAACCCCTGTTTTTAATGCATACTGTTAGGACAATTTGGCTGGTCGCAGGCTGACCCCGTGACAGAGGCATCAAAAAGCCAACAGTGGGTTGAGTATTTCAGATAGCACATTCACATGGCTGCTTAACTGGTGTTGCCAGAACACTGGAATTCTGGCAACAAGTAGTGTTCAGGTGTTCGGAGCTTTGACTTGGGACCAGATGGGAGAGATCTTGTATCCATTGTGACTTCAGACAAATAAGGAGATGTTAATACAAGGCGTAGGATATTCGGAGATCTGGGGAGTGCAATCTCTATTGGGGAGGGGATCACACAAGGTGTGGTGATGGTATACTTGACTGCACGAGGATTAGAAGGACTGGATGGTATTGATCGACCGATATCGTTTTTTTACAGGCGATACCGATATTTTGGTCATAAAATATCGGTATCGGCCGATATTTTCGGACATTAAAAAAAAAATTATTATTTTTTTTTTTAATGTCTACAGGTACTGTGGTGGAGGGATCTGGGGGTCTTAAAGACCCCAAACCCCTCCTCTGCACTTAAAAGCATTCAAGTTTTGGCTGTTTTGATTGCTGTATGTTTTTTTTAATTCGGCGCCGCCAGTACCCGGAAGTGATGTCATGTCATGACATCACTTCCGGGTACTCGGCGGCGCGGAATTCAAAGAAATGGAAACCCGGTCAGATGGCGGTGGTGCAGATGAAGACCCGGTCAGACGGCAGCGGTGAAGGTAGGATGCCCGGGTCTCCCGGTGGGACAGGAGACCCGGGCGAGCCGCGGAAGGCGATGGGAGGGGGGGGGACGTCATTACAAGACAGCCAACTGTCGGCTATGAACACCAGAGCCTCTAGCTGCAAACACTGCAAGCACTTTCCCGAAATATCGGCAATATCGGTAAATTAAAAGGCCGATTCCGATATATCGGGCAAAGTGCATATCGGCCCTCCATATATCGGCTTTGCCGATAATTGGTCGATCACTACTGGATGGCTCTACTAACATCACGTCTGGATAGGACTTTATATTTGTGAAGGCACACAGGGTTTGTCACACTAGATCAGTGTTTCTCAACCTTTTTATAGTCAAGGCACCCTTTAAAAACTTTGGACAATCTTGAGGCGCCCCATTCTAAAATGTAAAAGCTTTTCTAATCCTTTTACATAATGCATCAATATCCAGAAGTCCAAGTAGGACACTCAACATTAGAGGTGATTTATTCTTCCAAAGCAAATATACTATTACAAACTGGTTCTGACTAGTATTCCAATGTTTCTGTTCTCCCACAGTTTTTCTTCATCACTCAGCTAATGTGTCACCAACGCTGATGGAGAGGGGAAGAGGAAGGGTCAAACAAGGACGTTATGCAGGTGACTGACATCCTCCTTATCAACTGATGATGCAAACCTGTGACTAATACACTATACGGAAATTCGGCTGACGTTTGTTCATTTGGACAGTTCGTTTGTTTTTCGGCAAGTTAATGGGCACGAATCGGTAATCGGTTGTAAAGTTTTGGAGCCGAAAAAAACGAAGGACAAGTTTTGGAAATCTTCTGCCGAACAAACGATGAATTGAAAGGTAATGTGTTTCTTGTCCAAATTGTTTGCACTAGGCATATGTGAAAAAGCAAACAAAATACTGTTTCATTTATGTCTACTGAATGATTTATCGGTCATTACATGATGGCACGATCGTTTGCGGTCGCATGTTCGTTTTTCGAAAATGAGTTTGAACAATCTTTCGTATAGTGCGTGGCCAGCATTAGCCTAACTAAATAGGCGGACTTCATCCACAAGCTGGCTCATATACAATTTTTGGGCAATTCTTAGGCATTTTGCCAAGGCACCCCTGAAGGAACCTCAAGGCACACCAGGGTGCCTGGGCACCTGGTTGAAAAAGGCTGCTCTAAATGAGCGCTGCTAATGTTTTGATGATTTGAAACATTGTTGTTGATGTATATAAAATAGAAATAAAAAACAAAACATTAACCACTTTAACACTGCTCACATTGCTGCTACTGCAGCAATGTGGCTCGTTATCGTCCAGCGACGTAGACCTACGTCGCTGGACTCCACCCCTTGTGGGCGGCGCGCGCGCGCCGCCGGAGGCTCGCTCCCGCTATTTTCAGTCACAGCGGGAGTCGGGCCAGGGGAGGAGCGGCGGCGATCGCCCCGCTCTTCCCCGATCGTCGGGGAATCTAGTTTGGAGATCCGCCCGCTTGTGTAAACAGAGCGGGCGGATCTCCTCAGTGACAGGGAGTGACAGATTGCAGTGTTCAGCATAGCTGAACATGCGATCTGTCCTTGTGTCACTCAGTCACCTCCCCCCACACACGTTAGTAAGCACCAGGCATACATTAACCCCTCCCTCTCCAATAAAATTAACCCCTTCCCTGCCAGTGTCATTTTTACAGTAACAGTGCATATATATAGCACTGATTACTGCAGTAATGTCACTGGTACCCCCAAAAGTGTCAAAAATGTCAGTCAAGGAGTCTGAACTGTCCGCCGCAATGTCGCAGTCCCGCAAAAAAAATCGCAGATCGCCGCCATTACGCGTTAAAAAAAAAAACACCAAAAATGACAGAAATCTTTCCCTCAGTTAGTAAACGCAATAACTTTTACGCAAACCAATCAAAATACGCTTATTGTGATTTTTTTACCAAACATAGGTAGCAGAAAACAAATTGGCCAAAAATGTAAAAAGATTTTGATTTTTAAATTTTTTTTGGGGGGGGGGGGGGGGAATTTCATATAAAAAAATGTTAAAAATATTGTTATTTTTTCAAAATAAACCCTCTTTTTTTGTTTATAGCGCAAAAAGTAAAAATCACACAGGTGATCAAATACCACCAAAAGAAAGCTCTGTTTGTGGGAAAAAAAGGATGTAAATTTCGTTTGGGTATGGCATCGCACGACCGCGCAATTGTCAGTTAAATTCGCACAGCGCCGAATCGCAAAAAGTGGCCTGGACGTAAGACAGCAAAATCCTCCGGTGGTAAAGTGGTTAAATAAAAAATAAAATTATAAATATATATATATATATATATATATATATATATATAATTTTTTTTTTTTTTTTTTTTTTTTTTAATTATTATTTATGATTTATGTTGTTTCTGTTTTTTTTTTTTTTTTTTTTGTTAAAACCGTTTAAAGGAGTTGTCAAAAGGCAAGAAGTGGGGAAAGCAAATGCTGAGATATGCGATGTATCTGCCAGCCCCTGTATAATGCAGCCAGCCCTCCTCCTCCTCCCCTTCCACTCTTCATGCAGTTTTCAGTAATAGAGCGTCACTCTGCTGTCAAACACACAAAGTACACCAGACCCCAGGCAGATCATCAGCCTTTCCCTTTTACCTGCTCTGGATCTACAAAGCTGAAGTCAGTGGACTCTGCAAAGCTTTTCCTAATCTTTGGATTTACATACACAGATGCCAGGACAGAGGACACAATCCTCCCCATTCACATAAGAAGGTAAGGGGAATTATTCTGCTTTTATCACAGCTGATAGATTATCTTTGAAAGACAAATACTTGGAGAGATAAAGATGAAAACTTGCTGCAGAAATGTAAAGATTTGCTTTAAAGAATTCAATGGAGATGTGACAGTGTGTGCCTGAGGTCAGAGATTGGATTGGTGACATTGTTATGTCACTAATAGATCCTACAGAAAGAGGGGTGTAACGTGTGTTTTATGAGTATAATTTGGTATTAATTGGGAGAAGAGGAGGATTTTGAACAGCTAGGACTTTACTAGAAGGCAACTTAATTACTGCACCTACACAAACCGTGTTTCCTGAGCCACAGCAAAGACGGAATGCTATTAACGCATTAACTCACTTTTAGATTGTAAGCTCTTTTGACCAGAGTCTTACTAACCCACTTGTCTTGTAACAGAACTTTCCACATATATATTGTAAATTGCAAGCTCTTGTGACCAGGGTCCTACTACCCTCTTGTCTCCTAACAGTGCTGTCTCCCTTTATATGGTAAATTGCAAGCTTCAATGACCAGGGTCCAACTAGCCCTCTTGTCTTGTACAGTACTTGTCTCCCTTTATATTTTAAATTGTGAGTGCCTATGAGGAGGGTCCTACTTAACCCTCTTGTCTCATTACAGCACTGTCTCCCTTTTATAAAGTAAATTGCAAGCTCTTATGACCCGGGTCTTACAAGCTCTTGTCTCGTTACAGCACTGTCTCCCTTTATAAAGTAAATTGCAAGCTCTTATGACCAGGGTCTTACTAGCCCCCTTGTCTTATAACAGTACTTTTCTCCCTTTATATTGTAAATTGCAAGCTCCTATGACCAGCGTCCTAGTCCTCTTGTCTTGTAACAGTACGGTCTCCCTTTACATTCTAAATTGTAAGCTCTGCTTATGACCAGGGTCCTATTAACCCTCTTGTCTTGTAACAGTACTGCCTCCCTTTATATTGTAGATTGTAAGCTCTTGTGTCCAGGGTCTTATTAGCCCTCTTGTCTCGTAACAATACTTGTCTCCCTTTATATTGTAAATTGTAAGCCCGTTTGACCAGGGTCCTACTAACCGTCTTGTCTTATAACAGTAGTGTTTCCCTTTATATTGTAAATTGTAAGCTCTTGTGACCAGGGTCCTTCGAACCCTCTTGTCTTGTATTGTAATAGTAGGCTAGAGTTGTTTTTCCTGAGCCGCCGTGAAGACAGAAACGCTACTAACGTATTCATTCACTTTTAGATTGTAAGCTCATATGACCAGGGTCCTACTAACCCTCTTGTCTTGTATTGCAATGGTACTGTCTTCCTTTTTATTGTAAATTGTAAGCTCTTATGACCAGGGTCCTACTAACCCTCTTGTCTTGCAACAGTACTGTCTCCCTTTTTACTGTAAGTTGTAAGCTCTTATGTCCAGGGTCCTCTGAACCCTCCAATCATGTAACAGTACTGTCTCCCTTTATATTGTAAATTGTAAGCTCATATGACCAGGGTCCTACTAACCCTCTTGTCTTGTATTGCAATGGTACTGTCTCCCCTTTTTACTGTAGGTTGTAAGCTCTTATGACCAGGGTCCTTCTAACCCTCTTGTCTTGTATTGCAATAGTACTGTCTCCTTTTTTATTGTAAATTGTAAGCTCTTAAGACCAGGGTCCTACTGACCCTCTTGTCTTGTAACAGTACTGTCTCCCTTTTTACTGTAAGTTGTAAGCTCTTATGACCAGGGTCTTCTGAACCCTCTAATCTTGTAACAGTACGGTCTCTCTTTATATTGTAAATTGTAAGCCTCTTTGACCAGGGTCCTACTAACCCTCTTGTCTTGTAACACTACTTTCTCTCTTTATATTGTAAAGTGTCGCACACTTTTGGCACTATGGACATCCTGTATAATACTGGGGCAGCGCAGTGGCTTAGTGGTTAGCATGCCTTCCCTGCAGAACTAAGGTCCCACTTCGTAGCCTGGCCAGGATGCTATCTGCATGGAGTTTGCATGCTCTCCCTGTGCTTGAGTGGCTTTCTTTCAAAGACATGCCAGTAGGTTAATTGGATCAGTAGATGAATGGGATTTAACCCTTGCAGTGCAGGGCTAGCCTTCATCTTTCTTTTTCCTGGGGTTCAGATTTTATCCCCATTCACTGGAACTTTCCCTAATATATGATAGCACTTCTTAATCCAGCATCTAGGTGTTTAAAACATTTACCGCAGAGGTTGTTCTTCAGTGTGCAGCTTTGTAGCACTATGGTCCCAGTATGATGCTGTCTGCATGGAGTTTGCATGTTCTCCCTGCGCTTGCATGGGTTTCTTCTGGTTTCCTCCTACACTCCAAAAGACATATATTTAGGTAATTGGATTCTGATAAAATTGTCCCCTCTGATGTGTATGCATTAGAAGTAGCTGGGTAACCCAAGCATTTAACCCTTGTAACCCTTGGGCAGACTCCGTTTCTCCTTTCTCACTTGTAAAGCTGTGATCTCCATTCGCTGGAACATGATGAAATTCAGATAGTGCCTCTGAATCCAGCATTTGTGTGTGCAAAACGTTACCCCAGAGGTTAATCTTCTATATTCCGCCTTGCAGCACTGGGGTCCCAGGTTGTCGCTATTTGCGTGTAGTTTGCATGTTCTCCCAGTGCTTGTATGGGATTCTTCACACTCCAAAGACATGGCAGTAGGATAACTGGATCCTGTCTATATTGGCCTTATTATGTGTTAGAGATAGGAACCTGAAGCTGGCAATACACTAGATTTTCAAATGAACATTCGTAGGACAATTCTCATCAGTACATTCGATGACATGATTAATGGTGTGCGAAAGGACGTTAAAAGCGTTTGCGTTTAACATATGAATTGGAGTTTCCTGAACGAAAACGCATTCACTGTTGGAAATTTGTTTAAGAAAAGATTTTTCCATCCTGTTCCTTCAAATTTTCTCATCATTGCGGTCGAAAACGAAAGTCGTTTGACCCCACTAACAATTCGAAAATTGAGCAAACCTACTTAAGGTGTAGATTTCTGGACAGTTTAGGGTTGTAAGCCCCTTGAGGGCAGGGACAGAGTGAATGTACAATATGTAAGGGCTCATTTAGGCTTATTGTGCCTAAACCGACACTCCTCTGAAAAGCGATCCACATTCAGATCACTTTTTAGAGCCATTTGACAGACGGTGAGATGGAGATTAACCCCATAATTGCTGCACAAATGTCCCACAACCTTGAGCGTTGCCTGCAGTTGCGGTGCTCCCCCATGGGTTGCGCTCAGCTGCTTGCTGAGTGTGACATTTTAAATTTTTTTTGTTGCAGATACAAAAGCGGAGCATCACGGCTGTGGCATGTGAACATCCCCGTCTGCTGTCATTGCAGCTTAATGGGGGGGGGGGGGCTCTAAAAAGATGCCTCAAACGTGTTTTAAAGCGTCACCCCCCCCCACTGCAAGTCTAAACTAGTGTGGTTGAGCTGCGTATTCAGTGACCCCCCCAACTGCATCTGCCTCCTTTAAGCTGCAAAGGCAGGAAGCGTGGTGTTCACATGCTGTGGTCACTATGCTTCATGCCCATGGCAAAATGTATCCACTCTGTTGCATTTTGTGGGCATTATCATGGCCAAATGCAGCCCATTCAAGAGAACAGGTACGTGCCACAAATGACTCGCAACTGCATGCAAAACGCATGATTGAGGCACTTTGGTATGGCTTTTAGTGGATGTGAGGAGGTGCCATAATGCCTTCTTACCGCCTGTCAAATGCCTCTGGAAAGTAATCTGAATGGGATTGCTGTTCAGAGATGCGGCAGTTTAGACAAAAGTCTAAACTTAGTCTAAGGAGCTGTGTAAACTGTAAGCATTATATAAATAGCTGAAATAAAGAAATAATCTGTAGGACATACTAGAGCTGACTCTGCAGCTGGAATGGTCAGTATTATGGATTAGGGGATTAGCTTTATTGTTTGGGGGGGGACGGGGGACGGTAGGTTTAGGAATTTGCAGACAGCAAACATGCCAGGAGCCACACATACCCCAGGGGAACGATAGGCTATCATCCGGTTTGATAGACTTTTCCTCTTAGACAAGTTGTCTGGAGCTGTCTGTTGACACAAGGCAGAGATACCAGACACTACTGGAGAAGCTGTCAGGTGAAGACCATCAAATGTCTATGGTAGCTAATGGCCAACTACATTGTTCTGCTAAAAGTTAAAAACTCACCTTCTCTCAGATGCTGTCCGGGCCAGAACACAATGGGCATGGAGTTTGCATATTCTCCCTGTGCTTGCTTCGGTTTCCTATGGGCACTTGGAGTTTTCTCCCACACTTCAAAGACATGCTACTAGGGTAATTGGCGCCTGTCTAATTGCATATGAGATAGGGTCCTTAGATTGTAGGCTTTTCGAGGGCAATGACTACTTTCAATAAATTCAGAATGCCAGTCTACTTTCCTGGGAGCCCAGGGTGCCAGGAACTGTCTCTTTGGGGTGTGCCATCAGACTACACTAGACCTGTTGTTCCTATCCTCAATTCTCAAGTACCCTCAAAATGTCATGTTTTCAGGATTTCCTTCACCTTTCTGAGATGCTTTAAAGCGGTTGTAAACCCTATAAAAAAAAAAATAAAAAAAAAAAAAAACCTGCAAGACAAAGGCATAATGAGCTAGTATGCATCGCATACTAGCCCATTATGTGTAACTTACCTTAAAACGAAGCCCCGACACGGACCCCCGGACATCGATGCGGGCGCTGCCATGATCCCTCGTCGTCTCTTCCGGGTTCGGCGGCTCCGGCGCGCTGATTGGCCGGGAAGAATCGGCTCCAGCGCGCTGATTGGCCTGAGCCGCGATGACGTCACTCCCGCGCAGGAGTGATTTTTCCGGCAAGCTCCCGGCAACTTAATTGAAGGTCCCCCCGGACCTTCAGAGCGCATGCGCCGCTCGCGCGAGCGGCTGCATGCACTGTAAATATCTCCTAAACCATGCCGGTTTAGGAGATATTATTTGTACCTACAGGTAAGCCTTATTATAGGCTTACCTGTAGGTAAAAGTGTCAAAAAGCGGGATACAACCGCTTTAAATTAATGACAATGGCTCTGTATTTGAGAGATATTTTATCTAAGGGAAATTCCCAAAACTTGACCTGTTGTGGGTACTTAAGGTCTGAGGTTGGGAAGCACTGCCTTAGGGAATCAGGAGGCTGCTATAGAGTATGTTGTAGCACACTTCAACACTGGTGCTCTATGACTCACTGCAATGCAGGCATGTTGGGCTATTCATTTTACCCACTAATGCATTAATCCCAGCCTTAATCATATCTTTGGGGTCCTTGATTTGAATCCTGGCCATGACACAATCTGGATGGAGATGACATACGTGGGTTTTCTTCAGATACTGTGGTTTTCATCCACACTCCAGAGACATCCTGGAAAGTGAAATTGTTCTTGTCTTAATTGGCCCTATGTGTTACTATGGGGTAGGGACCTTAGATTGTTAGCTTATGTGAGCAGGGACTGATGTGAATAAAGAGTAGGATGAAGAAAGAAAAATAGAATGTGGAAGTAGGATGGAGTAGAAATAGGTTGAGAAGTAGAATGAGCTCCGTAAACCGGCGACACTATAAAAATACCTATACTAATAGTATTAATAATAATAATAATAATAATAATGGTATATAATATTAATAGTATTTTACATTCATTTGTGTGTCATAATGGCAAATGAGACCTAATATAGATGTCTTTGAATTTTAAATACTCAATAGTTATTACATTTTATATCTCTTGACTATCCTTCTTAGACTGTAAGCTCTAATGATCAGGGACCTCTTATTCCTGCTGTATTAAATTGTATTGTAACTGTACTGTCTGCCCTTATGTTTTAAAGCATTGCGTAAACTGTTGGCGCTATATAAATCTTGTATAAAAATAATAATTACATTCTGCAAATGGGGACTTCAATGAATTCATGAACAAGGGAGGATGCCTTTCCAGGGTAAGGGTGGATGCCTTTTAACTGATAGCATCCACTGGGTTTGTGAAATTCTGTGTGATCCTTAGGGTTGAGCGAACCCGGACTGTATTATTCGTGTTCGTACCGAATAATTGGATTTTTGTTACCCGAACACGGACCCGAAAACTTTACTGTATGTTCGGGTAAAAATCCGTGTTCGGTCATTTTATTTCCGGGTTTTGTATGCATTGGCGCGCTTTTCATGGCGGGCTTTCAACAGCCAATCAACAAGCGTTTAACTGGTGTGCCTTAAGCCATCCCAACCATGCCTACAAATGTATTAGTAGCTGTGATTGGCCATCTGAAGCATGTGACCAAGTCTTTATAAGTTCGAGACCCAGCGCCGCTGCGTCATTATGCTGTAGTTCAGGGACAGAGCACACATCGTGCTGGCTGCTAAATAGGGACAGACAGGCAAAAATCATTTGTGTCCAGATAGAATTGAGGGACAGGTCGGAGTGTTTTAGGCAGGGCGAGTTGTAGGGCATTTTAGGGCGAGGCTGCTGATTTTTAGGGTCAGTGTTCTACAATCGATTTTGCTGTGTGGGGGGGGGTTTGCAGTGACCGATCTTATCAATCCTTTTAGGGAGAGGCTGGAGATAGGCAGGTGTCAGTGGTCCACATCGATTTTGCCGTGTGTGGGGTGCAGTGAAAACAATCTTTTTTGCCCACTGAGGAGGAGGGAGAAAAGTCTTTTCTATCAGTCACTGTGTGCAGCGTTTTTCCTTCAGTGCTGCTGTGCTGACTGTGATAATGCACTGCTGTGTTCACATGTGCTATTATTGAGTGATTTCAAAAATGATACACTTTTTTCTATTCCACTATTCAATATGCACCCTTGGATTAAAAAAATTAAATTGTGGCATAGTCTGTACTAATCTAGTTAAAAATTACAAACTTAAAAGGGGAATTTTTTTTCCCTCCATAGCCTGCAGCAGAGCTGGTCCACATCGATTTTGCTGTGTGTGGGGTGCAGTGAAAACAATCTTTTTTGCCCACTGAGGAGGAGGGAGAAAAGTATTTTTCATCAGTCACTGTGTGCAGCGTTTTTCCTTCAGTGCTGCTGTGCTGACTGTGATAATACACTGCTGTGTTCACATGTGCTATTATTGAGTGATTTCAAAAGTTATACACTTTTTTTCTATTCCACTATTCAATATACACCCTTGGGTTAAAAAAATTAAATTGTGGCATAGTCTGTACTAATCTAGTTAAAAATTACAAACTTAAAAGGGGAATTTTTTTTTTTTCCTCCATAGCCTGCAGCAGAGCTGACTGATATAAGACACTGCTGTTCACATGTGCTATTGATAAATCACACCAATTTTATATCATATTTTCTATTCCGCTATTCAATCTACACCTTTGGGTATAAACAATTAAATTGCGGGATAGTCTGTGTTGGTACGTGTGAGATACACCTTTCCAATTTTTGGGGTGCATCTCATACTTCCGAGGATTTGAGGGCGCTGCCTGTTCCGAACTCCTCCTACTCCTCATCCTGCCTTTGGGGGTACAAAAAATAGTAATTGGGGCCTAGTCTGGTTCTGTACGTGTATGATACATACACCTTTTTTTTTTATCATATTTTCTATTCCGCTATTCAATAAAAACCTTTGGGTATAAACATTTAAATTGCGGGATAGTCTGTGTTGGTACGTGTGAGATACACCTTTCCAATTTTTGGGGTGCATCTCATACTTCCGAGGATTTGAGGGTGCTGCCTGTTCCGAACTCCTCCTACTCCTCATCCTGCCTTTGGGGGTACAAAAAATAGTAATTGGGGCCTAGTCTGGGTCTCTACGTGTGAGATACATACACCATTTTTTTGATCATATTTTCTATTCCACTATTCAATAAAAACCTTTGGGTATAAACAATTAAATTGTGGGATAGTCTGTGTCGGTACGTGTGAGATACACCTTTCCAATTTTTGGGGTGCATCTCTTTTACCCCCCACATATACATGTTTGTCGGGTCAGGGTATTAGATTACACATACATATGTAATTGAGACTGCTATTTGAGTTTAAAACCCAGATAATTAAAGATCACCTTCTCAAGATGATAAAATGAGAAATGAAAAAATTATACTCTGGTAGTTTACATGTGCAATTTCCATTGTTATATGTTATATAATTCCTACAATGTACTTTCAATGTTCACTGTGAAAACTTAACGTTGTATAATTTTCTATGTTCAATTTTAATAAACGTTTATAATCAAAAAAAAAAAAAATACACTAGTAGCATTTTGTTCAAATTTTTTGTTTTAAGAACATGCATTTAATTTTATAATCATTAATGGGTTCAAATTGACGCTCATTTTTGACCATAGCAACAAGAAAATTTGAAGGAGCTGGATGGAAATTTTCTCTACAGCGAACAATAGCGTTTGCTGTTTTAAAACATGTTAAAAGCAAGTTAAATCTTGAAGCATTTTTAAACAACATTCATCAAGTAATCAAATGTATTGAGAGTTTTCATACAAACAAAATCTACTAGTGTATGGCCAGCTTAAGTCATGTCAATGAAGGCAAAAATTCAAGTATGTTTAAACACCAAAACCTAATATATTTAAGTTTGCCAGTCCTTAGATATGGTATCTGTATTAGTTTTCTTTTAATCTTTTACTTCTTTTATTTTCCACTGGTGATCTGGCCAGTACATTTTTCAACTTCCTTTACAGACCAAGCCTTCCAACAAAAGTGGCAGTTAGAGGGTTGGGACAAAGCGTTTACCACTGACAGGGGAGCTTACAATGGCCAGGTTGATGTAAAATCATTATCAGAAAAGAAAAATAAATACTGTAACTGCTAAAATTTGTTAGCTGGAGTTCAGCTTTAATTTGTTGGTCAAGTCCATTTAAATCTGCTAGTCCATTTAATGGTACCCTCTCCCCGGACTGACAATGCCACAAACTCATAACAGCCCATTCAGACTGGTGTGACACGACTTTGTGGGGCTTCGGCGCGACTTGCACAGAGTTATGAATTATATGAATATACGTAATTGAAGTCAATGCAAGACGCCTCCAGGTCTCCCCAAAGTAGTACAGGACCCTTTTTCTAAGTCGGAGCGACTTGTGTCGCTCCTATTAGAATGGGTCCTGTACTACTCAATGGCGAGCGACCGACCTCGACTTGTCAGGCGACCAAGTCGCCTGACAAGTCGCGCTAGTCTGAATGGACTCTAAAGCAGTAAACAGATGCCAAGGCCAGTGGGGGGCAGCAATTTGAGGAAAGTTACATACATACCACAGACATACCACAGACATGTAGGCCTCATATATTGCGTATATTGTAGCTTCATACAGACACTAAAGGTAACCAGGTAAGGATGCCTCAGTACCTTTACGGTCTATGGGGTAATAACAAGTCATGTAGTTCTCTATGTTCAGAACCTAGAAGGTATGCAAAGCAAACAATATTCCAGAAATCATCATGTAGCCAATATCAGACAGTACCTGAGATTGACCTATGTTTGTATATGGAGTAAAGTTCGAGAATCCTCTCCAAGACTAGGAGAAAAGAAAAAAAAAAAAAGAATATATCCATATAAAAATGATGGGGGGAGAAAAAGTTTAATCCCAAAAAATGTGGCCAGAAAACAGTAACAAACTCCACACACGAGCCTCTGGCTGTAATTAAAGCAGAGTTCCACCCAAAAGTGGATCTCCTGCTCTTTTGCTTCCCCCCCCCCTCCGGTGCCACATTTGGCACCTTTCAGGGGGGAGGGGGGAACGGGTACCTGTCTTTGACAGGTACCCTTCCCCACTTCTGGGATACGGTGCTGCGGCGCCGTCCTTCGGAAGCTCAGCCCCCTCCTCCCTCCTCCTTTGCCGAGCCAGTAGGAATGCACAGCGAGCTTCGCACATGCGCAGTAGGGACCCGCCCGTGAAGCCGCAAGGCTTCACTGCCAGGTTCCCTTACCAGCTATGGCGGCGGCAGCACCCGACAGCCGATGGAAACATCTGCTGCGGTGCTGACATTGCTGGACTCCAGGACAGGTAAGTGTCCTAATATTAAAAGTCAGCAGCTACAGTATGTGTAGCTGCTGACTTTTAACTTTTGGAAGGGGAGGCGGAACTCCACTTTAACCAAAAATAAGTAAAAAGGAAAGAACAGTAAAGAGTAAGAATAGAAGACTGAGAAAAAGAGAGTGGTGAAAGAAAAAATAAGTCACACCCCAGAGAATCCAAGGCTGCCACCAGTGGGCTGAACAGAATTTTCCTATAAATCCAAAAAGCGGGAAGGCGGGCGCATCGCCGGAAACTGGTCCAGCCAAGGTTGCCAAATCTTTCAAAATTTGTCTCTGGTGTCCATGAGAATCGCCACTTCTCATTCATCAGCATACCATGCACCCGTTGCTTCACCTCCTCAAAAGAAAGGAAAGGTGTTTTCCACGTCTTTGCAATGGTTTGTTTCGTAGCCATAAAAATATGTATTGCCAAGATACATTCACGTTTTGTTAACTCCAAGATGGGCTTTTGAAGTAGAGCTTCCTACGGGTCCTTGCGTATTTTAGAATGAAAGAGCGTATTGACCAAAGCATATACCCGAATCCACAGCCTTTTAACTTTGGGTCACGTCCACCATAGGTGCTTCATATCGTCTTGATCAGAATAAACCCGAAAACACAATGCTGGGTAGGTCGGAAGGAATTTTGCAATTCTCACTGGGGTGCAGTACAATCTGGACATAACCTTGAATGAATTCTCTAGTGCTATAACGTTACGAGAGGACAAAAAAAGGGCCTCCCACATCTTGGACCAGTCCTCAGGGGTTTGAAGGGCTTCTAAGTCTGCCTTCAATCGTGCACAGTAGGAGGGGGTTTGAGTGTTAGAGGCTCCCAGTGGCTAATTTGGAGAAAAATTGTATCTCTCTCAAGCAGGAGCTTCATAAGTCTCCTGAAGCTGCTGAAATGTGTATACCCCTCTGGTTGTAAGAAAAGAACGTACCGTTGCCAAGCCCTTAGAGCACCACCAATAAAAGCTATGAAGGCTCATCTAACTCTGTGCCTTTATTTTTTACCATGTGAAAATAAAGGAGAAATACCATAATGCAGCCACCACATTTAGGAATCGGTAAGCTTCAATATATAGAATTTTTGCCTTTGGGTTTAGCAACACTGTAAAAGGGTATTAAATAAAGTCTGCAAGGGGTTCACATGTCTCTGACCAAAATCCAGAAGTGAATGACTTCTTGCAAACAATTGCAAACAAGCAATATCCAGTACATTGGTAGCAGTGGCGATAAATCATCCCGCATGTTGGAAAATTAACCATAGATTTCGTTTAGAAAAGTATTGACCACATTAATAACCAAAATAATAATGATCACAAACTGATTTCTTATCAGCCAATACACATTTTGTAACAATTATTAATGGGCAGTTGTTATGAGGCTGGACAGTTCTTGATTATGTCACTATAATTTGTTCTAAACGGATAGATTTTTTTTTTTGTAGTAATAATGTTATATAACATGCACTTTATTTTTTTTTTGTAAATCAGCGCCAATCTCTTGGCTGCATGCTGTTTCAGATTGTACAGTATATGCAAATACAGTACACTGTTCCCTGGGGAAAGCTGATTATTTATGTAACAGAAGTTCTCAGTGCAGTGAGATTTTTATATATATATATATATAACCCCCATGCCGAGTTGTGTATTTGTTTAATAGTTTTCTACCCTGTAAAATCTGAAATGATAGAGATGCTACTTTTCAGGCAGCATTCCAATATGTTTTATTTTCTGTATGTTTATGTATTGGAAAATACACAGCATACATGTCATACTGACTTTCTTTTAAACGAAGTCCTTGACTTTTGTCATTTTGAAATGTTATTAATATCTAGTGGCATATTGAAAAAAACAAAACAAAAACTAAAAAGTTTGCCCATTCTAAAACAGGCAAGGTTGGGGATGTTGCAAAGAATGTTGAAGAGAAATTGTTATGTGCAGGACAGAAATGAGGAGGTTATGACGGTGGGTACTATGTGATAAGGGTGGAGTGCAAAGGGTATAGCAATGGGCAAAAAGTGCAGGAGTGGAGTGTAGAGGTTATGACAGCAGACAATATGTGCAGAAAAAGAGTGTGAACGGTATGATAGTGGGCAGTAAATGCAGGAGAGGGGTTAGGATGGTATGACAATGGGCAGAATGTGCAGTAAAGTATCGAGAGCATAACATTGAGCAATATGTGCTGGAGAGGTGTGCAGAGGGTGTGACAGTGGGCACTATGTGAAAGAGTTCAGATGGTATGAAAATGGGCAGTATGCACAGGAGTGGAATGTGAAGGGTATGACAGCAGACAATACAGTGCATCCAAAAAGTATTCACAGCGCTTCACTTTTTCCACATTTTGTTATGGTACAGCCTTATTCCAAAATGGATTTGATTCAGTTCATTATTTTCCTCAAAATTCTACAAACCACACCCTATACTGACAACGTGAAAGAAGTTTGTTTAAAATGCTTGTAAATGTATTAAAAATAAAAAATGAAAACAATCACATGTACATAAGTATTTACAGCCTATACGCAATACTTTTTTGATGCACCAATTACAGCCTCAAGTCTTTTTGAGTATGATGCTACAATCTTGGCACACCTATCTTTGGTCAGTTTCTCCCATTCTTCTTTGCAGGACCTCTTAAGCTCCTTCAGGTTGGATGGGGAGCACCTTGCAAAGCAATTTTCAGATCTCCCCAGAGATGTTCAATCGGGTTCAAGGTTGGGCCACTCAAGGACATTCACAGAGCTGTCCTGTAGCCACTCCTTTGTTATCTTGGCTGTGTGCTTAGGGTCGTTGTCCTGGTAGAAGATATACTGTACCTTCACCGCATTCCGAGGTCCAGAGCGCCTGGAGCAGATTTTAATCAAGGATGTGTCTGTACATTGCTGGATTTATCTTTCCCTCAATCCTGACTAGTCTCCCAGTTCCTGGCACTGAAAAACATCACCCTAGCATGATGCTGCCACTACCATGCTTCACTGTAGGGATGGTATTGGCCAGGTGATGAGCGGTGCCTGGTTTCCTCCAGACATGATGCTTTCACGTTCAGGCCAAAGAGTTTAATCTTTGTTTAATCAGACGAGAGAATTTTGTTTATCATGGTCTGAGAGTCCTTCAGGTGCCTTTTGGTAAAATCCAGGTGGGCTGGCATGTGCCTTTTACTGAGGAGTGGCTTCCATCTGGCCATCCGACCATACAGGCCTGATTGGTGTAGTGCTGCAGAGATGGTTGTTCTTCTAGAAAGGTTCTCCTCTCTCCACAGAGAAACACTGGAGCTCCTTGAGAGTGACCATCATCTTCTTAGACACCTCCCTGATTAAGGCTCTTCTCCCCGATCGCTCAGTTTGGCAAGGTGGCCCGCTCTAGGAAGAGTCCTGGTGGTTCCAAACTTCTTCTATTTACAGAAGATGGAAGCCACTATGCTCATTGGGATCTTCAATGCTCCAGAAAATGTTCTGTACCCTTCCCCAGATCTGTGCCTCAAAACAATTCTGTCTTGGAGGTCTACAGACAATTTCTTGGACTTCATGGCTTGGTTTGTGCACTGGTAACTGTGGGACCTTATATAGACAGGTGTGTGCCTTTGCAATTCATGTCCAATCAACTGAATTTACCACAGACTCCAATAAAGTTGTAGAAATTTCTCAAGGATGATCAGTGGAAACAGGAGTTCAATTTTGAGTGTCATGGCAAAGGCCCCCACCTCTCACAATGTACATGTGATTTTTTTTTTTTCATTTTAAAATGTTATTACATTTGCAAAGATTTCAAACAAACTTCTTTCATGTCGCCATTATGGGGTGTTGTTTGTAGAACTTTGAGGAAAATAATGAATTGAATCCATTTTGGAATAAGGCTGTAAAATAACAAAATGTGGAAAAAGTAAAGCGCTGTGAATACGTTCCAGATGCACTGTATATGCAGGCAAAGAATATAACGGGTATGACAGTGGATAGTATGTGCAGGAGAGCAGTTAGCATGGTATGACAATGGGCAGAATGTGTGGAGTGTATGAGAGTGGGCAGTATGTACAAGACAGGTTTGCAGAGGGCATCATAATGGGCAGGGTGTACAGGAAAGGAGTGTGCAGGGCATGACAAAAGACATTATGTGCAGAAAAAGAGTATAAACGGTATGTATGACAGTGTGCAGTATTGCAGGACAGGAGTGCGGAGGGCATGTCAGTTGGCAATACATGCAGGAGAGGAGCGCAGAGGGCATGACACCAGGCAGTATGTGCAGGAGAGGAGTGCAAAGGGCATGATATCTTCAGTAGGTCCAGAAAAGGTGTGCAGAAGGTATAAAAGTGGACAGTTTATGGAGGAGAGAAGTGCAGAGGGTATGATAATAGACAGTATTTGCAGGAGAGGAATACAGAAGGTATGACATCAGGCAATGTGTGTAAGAGAAAGGTGTGAAAGGTATGACAGTAGACAGTATGTGCAAGAAATGAATGCAAAGGGTTTTTCAGTGGGCAGTATGTGAAGGAGACATGTGTGGAGGGTATGATAGAGGACAGTATGTGCAAGAGAGGATGCAGAGGGTATAGCAATGGGCATACTGTAGGTGTACAAGAGAAATGTGGAGGGTATAACAATGGGCAGTATTTGCAGAAAAATGTTGAGGGTATGAGTCAGTATGTGCAGGAGTGTTGGGGAAAGAAGTCTGTTACATTTGTTTGTAATAAGGTGGCAGGGTGTGTTGGAGAAAGTGGTATAAAATGTCAGAGGACAGGATACAATGCAGGGTTTTATTTTTAGCCGAGACGTGGCGGAAAGGTGGTCCGCCACCTCTGGCTGACCTACACTTTTCAATTTGTCACACAGAAGTCAGTGAAGGATTTTTTCCACTCACTTCCTCCACCAGCTTCTGTGTTAGTACCAGTCACCCAGGGCACATGCCCCATGTTTGCTGGTGGGTGCCCTGAGTCCCAGCACTGCAACCGGCTGTATTTTTTTTTTTTTTTCTATTCCCGGGGATCAGAACTGTGTAGCATGCAGCCGAGTGAGGTGTTGTGAGTCAGAGCAATGTCAGCGGCATATTGCTGAAAACCTGGTAATACCAAACACAACGATATCAACTGCATTATGACTTTTCAAGAGGTGAGCGAGCTAGAGGGGCAGTTGTAAAAGGAGAAAGGCTGGGGGCATTTATGAGAGCTGAGGGGGCATTTGTGAGAGCTGAGTGGGCATTTGTGAGAGCTGATGAGTCATTTGTTAGGGTTGTGGAGACATTTGTGAGAGCTGAGCGGGTATTTGTGAGAGCTGGGGGCATTTGTGAGAGCTGAGGGGGGCATTTGTAAAGGCTGGGGGCATTTGTGAGAGCTGAGTGGGCATTCGTGAGAGCTGATGAGTCATTTGTTAGGGCTGAGGAGACATTTGTGAGAGCTGGAGGCATTTGTAATAGCTGGGGACATTTGTGAGAGCTGGGGAGTCATTTGTGAGATCTGGGGAGTCATTTGTGAGATCTGGGGGCATTTATGATAGCTGAGCAGGCATTTGTGAGAGCTGAGGAGTCATTTGTGAGAGCTAGGGGCATTTGTGAGAGCTGAGGGGGCATTTATGTGAGCTGGGGGCATTTGTAAAGGCTGGGCGCATTTGTGAGAGCTGAGAAGACATTTGTGAGGGCTGAGGAAGCATTTGTGTGAGGTGGATGCATTTTTGCGAGGTGGAGGCATTTGTGTGAGGTGGGGGCATTTGTCAGAGCTGAGGAGGAAATTGTGAGAGCTTGGGGGCATTTGTTAAGGCTAGGGGCTTTTGTGAAAGCTGAGGAGGCATTTGTGAGAGGTGTGGGCATTTGTGAGAGCTAAGCGGGCAATTGTGAGAGCCTTGGGGCATTTGTAAAGGCTAGGGGCATTTGTGAGATCCGAGAAGTCTGAGGTCTGAGGAGTCATTTGTGAGGTCTGAGGGAGCATTTGTGAGAGCTAAGTGGGCATTTGTGAGAGCTGGGGGCATTTGTGAGAGCTGGGGGCATTTGTGAGAGCTGGGGGCATTTTTTAGAGCTGAGGGCATTTTTAAGTGCTGAGGAGACATTTGTGAGAGCTGGAGGCATTTGTGAGAGCTGAGGAGTCATTTGTGAGAGCTGGAGGCATTTGCGAGAGCTAGAGACATATGTGAGAGCTGAGGAGTAATTTGTGAGAGCTGAGGAGTAATTTGTGAGAGCGGGGGGCATTTGTAAAGGCGGGGGGCATTTGTGAGAGCTGAGGAGTAATTTGTGAGAGCTGGGGGCATTTGTGAAAGCTTGGGGGCAATTGTGAGAGCTGAGGAGTCATTTGTGAGAGCTTGGGGGCTATTGTAAGAGGAGCTGAGGGGGCATTAATGAGAGCTGAGCTGGCATTTGTAAGAGCTGTGGGCATTTGTGAGGGCTGGGGGCATTTGTGAGATCTGAGCGGCATCTGTAAGGGCAGGGGGCGGAGTTAGGGGCGTGATTGGGGGCAGGGTTCGGGGCGTGAGAGTTGGCCAGGGAAGGTGAGTTACTGCACCTTTTCTGAGAATAAAAGCCCTGATACAATGTACACATGTTTTACAATGGGTAAGCAAGCAGGGTGAGAATGGCGGGTCTTCAGTAGGACTTAGTGGCGATATATGGCCAGTGATTATAACAGCCATCATATTATAAATTTGCTTCTCGTGCTAATGACACCATAAAGATAGTGAATGCAAGATATGTAATGAAGGTGGTTTGAGCCAATGGATACCCTACATAATAATGGCAAAAGCTCAGATGGGCATTCACCAGCAAAAAAGTGATTATGACTGGTGACCTGATTAATCTCTGCATTTCAGATGCCTAAAAGTGTATGAGTATCATAAGCCTCATGTGCCCTTACGTGCCCTTCTATGTTCTTATTATATGTAGTACAGCCATTCTCAAGCAGGGTTCTGTGGAATCCTAGGGTTCCTCCAGGGGTTGTTGGTTGGGTTATTTGAGCTCTGGCTGATTGACATTCCATTTGATAGCATTTGGGTAGTTCCAGGTCCAACACCACTTGGCAAAGCCATCGGCATGACGCCAGTTATCTTTTTTTTTTTTTACCTGTTTCCAATGGAGGCATCCTTACCACCATTGTAAGTGGTGAATTCTACCCGTGTTCATGGGGTTATATAGCAGTGCTCTTCACTGCAACTGAAAAATAAAATACTTGGTGATTAATGTCAAGGGGAAAGGCTTTTTTGTTTTTATTGCATCTAAAACCTTCAACACCCAATCAGATTTCAGTTAACTATAGGCAGATCAGAGATCAATTTTCATTGGTTGATGAGGGTGACTGCACTTTGTGCATGTATTAAAGCTCCCTAGTGTCACTATATCTGTCTATTTATCTATCTGTCACCAGTCACTCTCCCAAAAGTTCATTATCTAATTTCCTGCCACACACACACGCGAACTCGCCAACACTATTTACTTAATAGTTAATTAGCAGTACTTCTTAGAACAGAGGGAGGAAACCAGATCACCCATAGGAAACAAAATTATTCACTGCAGCAAAAGTCGGAACATTATAATTATTATGTTCTGTGTTTGATACTTTGGAAATGACAGATTAATATAATGTAGATATCAATAAAAGAACTCTGAACCCAATATTGTAATGTTGGAGCTGTATGGATAGTACTGAATTTAAACACACCTGTCACTTTGCCTATTTAAAGGCTGAAGCCTCGTACACACGTGTCGAAATTCGGCCGGGAATTTTCGTCCGACGACCGATCTGCCGATTTTCGGCTTGTTAGTATGATGCTTCCGACAACCGACTTTTCGGCTGAAAAAATTCTGGTGTGCAGGCTATAAAATGTTTGTCCTCCGTCAAAACAAGGCCGATTTTCGTGCAGTCAGTACAAATTTCGACAGGGAAAAATCTTATGAGCAAGACTGGGCATGCTCAGAGATGAAAGAACACAAAGAAAGCAAACCAACCCATGACATCACTTCTGAAGTAGAATTCTGTCGGTCGACAAAATTCGTGTGCAGTCTAGCCACTTTACCACCGGAGGATTTTGCTGTCTTACGTCCAGGCCACTTTTTGCGATTCGGCACTGTGCGAATTTAACTGACAAGTGCGCGGTCGTGCGAAGCCATACCCAAACAAAATTTACGTCCTTTTTTTCCCACAAACAGAGCTTTCTTTTTTTCTTTCGTATTTGATCACCTGTGCGATTTTTACTTTTTGCGCTATAAACAAAAAAAGAGCATAAATTTTGAAGAAATAACAATATTTTTCAAATTTTTTTATATGAAATTCCCCCCCCCCAAAAAAATGTAAAAATCTAAATTTTTTAAAATTTTTGGCCAATTTTTCTGCTACCTATGTTTGGTAAAAAAAATCCCAATAAGCGTATTTTGATTGGTTTGCGCAAAAGTTATTGCGTTTACTAAGGGAACGATTTTTGTCATTTTTATTGTTTTTTTTTTTTTAACGAGTAATGGTGGTGATCTGCGATTTTTTTTGTGGGACTGCGACATTGCGGCAGACAGATCGGACCCTTGACTGACATTTTTGACACTTTTGGGGGTACCAGTGACATTACTACAGTAATCAGTGATATACATATGCACTGTTACTGTAAATATGACACTGGCAGGGAAGGGGTTAACTTTATTGGTGATGCAGGGGTTAAGTGTGTCCCTAGGGGCGTGCTTCTAACTGTAAAGGGGTGTGGCTAGTGATGTAACCACAGAAACATACGATCCTACATAGCAACATCGTATGATCTCTGCAGTTAGATCAGGGAGAATGACAGGCGGCTTTATTTACATCAGCCGCCTGCCTTTCTCCCTCTGCACCGGAAGATCGCGAGTGACCGATGGACATCGGGTCCGCCGGTCACACCCGCCGACATGTTAGGGACATGTCAAAACTTGTACTCGGCGCTCCTCAACACCTTCCCCAGAGTTTATTTGGAGAGGTTGGAAAAGACTAGAGGTGCTGGTAAACGCAATCCTCTGGGTTTTCATGTGGAGAATACCCATCTTCGAATGGAAAATTGGTCTTTCCTAATTCCTCGGGATACCCGATCCTAGGTCATCACAGGGGACATCAGAATGACGTGGTGAACATTTTTAGGTGATGCAACCAAAAAATCTGTCAAGTGCCCATGATATTATATAGTGATATTAACCACTTAAGCCCCGGAAGATTTTACCCCCTTCCTGACCATGTCCATCGGTCACTTCTGCTACCTATGTTTGGTAAAAAAAATCGCAATAAGCGTATTTTGATTGGTTTGCGCAAAAGTTATTGCGTTTACTAACTAAGGGAAAGATTTTTGTCATTTTTGTTGTTTCTTTTTTTTAACGAGTAATGGCTGTGATCTGCGATTTTTTTTTTTTTTTTTTGCGGGACTGCGACATTGCGGCGGACAGATCGGACCCTTGACTGACATTTTTGACACTTTTGGGGTTACCAGTGACATTACTACAGTCGTGTCCCTAAGGGCGTGATTCTTACTGTGATTGGATGTGGCTGTGTGTGTAACAGCACAGATCAACGGTCCTACATACCGTAGCAGGACCGAGTGATCTGTGCTTTTACACAGGGGAGAATGACAGGCGGCTTTGATTACATTAGCCGCCTGCCTTTCTCCCTCTCCACCCGACGATCGCGAGTGACCGGCGGACATCGGGTCCGCCAGTCACACACGCAGGCTTCATAGGGAATGAGCGGGGTCGGGAGCGCGCCTCTGGTGGCGCGCGCTCGCCCCCTATTGGCTCCCAGGCTAGTGACGTACCGGTACGTCACTTTGCCTGGGAGGGGCTGACCGCCGCCGTATATAGTCGTGCGGCGGTCGGCAAGTGGTTAATAGAGTGGTCAGAGTCATCATGATTAGAGTAATGAGCAATTAAATTTATTTGATACACCAAAAAGGACACATTTTGGGACTAAAACTGGCACTTCCTCAGTTACGTGGTGTTACTCTACAGTCTGAAATAAAATCGTAAATACATACTTTGTGAGTAAGTGGCAGTTTCAGCCACGAAACGATCTTATTCTAATCACTATAATTCTGACTGCTCTATAGATGTTGTTAACCACTTGCTGACTGCCTAACGACGATTTACGTCGGCAGTCAGCCCCTCACAGCAAAGCGACGTAGGTCGCTCGCTCACGGACCCCCCCCCACGCGATTGTCCGTTACAGGGTCCGCCGGGCACTCGCGATTGTCCGTTACAGCGGGAGAAAGGCAGGCGGCTAATGTAAACAAAGCCGCCTGTCATTCTCCCCTGTGTAAGAATGGAGATCATACGGTTCTGCTATATAGGACCGTTGATCACTGTTCTTATACCTCAGGCCACATCCAATCACAGTAAGAAACACGCCCCTAGGGACACACTTAACCCCTCCCTCTCAAAAAAGTTAACCACTTCCCCGCCAGTGCCATTTTTTACAGTAACAGTGCATATGTATAGCACTGATTACTGTAGTAATGTCACTGGTAACCCCAAAAGTGTCAAAAATGTCAGTCAAGGGTCCGATCTGTCCGCAATGTCGCAGTCCCTCAAAAAAAATCGCAGATCACCACCATTACTCGTTAAAAAAAAAAACAACAAAAATTACAAAAATCTTTCCCTTAGTTAGTAAACGCAATAACTTTTGCGTATACCAATCAAAATACGCTTTTTGCAATTTTTTTTTTTTTTTACCAAACATATGTAGCATAAAACAAATTGACCTAAAATGTTAAAAAAATTTGATTTTTAAATTTTTTTATTTTGGGAATTTCATATAAAAAAAAATGTGAAAAATATTGTTATTTTTGCAAAATTGACGCTTTTTTTTTTGTTTATAGCGCATGATCAAAAAATCGCACAGGTGATCAAATACCACCAAAAGAAAACTCTGTTTGTGGGAAAAAAAGAAAGGAAGTCAAATTAGTTTAGGTACAGCATCGCACGACCGCGCAATTGTCCGTTAAAGTCACGCAGTGCCGAATCGCAAAATAGGCCCTGGTCAGGAAGGGGGTAAAATCTTCCGGGGCTTAAGTGGTTAAAAGATATCAAGGGCGTCTCTACGAAACCAGCGCTTGATGGGATTTTTTGGTTGCATCACTGAAACGTGCTGTGAGAAAGTTGCCATTGCTGATCTCCTAAAAATTCTCTGGCATCCTCACTTTCTGATTCAATGAGCAAAACAAAAAAAAAAAGCACAGATCAAGAGTATTGACTTTGCTTTGATTTTAGTTACCAGTGACTCAAAAAAATTACAGTCGTTAAAGATAACCAGGCAATCAGTATTTAGGGGATAATGGCGGCATATGATTTATTACATGCACTGGCTCTGGATGCTGCAACTGTTAATACAGCACGTGAAAAGGTCAGGCAGAGTTTAGGTACATTTAGAAGGAAGAGCTGGGGTTCCCCTGAGAATTGCTTCCAGTTTTGGAGAACAGAGGACTCTGGAGTCACACTGTACCAAGACTTAAGGCTAATTATGCTGACATTTTTTATTTATTTTTTAATTAAAAAGAAAATTTAAGGAAGGCAGTGGCTACATTATCTTTTTATTTTTACTACGATGCCCTCTTAAGAAAATAAAAAAATGTGTTCGTATGTGCCCTTGCTCTATATAATCTTTTTCGACTGTTGAGAACCAATGAATTATTCCCCCATGGCTACTGATAAGGTTATGCATGTAACTAACTGCCTAGTCCAACTTCGCCCCTGTGATAAAATAACAGCTGACCTCCGTCTAAAAATAAAAACCTATCTTGCGTTTGCGGTGAGTTTTTATTCGGAAATCTGATTTTGTCTCTTTTGATATATTACACAGCACTGGAATTGCTGCCGTGCGTTTCACAGCAGAATACAAATAGCAGTAAAAACACAGTTTATTAATTTACTGTTACTATCACTGTCATTACTTTAAAAAATAATGGTTTGCTGTATCTGTGTAGGGGATAAAAAAAAAAAAAACAAGCAAACCTTGAATAAACCTAAAGAGAAAATCACTAAAGATAATAGCTGATGATGCACATGTATATAATACATATATTTGAAGTTGTTGAAGACGTAGCGGGGAGGGGCGGGGGGTTAAAACAATTCCTATTTATTCCATGCACAGTGCTAAAACCTGGAAAATGTTTGGTTTTATCGAGATGTCTTTGGGGGGTTGCAATTTTTTAAAATGTAACTTTGTTTTGTGCTTGACACCGGTATTATTTAAACTATGGGTTGGGACGTATTTGCCACAAAGTTACATAATTAGTCAGGTTGAAAAAGACACATATCCATCTTGTTCAACCTAAATAAATAAGTAAATAAATAAGAAAAATAGATAGAAAAAAACAAGTAAAAAAAAATACATTAAAAAAAAATAAATAAGAAAAAATAAAAGAATAAATAAATACACAAATAATTATAAAAAATAAATAAGAAGAAAATATATAAATAATAATGACATAAATACAGAAAAAAAAATACATAAATAAGAAAAGAAAAAATATATTCAAATACGTATCAAAATAAATACACAGGTGAAAAGAAAAAATGATAAATGATACAAAAAAAATAAGAAAAGAAAAAATAATAAAGAAATAAATAAAAATAATAAATACTCAAATAAGTAGAAATAATAATAACATAAAAAAAGGGGGGGGGGGAATACATACATATATAATGTTTGTAATGGATCGCAAATTGACTACGTAGCCTACTTTTTCCAAGAGCAAAATCAGCAGACGTGTGGTGAGTCATAAAACACACAGACTATGATTGACAACACAGGCACATATGGGGAACTGGAACACGCGTGAAGCTGGGGGGGAAGGAATTACACAGACACCACCTTAACTCTGCTGTACAGTGGCTGCAAGAGGCTGATACCAGATAAGATTTAGACACTAAAAAAGATTAAAAAAAGTTCCTGGTGTATTATGAACACAGAGCGCCATTCAATTATTTATTTTTTAACTTCTGCTTGGAGTTCCCCTTTAAATAGTTTTTGCATATGTAGGAGTATTATTATATATAATATATTGCAATGGTGCTCATAAATCTTTTTTCTGTTTTGAACTATAAATAAGACTATAACTATGACTATTGATATATTAGATTTTAATTTTCTGCTCTACAAATAAGAAAACATTGGGAACTACGCTTGAATTGCAGCAAATACATTTACTGTGCTTGTGTTTTGTTTTATCATTTCTTTTTTCTATTACATGGCCATCGTTATTTGTCTTTGTATATCTTTTTTACTTATTTTGGTAATAATTCTTTTGTCTGGTCTTATTACAGTAATCATTTTTTTTATTTGGGTCCCCTGATTTAAAATTTTAAAAAGGGAATTTCACTTCCGCTGTACTTTTCATCTTCTTTCTTAATGCCTAGACAATCCATCATTTGTCTGGTGTAATCTTCCAATCCACCGCTGCACAGCACATTCCCTTCATATGGTATGAGGGGGGCCGACTTTTTCTTCCAGGTCCTTGCAGCCGCCCCCCCCTGATGATGCACAGTATGGTAGAGATTGCCTGGCGTATGGACAGTGTTTTGGAGATTGCCCCGAAGACTCCTGGGAAGTGTGATGTGAACATCTCAGGAGGCTTCGGACAGGCAGTGGAAACGTCAATGCCACTTAGGCAAGAGAGACAGATTTTCAGAACCAGATCTTGTTAAAAAAAAGTATATATATATTTTATAATAACATTTTTTTTTTTTTTTTTTAATATCCGGCTGTATTGGGGTTGGGGGTGGAATGATGGGAAATCATGGTATGCTGATAGGAATCTCCTATCTTAACCACTTCAAGACCAGGTCTATTTTTGACACTTTTTGTTTACAAGTTAAAATCAGTATTTTTTGCTAGAAAACTACTTAGAACCCCCAATTTTTTTTAGCAAAGACTCTGTAGAATAAAATGGCGGTCATTGCAATATTTTTTGTCATGCGGTATTTGCACAGCGGTCTTTCAAAAGCCATTTCTTTTGGAAAAAAATAAGAAAAATTACATTTTACTGCATTTAAAAAAAACTAAACAGTAAAGTTAGCCCATTTTTTTGTATATTGTGAAAGATGATGTCACGCTGAGTATATAGATACCCAACATGTTATGATTTAAAATTGCGCACATCCGTGGAATGGCGACAAACTACGGTCAATAAAAATTTCCATAGGCGACGTTTTAAAATTTTTTAACGGTTACCAGTTTAGAGTTAGAGTGTAGATCTTTTTTTTTATCATTATTTCTCACGCTATGGCGATCGCAGCAATACCTCACATGTGTGGTTTGAACAGCGATTTCATTTGCGGCGCAACTTCCATATACGTTTTCTTTTGTGCGTGAGCTTACGGCAACGGGGGCGGCTAAATAATATATATTTTTTTTTTCTATTTATTTATTTTTTTAATTTTAACACAGGTTTTAGGTTTTTTTTAAAAAAAAAAAATCTGATCACTTTTATTGCTGTCACAAGCAATGTAAACATTCCTTGTGACACCAATATGCAATGACAGGTACTCTTTATGAAGGGAGCGGGGTATAAAAGACCAACGTCATTTTTGAATACAGTCACTTTTTGACTCTGCCATCTTTAGCAGCCGAGTAACGTCATCGGAGACCAGATTGAAGCTGCATCCGGCTTAGATCGGGACTCCATCCAGCCGGCGAACGGACTGGTTGTTCGGGTCTCCCGGTGTCCCGGTGGGGAAAAAAAAAAACTCCTTCTGGTTTGCATTTTTGGAGCTTTCAGGCAGAAAAAAACACTAAAACTCCTAAACGCGCCTAAACGTGTACAAAAACGCTCTATGAGTTTTTTTTTTTCTGCCAGGGAACTGGCAATTTTTTTAAGCCAAGTGTACATAGATACTAAGGATCAGCCAAAGCTTTGCTAGTGTCGAAGAGATTTCTTACACCCTCCCTTCCCTAACTTCTTTTTTTCTCCTCCTCCCTACTGTTTCTTTTCCTAGTTTCTTTCTCTCTGTTTACAGTATCTTTGAGTTATAGGATTTATTTTATTTTAGTTTTGACAGTTGTGGCAGCTGGCAGGGGCCTCGGAGTATTTGAGGTGGCGCTGGTTTGTAAAATTTTTAAGAATGATTGGTTGGGCCCATCTTAAGACAAGAGTGTCCCTGGCCAACATCGGTCACATTCGTAACATGGTAGTGGTTATTAAACGCTTCCGGACCGCCCGCCGCAGGCTGGCCCCTTCTGCGCGAACCAACGTAGGACTACGTTGGTCGCGTGCCTGCTTCCACCCCCACTCGGCAGCGGGGACTCTGATGCACGGGGGCAGGCGGCTCCGATTGCCGCCAGCCACCCGCAATCGCTCCCCGCTGAGAGAGAAGAATGGTCAGCTGTTGTAAACACAGCTGACCGTTCTTCTCTCTGGAATGATCACAGAGTGCTTGTGATCCTTCTATATAGGATCACAGGTCTCTATGGTCATTCCATAAGCCCTGCCCCCATACAGTTATAATCACTCCCCTAGGTTCATATGTAACCCCTTGATCACCCAAAATGTTAACCCCTTCCCTGCCAGTGTCATTATTACAGTAACAGTGCATATTTTTAGGAATGATTACTGTAGCAATGTCGTTGGTCCCCCCAAAAGTGTCAAAAATGTCAGTTAGGGGTCCGATCTGTCCGCCGCAATGTCGAAGTCCCGCTAAAAATCTACCATTACTAGTAAAAAAAAAAAAACAATAAAAATGACATAAATCTTCCACGTAGTTAGTAGACGCGATAACTTTTGCGCAAACCAATCAAAATATGCTTATTGCGATTTTTTTTTTTTTAACCAAAAATATGTAGCAAAAAACAAATTGGCCTAACATGTTAAAAAATTTTGATTTTTAATTTTTTTTTGAGGGGGAATATTATATAGAAGAAAGTGAAAAATATATATATATATATATCTTTTTTTTCAGAATTGTCACTCATTTTTTGGTTTATAGCACAAAAAATAAAAATCACACAGGTGATCAAATCCCACTAAAAGAAAGCTCTATTTGTGGGGAAAAAAAGGACATAAATTTTATTAGGGTACAGTGTGGAACAACCGTGCAATTGTCCATTAAAGTAATGCAGAGCCGAACTGAAAAAAATGGCCCGGTCATTAACCTCCCTGGCGGGATGATTGTTTCTGATTTTAGGTGCTGAAAGCGGTACCATTATTTTGCATGTAATTCTTAAGGACGAGCAGCCCAAACCAACTATTTACATATGATTTTTTTTTTACTGTGCGTTCTTCTTTATAACATCTCGGGTGTGATAAAGTTTGAAACACAAAATCATAAATTATAATATAATAAATAACTATAAATAAGTTAAAGTATGTATATATGTGTGTGTGTGTATGTATGTATATATATATATATATATATATATATATATGTATATATATATATATATATATATACAGTAAAACTGCAGGAAAGGGCACTGGGGGTCAAACTAAGGTCAATTTATTTTATTTTGTAATGTAATCCAATAGGATTACAATATATCAGTGTGTTTTACTTTTCAAATTTTCTGCCTGTTCCACCCCCCTCCGAGCGTCACGTCGCAGGAGACGGAAGCTGGGCGGAAGATCCGGCTGCCGTATGTTGCAGTGACACATTGCGGGATCCTGGGGACAAGGTAAGTACCCTCTACCAGGATCCAGCGATGCTCCCTGGCGGTACCCCGAGTGTGGCTCGGGGCTACCGCTAATGGCACTGAAATTCCACCCCGAGCCACACTCTGGAATACTGCCAGGGAGGTTAAGGGGGAAAATCTTCCGGTCCAGAAGGGGTTAAGCCGTATCTGGGGTAAATTGGTGGTAAATTGTCACTAAAGGTGGTGTAGAAGCAGCTGGAGGCCTTGACATGTACATTGTGGCTTACAGCCAGTGTTTGATCATATATGCCTTCAAAGAATGTAGTCCTGTAAGTCTCCATTCACACTAGTACGACTTGTCAGGCGACTTGGTCAGCCTGACAAGTCGTGCACCGTCGCGGTCCATAGTGTAGTACAGGAACGGTTCTAATAGGAGCGACACAAGTCGCTCCGACTTAGAAAAAGGGTCCTGTACTACTTCGGGGCGACCTGGAACGACTTGCATAGACATTAATTTTATGAATAATGGAAAGAAAGCTGCGCACAAAGAACAATGAGCTAAAAAAGGCTGCTAGTACAAAGTATATCAAACCAAAAAGACAATGTAAAGATGGTACAGCGCCACTAAATGGAATAACTAACTAAAGGAAAGGAGGTGAACCAATGTCCATAAGTCCATGTGGAGGAAAAGGATTCAAATGCTGAAAATGTAGCCACAGATCCAACAAAATTCTTGCAAATGGAGTTTCTTTGGCAGAGATCACACAAACAATAAAGGATGTACCCTTACCAGACAATTGGACCCCCTGTTAAGGAAGGTCAAACAGGCGTGCGAAGTCAGTCACCAGAAACAAATAGACAACCCAATTCCTCTCCGAACAGCCACAGAACATCCGGATAGGACCATGGAACCGGTAGACCTCAATGGACTCCAGGTGTACATAGGGGATGACCCGGTGATGTGAGGGGTGGCTAATTCTCCATCATGACGTCCTTCCCAGCACCGCTCACCTCTCCTGTCAGCAGCTCGATGATCTCTCTGGTGACTTCTCAAATCTTCTTTTTATTTCTCTATTCTATGAGGGAGGGAGATGGAGGCAATGTGATGGTCATATGATCTCCAGACTTCACAGGAGGAAAACTCTCCTCTGCTGTCACTTCCAGCGATGTCCCCTTCGGGGACGAAGTAGTGAGGAGACATCGCTGGAAGTGACAGCAGAGATTTTTCCTCCTGTGAAGTCTGGAGATCATATGACCATCACATTGCCTCCATCTCCCTCCCTCATAGAATAGAGAAATAAAAAGAAGATTTGAGAAGTCACCAGAGAGATCATCGAGCTGCTGACAGGAGAGGTGAGCGGTGCTGGGAAGGACGTCATGATGGAGAATCAGCCGCCCCTCACATCACCGGGTCATCCCCTATGTACACCTGGAGTCCATTGAGGTCTACCGGTTCCATGGTCCTATCCGGATGTTCTGTGGCTGTTCGGAGAGGAATTGGGTTGTCTATTCGTTTCTGGTGACTGACTTCGCACGCCTGTTTGACCTTCCTTAACAGGGGGTCCAACTGTCTGGTAAGGGTACATCCTTTATTGTTTGTGTGATCTCTGCCAAAGAAACTCCATTTGCAAGAATTTTGTTGGATCTGTGGCTACATTTTCAGCATTTGAATCCTTTTCCTCCACATGGACTTATGGACATTGGTTCACCTCCTTTCCTTTAGTTAGTTATTCCATTTAGTGGCGCTGTACCATCTTTACATTTACATTTACATTAATTTTATGAAGTCCGTGCAAGTCGTGCCGAAGTCGCGGTGCACGCGACTTCACAGGTCGCCCCCTAAGTCGTGCCGCTTCAGTGTGAACCGGCACTTAGGAGATTAGTTTATTTTTGTTTGTTTTAAGGCTTGACATGATGATGATGATCTTTTATCTTTTACAAGAACATTGGGTAATATATTGCGTTTGTTTGTCCTGAAATTAACTTTAGAGTAATTTTTACTGAAATTTTGCTCTTGATTAACCATTGCTCTTATATTGTGTGGCAAACAAAATTTGGAACTACCACTATTTTACTTTCTAGGCTCTTTGCTGGAGAATGTTTGAGATTTTATGTAATCTTCAGGCCTAAAATTATTTTATAAAACCTGCCCAAGAAAACGCAAAAATGGCTCTGGCAGCAAAAGGGGTAAAACTGTTGTTCTTTGGAGTTTTGCTGTTAAAGTGAAAGCCTCTAGTCTGTAGTCTTTCTACTGCAGTATGGTCATGGAGTTACTGATGCATCATGATAATATGTGTGGAATTGTATAGAACATAAAAATCAATAATGACATATAAAATATTGGTTGAATATTCTCCTTTGGTTGCGCACCACTGATTTTGTGACCATGGACAACCTTCAACTAGTTTTATGAATAGTCCCCAGCTCTGAGTCTGAGCTTACACAATTACTTACTGAAGAAGCTTTGGAGTTGATTTAGTTCCTCCTGTTTTGAACTGTATTGTAACTGTATTGTCTTCCTTCACATTGTAAAGCGCTGCGCAAACTGTTGGCGCTATATAAATCCTGTATAATAATAATAATAAATAATTTACTAAATACAAATATACTGTGCACTTTGCAGTTGCTCCAGAGAAACGCTTAGTAAATGAGGTAAAGCTTCACTTTTCAAAGAACACCCAATCACATGCAAGGAAAATTAAAAGAAAAATAGCATTTTTGCTTGCACATGATTGGATCATGGAAGTCAGCAGAGCTTCTGTTCATTTACTACTGCTCTTGCCTTTAGAAAATCAACCCCATAGACTCTGTATCCCATATTACAATCTTGTCATTTGCTCATTGTTTCTACTGTAGCACCCTCCTAGGTAGGTGCTAATGGGAAAGTATAATTTTGAGCTCTGTCTGCTTACCAGAAGAGCTGCAGGTAAATCTATATTGTTCTTTGCCTACCAGAGAGCCGGATCTGTTAGTGAGGTCTGCTCATTGTGCTTAGGATGCAACTCATTCTGTCTAGACACACTGGTCCAATAGGGTGGCATGTTTAACAGTGGGAGGAAACCTGACGAATGGGTGCATGGGCTTTTGATACAGTCCTGATGATTGGCAGAGGGAAAGTCGCCTCTGTGCATGTTGGGATACTGTATAAAAGCCAGGAGCACATGTGCTCAAGGTTTTTCGTTGGGGAGTCCCGGAGGGAGGGGGCGGCTGCCTCCTCCTCTGTAAAGGGGCTATGCGGCCTCAGGGGGTCATCCTGAGGGCCGAAGAGCGGCGGAGAGGAGCTGAACCCAGGAGTCCAGGGAAGCTGGCTGAGAGGGGAGACACTGGAGGTCCTGTTTCTGCAGTATCGTGATTACAGGAACTCGTGTCAAGGGGCCTGACCTGAGGAGGGTCACCCCTGCTCCTAGGATAGTCAGTGGATGGGTGTCAGCAAAGAGGGGATGCTAGTGAGAGTGTCCTGAAGATAAGATATCAATCACCAAGTTGTCTTGTCAGAGAGTAAAGAGAGCAAGAGACTTAACCCCATCTACACTTGTGGCAGTGTGAATTAACAGCCTGGCTGTTCCTGATCGCTAAAGAAGTTCTGAAGATAGAAGTCCTCATTTATGTGAATAGTTCAGTAGGATTATCCCACTATTCCCTTCTTTTATCCCAATTATAAAATAAACAACAAAAAACCAACTGTTTATTTCTGGGAAGAGCCAACGGGAGTAAGGAGGAATTCAAGAACTTTATTTACTTATAACCGTGTGCTGGTAACCAGGGGAGCTCGCAGAGTTGATATCCAGCAGTCCCTGCGGGGGCAGTGCTACACTACCATAGAAAAAACATGCTGATAAGACCCACATTAATAGGAAGGAGACTGAATTGCATACTGAAAACAATGAAGCAGCCCAAAAAAACAAAAAAACAAAAACAAAGTATCATTACAAACAAAGCTTCTCCTGTGGATTCAAAGAGTGCAGTCCAATCAGAAGACAGACGCTGTTGGCTGAAGTCACTGAGCCAGGCCAGGCTGGGGAAAGATCGCAACCATATGGTTGGGATCCACCTAGATGCCTGGACTGGCACCCTGCTGAGCCAGCCGCTCCTGTCCCCTCCCAGCAGTCACTGGCTCTCTGCTCACAAAGCAATGAGAACTGAGCGATCAGTGGTCTTTAGTTGCTCAGTTCTCAGTTAAAGCAGAGTTCCACCCTGAAAATTTTTTTTTCACTGTCCGCTTGCTCTAAATTACCTGTAAAACAATTGAAAAAATAACATTTTTTTTTTTTATTCACTTACCTTGTTTTTAAAGAAAATATACTTACCTTACTTCCTCTTCCTCCGTCTGCGGCCACGGCCTGCCGTCACTTCCTGCTTGCGTTGGCTCCTGGGAGCTGAAGGTCATCGCTCCCAGGAGTCAATGCACCTGCAGCTGCCCCGCTCGTCAGTTCCGGTGCAGGCGCGTCATTCCCTGCTAAACAGCTTCTGGGCATGCCCAGAAGCTGTGCAGGGATGACGCACCTGCGCCGGGACTGACGAGCGGCGCCGGTGCAGGGCATTCTGGGACCGAAGAGGATGCCGAAGAGGACGCCGTGGCTTCAGCTGCCCACACCTGAGATGGCAGCGCTGGACAAGAAATTTTCAAGGTAAGTATTTCTTCTAAAATGTAAGTGCAACCTGGGACAGTTCAGAGGCTATCCATTCTGAAATGCACTAGCCCTGACTGTCCCGGGGGTATTTTTATCTAAATAAATTTCAGGCCGGAACTCCACTTTAAAGCTGGTGGGGGATTAATGCAGCATCAGACTGATGCTGCATCTATCTAGGTAAGTATGGATGATACAAACCAATTACCTCTGATAGGAGTGATTAAAATGATCAGCTTTTATTTATTCATGTAAAACCTTTATCCGAAAAGGAAAAACTGTTTGCTGTAAATTATCATAAAGTATAAGCTGGAATTTGGCTTCAATATATTTGTGTATTTAAATCTGTTAATAACACTATCCTCCCCCCAAGACTGCCAGTGCTGCGGTCCAAAGGTGCTCCTTGTGCTCATCTATCCAGAGAAGGGGCACTCTAATACTGGCCAGATTACCAGGAGAAAACAGAGGGGAAAAGCCTAAAAGAAAACAAATGCAGCCACCACATCGAATGATTGATAAGCTGCAATATATTACATTTTTAGTTTTGGGTTTAATAACACTTTGCAAAACATTGTTGAAACTATATTTCGTTAGCCTGACCCACAAGTTCACAACAAGGATATTGGGGAAGTGCAGAGAAGGGCAACCAAACTGATAAGAGGCATGGATGAACTCCGCTATGAGGAAAGATTAGAGGAACTGAATTTATTCTCTCTTGAGAAGAGAATATATATTTTTCTATTTTTTTGCTGTGTGAATGGGAACACATAACAAACATTTAGTGGGATTTTCTCCGCTTTGACCGTAATGGCTCATGCAAACTGCAGCTCAAAAAGCTGCTCCTACTGCCTTTTGAGCTTTTTTGAGCTCTCATTTTTTTCTGCCTGGAAACTTTCCTCCTTGTTAGCTAGTGTGTCTATGCACACTATGGTTTTTTTTCAGGAGTTTACAGGCATTTGCTCCTATAGGCAGAAAAAACCCCCACCAAACTTGCAATTTTGAGAGGAGCTTTCAAGCAGAAAAGACGCCCAAAAAGGCACAAAAAAATTGGAAAAAGCATAAAAAAGCTCAAAGGAGCTTGAAACGCACAAATGAAATTGAAACAATTTGCTGAGGGAAAGGTTTGTGAAATAAAAAACGCTTATGCTCAAAAAAGCTCAAGGAAGCTCAATACAAAACGTGCAAAAGAGCAGAAAAAAGCACAAGCTTCTTCACGTTAGTGGAAATACACTACATGTTTTTTTCAACCCCCACAAAAACTTTTGAGTTGGATGCCAACCTGTTAATCTATAATATTGATATCCTTAAAAATAAAAATCCTTATGTGTTAATTTATAATAATAATATCCTTAAAAAATTTTTAACCTCCCTGGCGGTAATCCCGAGCGTGACTCGGGGTGGATTTTTTAGTCCAGGATCGGTATCCCCGAGTCACGCTCAGGGTAGATGTGCAGAGAGCGTAGCGGTGTCTCTTACCTTCTCCTGGCGATCCAGCGATGATCTCTCATTGCTGTGACCGCCAGCCGAGATCCCCGCCGCTTGTCCGCCGGACTGATGACTTCCTAGTTCCGTTCCCTGCAGCAGCAATGCTGCATGGGAGCGGAACTAGGGAGGGAAATTCAAAACGCTGCACAAAACACATAACACATTTTATAATATATATATATATATATATATATATATGTGTGTATATATATATATATATATATATATATAGATATATATGTATATGTGTGTATATATATATATATATATATATATATATATATATATACATATGCACACACACACACACACACACACACACACACACATATATATATGTATATATATATATATATATATATATATATATATAAAATTATATTATTGATTCGATTATAATTCATGCGTTATATATATATACACACACATATATATATATATATATAATATATAACGCATGAATTCTAATCTAATCAATAATATAATTTTATTATATATTATATAATAAAATTATATTATTGATTCGTATATAATTCATGCGTTTGTGTTTCAAATTTATCACATCTGGGATGTCTACTAGACTCTTGTTTTGGTCAGGTTTAAGTCAGTAATTACTAAGAATTGTAGGCCTATGATACATAACGCCAAATTTCCATGAAAAAAATTGTAACGCTTTTGGTATATAATTCCTGACATAATCATACCGCCAGGGAGGTTAATGCCAATCTGGTAGTCTATAATATTGGGGAATGTTAGTCTGATACAGCACCATTTCTTAAATAACTGATCTGTCTGCACAAATATCTTTATTTGGGCAGAAACAAGCATCATTGGAGGTCACATCAAAAATACTCCATTATTCATAGGTCAAAGGTCAGGGGT
The DNA here is from genome assembly GCF_965119305.1 of Pelophylax lessonae. NCBI lineage: Eukaryota > Metazoa > Chordata > Amphibia > Anura > Ranidae > Pelophylax > Pelophylax lessonae. Next base: position 239,755,498 of record NC_138774.1, on the reverse strand, counting down.
CCAAAGAAAAAAAGCTTCTTTGTTGGGGTATTGACGTTAGACTGACCCAGACAAGCCACACATCTTCCCATTCGTCATTGATTTTTAAATGTCAAGATAAACTAACAGATGAGTGTCCGGCCTAAATCAACCCACCAGTCAAAAGAATACATTATCCATTACCTTTAGTGAAAGCTGATCCTATACAAGGTCTGCAGCATTCAGCAGTGATGTCTTTATTTATGGAAAGGTTTATTTTAATTAGTTCAATTGTGTGAGGCTAAGGTTGGCCATAGATGACTCTTTTTTTTTCAGTTAGCCAGCAGGTTGATCAATTAAATCTCAAATGGATTACCTAATCCACACAATAAGAGTGGATGGAGGAATCTTCCCCCCTGTGCCATTGTATTCTGACAGAAGAACTTCTCCACTGTCCAAATACACTGATCAGTGCTACAGTCTCTAATTGACAAAAGTTTTCCAACACCCTAATTTGACAGAGGTTGATCAATATATTGACTTCTGTCGAGCAGCAATGACCAAATTCAGCCAATCCCTTCTAAACTGGATAAAAATGTCATATGAGATCATTGTTGCATGACCGCACAATTGTCATTCAAAGTGCGACAACACTGAAAGCTGAAAATTCACCTAGGCAGGAATGGGGGGAAAGTGTCCAGAATTGAAGTAGTTAATAAAAGAATAGCTTTGACTATAGCACATGTAAGAGAGATTCAACATTTGTTTGATCAAAACATATGGTGTTCAGGACTATGGAAGGTAAAAGAGATATATTATAATTCTTTGAAAGATGTAAATAAATTGCAGATGGATGAAAAAATGTCGCTGAGTCATCTAATGCCTCGTTTCCACTGAGCTTTACGGTTTGGTTCGGTATGGTAGGCAATTTTTGCCGTTTCCATTGTCAAAAGTTGTGAATGGTACCCTAATTCCGAAACACTTTTTTGGTACCCTTTCATTGGGGTACCAAGCACATTAGTACCGTACCAACAGTGGATGGAGCTACACTGTTGAGGTACTGTTGAGCTGAGGTACTGTTGGCGGTGGAAACGCAAGCCTGATCAAGGTGTACCGTACCGAACCGTACTGAACTGTGCCGAACCGTACCGTACCGCTCAATGGAAACGAAGCATAAGATACCAATTGAACCAGGGTCATGGTTGCCTATTCTAGAACTGGTTCACTAGTGTACCTGGACAGAGATAGTGGCAGTGTCAATGAACCCAAATTAAAACAGAGGACTCCAAAATAAAGTCTATTTGTCTGAGGCTCAGTAAGTAATTCTACTCTCTCCCCTACAGTGATAAAACAATGTACAGTAAACCCCCGCTCCATCGCGGTTCAGTTTTTGCGGTCCCGGTATATTGCGTTTTTTTTTGTAATGTTATTTTGCTATATAAATCATTAAAAATGAAATATTTTTGTGTTTTCCATAGCTCTTGCTATGTCTCTCAGTATCTTTTATGTGTTTAAATGAGTTTCTATTGTTTTAAAAGTGTGTTTAAAGACCTTAAAATGCTTTTACACGTACAGTGACAGTAAAAAAAAAAACATGCATTTTAATAGGGTTTTTCTATTTCGCGGATTTTCACTTTTCGCCGCTGGGTCCGGAACGTAACCCCCGCAATGGAGGGGGGTTTACTGTATCCTCTGTGCCACTTTAGGTTCTTGTTTCTACTTACCAATAGGGAGGACAGAGGGGGACATCTAGTCTTTGCCTGTAGACTCTTAGGCCGTTTCCACACTATGACGCACAAGGTGAGGCATTGTAAATTTGAACATTGTTTTTTTTTGCCTGTTGAGCTATATGCTAAACATGACAAATGTGGCAGGCAGCTCATGAACCTTTTTGAGCTTCTCACATTTTTTAACCATGTTTTACTATTTTTGTCTCACATTTTTTTTTCGTGCAATAAAAATTTGCATCTTCTTGCCATGTTTGGAGTGCCATAAATGGTACAGCACTTGTGTTTTGCCTGTTAAATGAACGAGTGAAAAATGTTATGATTTTGCGCAAGTTCCTGTGTAATGCAATAGTATAAATATGGCCAGCTCTTACAGGCTTAGAAATGCCTAAAATACGGCTGAGAAAACACTCAAAAATGCTTAATTCGAGCATTTTCAGGCATTCCCATTGAAGTTTAAAATGCCCAAATCTGGCAAAAATGTAGCTCATGGAGCTTCAGACTCCTATGGGAACTGTCACCTTTGAAATATGTGGTATTTTGGAGCTTCGAGCTACAAAATGCTCAGGTGTGAGTGGGGCCCAAAGCTTCAGGTACGTGTAGCACTGCCTGAACCACTCAGCTGCCTTTGGTCTTTCTTTTTTGGTCTGGTCCCTGGAGGTCATAGCACAAGGTCATTTTCTACAATATCTGATGTTTCTATGGGTCTGTGGACCACTTATTCATTCAATAAGATGATGACTTTTGTCCAGTTGTCTTTAGTCATTATTTTTCTGCAGGCAAAATAGATAGCTCTCAAAAAGGTACCATGGTAGATGAGGCTAAATAATATATATCTAAAAATATCTGATGTCCTTCTTTATGGTTGTAACCAGGGCTGGAACAAGGGGTGGGCAGGAGGGAGGGCTGCCCTGGGCTCAATGGGTTATTGCAGTGATGGGAGCGCTGTGACCCCAACCCTAAGGTAAGGAGGAGGCGCAGTTTGGCATATTTGCCCTGGGTGCTGGATGACCTTGTCCTGGCACTAGTTGTAACTGTCTGAAAACATCACGTTTGTGAGTACAACAGGCAGAAATCTGGTTTCTCCTAATCCTTCGGGTTCAAGAGTTGCAGTGGATAACATTGATTTTCAATCAGCTGATACTGACTGATCAAAATCCAACACTTTTTTCCCTTTATTTTTCAAAATTAAAAAAAACAAGATCTCTACAACCAGCCAAGTCTGCACACCAGCCACAGTAATAACAAAAAGTGCTCGCTCTCCTGAATATCTGTTTCCCTTAATATTATTCGGAAATGAAAAATTGGAATGGAAACACCAATACGTGTATAATTGAAAGATAACTAATGGTTACATAACCCATTGAAGTTTCAGTTTTACCAGAAGTGATATTAGCTGATTAAAATCCATCAATTTATTATTTTTTTTAATTCCTTTTGTTTTCAAAATTTAAAAATAAGATCTCATTGAACGAGAGAAAATAGGATCTCTATGTTTAGGTTTCCAAGTATACACACTAGAGCTGCACGATTCTGGATAAAATGAGAATCACAATTTTTTCGCTTAGAATAAAGATCAGGATTCACTCACGAGTCTCTTCGTAACATCATCTTTTACATTATACAATAAAAAATTGGGCTAACTTTACTGTTTATTTTTTTAATTCATTAAAGTGTATTTTTCCCAAAAAAAACTGCGTTTGAAAGACTTCTGTGCAAATACAGTGTGACGTAAAAGATTGCAACGATTGCCATTGTATTCTCTAGGATCTCTGGTAAAAAAAAAAAATATATATATATATATATATATTGTGAGGGATTAGCTCGGTAGCGAGAGAGGGTGACCCCTTGGGGGGGGGGGGGTCGTTACCCAGAGAGATAGCCGGGGAGTAGTTGAAAACAACAGTCTATGGTTTATTCTTGCAAGTTTCTTCACACAAGTGCAAGCATCAAAAACAGCATAATTCAAAACAAACATAAAATAAAATAAACCCTGGCCACTGTGGGCGTCTACCTTCACACACAGGAACCTACCTAGGGAGTCTGTCCCAACCTACTGCTGGGCAGACACTGCTGATCATACAGCAGACAATCAATAGTCCATTTATTTTCTCTTCACACAGAAAATGTCCATTTGTTTTTCTTCACACAGAAAAAAATCCATGACCTCACCTAGAGAAGTCTTCAGCTGACTGCTCTCATCAGCGCACATCGCTTCAGGAGGCATTCAGCTCATTGCTCTCCTATACTCACACAGCTTCAGGAGGCAGCGATCAGTAATCATCCTCTGGAGAACTTATATGGCACTTTTCCACTGCAAGTACCGGCTAGTACCGGCTCGGCTCTACTCGGCCCTGCTTGGACCGGTTTGCTTTTCCACTGTGGTACCGCATGGTATAGTGTCGGAACGGTTCGGTACGGTACGGTATAGGTTTGCTTTTCCACTAAAGTAGTACTAAAGTTAAGTGGGTGGGATAACAACGGGGTGGGTGTGATTCTCTGACCAATCAGTGGCTAGTAGTGACTGCATGCAAAGGATTGTGGGATATGGTACCAGTTTGGTACCTGTTGGAACCACAATCGAGTAGGTACTGTTTTTTCAGAGCCGTACCGTACCGTTCGGTTCCATGCAGTGGAAAAGCAAACCTATACCGTACCGTACTGAACCGTTCCGACCCTATACCATGCGGTACCGCAGTGGAAAAGCACAAAAGCGTGCCGAGCCGGTACGGTTCTATGCAGTGGAAAAGCGCTATTAGAGGCCTTAATTGCCTCATCCTGAACAGCTGAAGTCTTTTCAACGTCCTTACACCTTCCTGGCTACCTCTGCAGCCGACACCCTATAGTAATTGGTGAATTTTCTAAACCATGTGGAAATGTATCTCCTGTCTGTGACAACATCCACAGATCTACCTGACTTCCTGTCACAATATATATATATATATATATATATATATATATATATAATAAAATGTTTGGAGGTTCTAAGTACTTTTCTAGCAAAAAATACAGATTTTTAACTTGTAAGCAACAAGTGTCAGGTTTAGTCTTTAAGAGGTTAAACTGCCCTCCTTTTGATGTAAAAGAAGGAAATGATACATTGTAAAACATTGTGTTTATAGTTATCTCCCAGCCTTAGTGTCCATTCACACTGGTACAACTTGTCAGGCCACTTGGTCAGCCTGACAAGTCGTGCACCGTCGCTCCCACTGTGTAGTACAGGAGCCTTTCTAATAGGAGCGACACAAGTCGCTCCGACTTAGAAAAAGGGTCATGTACTACTTTGGGTCGACCTGGAGGCGCCTTGCATTGACTTCCATTATGTGAAGTCCGTGCAAGTCGCGCTGAAATGGCGCGCTGCACGCGACTTCACAGGTCGCCCCCTAAGTCGGAGCGACCTAATGTGAACAGGGTCTTAACAATGTTGATAAACTTTTGCCAGAGGCTCTTTTTTTTTTTGACAGTGGTGAGTGAGCAGATAACAGCTCTGTATGAAGCAAGGACATGCCATTTTAGGATTGTGAGGGGGGTGGATTGAGATTGCGATATATTTTTTTTTTAATGATTAATCGTGCAGCTCTAATACACACCAGCTGCAGTAATGACGAAAAGGGTCCACTCCCCTGGATCTTTAATTTATTTACTATTATTAAAAAACTAAAAAGTTGCAATTGAAACACCAATACATATGAAAAATGACTAATGGGTACATGACCATTTACATTTTCAGTTTTGCCTGGAGTGTACTTGTTCAAATATTTTGTGATTCAAACGTCACGCTGTCAACTATGATTTATTAATGGTAATTATTCACCAATAACAAAACTGTACAACAATAAAACCAATTGGAGTGTAATTCACTCAAAATTTCCATTGCTTAGGCTGATCAGTTAATCTCTGCCATGTGCTGGTTTACCCGCAGTCAGACTTATTGCAGATACTCTCAAAGCGTTTTCCTTCCACCTTATTTTCAATGAAGAGGCTCTTGTGTAAACAGTTTGCATATATTTCTGTATGGTACAGAATGTATTTTAGTTAATTGAACTGTAATTTGCATAAAACCTCTGCTAAATATTTCTTCCAGTAGCACCCGCTGTTTTTTCATAAGATTTTAATTTATGCCCTTTATAGTTGTTCTGCTGGTGTTGCAGTTATATGAACACAAGAACAAGCATATAATGGCATACAAAGTTATACAAGCAAAGTTACAAATACTTCAGCCTCTAGAAGTAATTGACATATTATTAATTATATATATATATATATAAAAGTAAAGATTTATTATCCTATTGTAAATATATATAGTTCAAAGTTTGATTGTGTCTTGGCTGTACCTTACAAAAATCGGGCAATTTTTCCTGAAAATAACAGAGCAATTCCGGACATGTTCAGGTGTGTAGGCACTTTTGTTCTGTACTGGAAAAAACAAAACATTATCTTAAAAAGAATTGTTATTAAAGAAATTAAACAGATATGTACTTACAAACAGCACATGATATCAAGCTCATCAATATCGACAGTGAACTGCACACTCTAGTCCACTGCGCCAATCCAAACTGGCTGCAGCTAAACGGGAAGTTTGTATGTTGGTTGCCATACCAAAGTGTGTAGCTGTGTCCAGAGGCAGCATTTAGTTGTGTCTGAACACAGCCAACTATCCGTTCTTCTCTGCCCTTGTGTATGGGGCCTAAAGCTCTAGATCTGCAGAATATCTAAACCAATCCAACCAACTTCCACCTTTTGGCTGCTATTCTCATGAGATTTAGATGTCCATCCTGTGCTCATTGTTCTCCTTGCTGGAGAGAAAGCTGTATCTGAAGGCCTGCAGTGCAAGGATCTCCCTACTTCTTAATTCTTTTTGGTAGCACCCTCCTAGACAGATGCTTGGTAAAATCATATTTTTGGCTCCTGCTGCTTATCAGGGGAGTTTAATCTGTTAGTTTTGCCTGTCACATGTTTCCAGGTGTGACTCACTGGGTCTAAGGGAGTGTCCCCACTGGTATCCAATGAGGGAGCTTGTTGGACAGTGAAGGAAATCTAGCCAGTAGCACACCAGGGTTTATGGCTGTCTCAGTGGGTGGGCATTGCTGCAATTCATCCTGGATTGGCAATAAATCCAGAGGGAGCATGTGACAGGGCGTCTTTGGCGGGGGAAGCAGAGTCCCAGGAGGAGGCAGACGACTGGTCAATCCTCCTGCAGGTGTGAGGAAAGTGGTTAAGGCAGTCAGCCTAGTGAACGGGTGTGGAGCTGAGCTGCAGAGGATCCAGAGTGCTGACAAGTGGAGCTGCTGACAGAATTATCTTGGGAAAACCAGTATCGTGAGTACCAGGAGATCTGCCTCAGGGTCTGCCTAGCAGAGGGGACCACTCCAGAGATGTCAGGGGATCAAGGAGCTAGCTCACACAAGGAGTGTATCAGTGAAGGGGGTGCCGTGTAGTTGACCCTGAAGATTAGGAACAAAAGGGGGTGCCAGGAAGGGCCCTGAAGTTGTTCTGCAGTACAGTAGAGTTACAAAAAATGGGCAGTTTGGGACTTTAAATGAGACACTGGCGAGCACTGCTCAGCGTCTCCATCCCTGTATATAAGGGATGGGGGTGTGTGTTTCCCAGCTGGCCATTGTTTAGTTCGCACCCTATGACTTATATAGCCATTCATTTTTCATTACCAGTCTTGGATGGGAGCAGGTTGGGGGATAATTGGGCCATCTCCCAGCCCACCTGTTTCCCATCCATCCATCAGCATTCGTGTGCTTCCATTTTGGAGAAACTCAGGTTGAGTAGTGTTAGGAAGTGTTAGGACTGCAAGATACACAGGGTGTCGTGGTGAGGCCTTGCAGCTTATACATGCATTTGCAAATGTGTGTCAACTAAACCCCTGTTTTAAACCTATTTTGTTAGACAGGTTTATTTGGTTTGTTAGCAGACTGGTGGGTAAGTATATCAAACTAAGGGCCGGCTGGTTTCCACACACCTTCTTTAATTCCCCTTTCTCTTCAGTTTTGCAGCACAGTACAGTTTACCTCAGGATACAGTTTACCTCAGAAAGCTCATTTAAATATACTTCACAGCTAAGGGCAAAGTGAAACAGCGGCCTAGCTGTGACTAGCGTTACTCAGCGTTACTCAGCATTTTCAAGTCGTCCCAGCCTACTGTGCATAGTGTATAAAGTTGGAGTATCCCACTCATTCCCTTCTCCCATCCAAGTTCTCAATAAAAACACAAAAAACCAAAGCTCCTAGACTGTTTCCTGACTGAGCCGAAATATAGATTATTTCCTTCAACCCTTGGTTGTGAACACCACAGCCTACCTTAAGAAAACCAAACACATCATTCAACTGCTTAATACCCTTCCTAATACATCAAGTAGCATCCTAGTGACTGCTGATGTAGGATCACTATATACGATATATATATATATATATATATATATATATACGATAATCAATCGTGCGGATGCTCTCTCTGAGCTGTTACCGGCGATATATTGATGACCTCATCATGGTATGGGATGGCGATATGTTGAGTCTTGGATCTTTTATGGGAAGATTAAATGCCAATAACAGGAATATTAGCTTGACCTGGAATGTCAGCACTGAAAAAAATGTTTTTCTCGATCTCGAGATTTTTAAGGATGGCGAAGGTTTATGTATTCGCACTTTCTTTAAGCCAACGGATAGGAACTCCTATATATCAAAGAACAGTTGCCACCAATCATTGTGGTTGTGCAACATCCCGAGGGGACAATTTATGCGCATTAGGCGCAACTGTTCCTTAGAGGAAGACTATTGTTTCCAATCTCAGGTATTGGCTTCCAGGTTCCTAGATAAGGGTTATTCTCCTTCTGATATAAACAAAGAAATAGAGAGGGTTCGACAAATTGACAGTTTTTAAAGGGATTTTATGCATGCGGAAAATGCGCTGCATGCAAAAGTTGTAAGGGCAATAATAATAACAGAAAGGAATTCACTGCCACTGCAACCCGCGAGGTGCATGTAATTAGAGATCTCATCACCAGCACCACACAAGGTGTTGTTTATATGCTAGAGTGTGGTTGCGAGTTACAATATATTGGGAGAACATCTAGGGCCCTTCATGTGTGAGTAGGGGAACATATCAGTAAGATCAGACAGGGTAAAACCAATCATAGCGTTCCGAGACACTTTAAACAGTGTCACCAGCGTAATCCGACTGGTCTTAAATTTTGGGGCTTAGAGAAGGTGGTGCGTCACTGGAAGGGTGGTAATTTCATACGCCAACTCAGCCGTAGGGAATCCTATTGGATTTACCGGACGCATGTACTTACACCCGGAGGCCTCAATGTAGATTTTGATTTGAATTGTTTCATTTCTGATAAATAATTTTTTTTATGTTTTATGCCTTTTTCTGTTTTAATTATATTTTAATTTAATTTGATTTCTTTTTCCTCTTTTGCGATTAGTATTGAGTTTTATTATGAATTATGTGTGCATTTTTTAATTTGTATTTATTATTGTGATTGCCATAGGGGGCCGCCGTTTATGTCATACTCTTTTATTTTATACACATGTGAAAATACAGCCCATTTGTGCATGTGTATATTATACTATTTATAAGTTATGTTACATAATTTTACATATTTTGTAAAAAATGAATATATATGTCTAACTGCAATGTTTGTTGTGGCCCGTTTTTAGCTTGTGGTAAGCTGGATTCTTTGTTCTTTAGCATTTCCGGTGTCTGCAGGATGTGGAGGGGATGTGTTAGAGCTCTCTCTCCTCTTCCTGGTTACCTTATTTGGCATCCGGTTGCTATGCAGCAGTTATTATAATGAGCGGGGGACTGTGTACTTCCAACCCAGCTGACGAAGTCACGCCTACTGACATAACGCGTACGGGGGGAGGAGTCTGACGTCACCCGCGGCTGCCCGGCAACATCGGCGCTCCTGACATGTACTCATTCGGAGGTGGGAGGCAATAGTTTTATTGGTGGATGGGCTGTCACATTTGGAGCTACTCTGCATGCCATTCATCTTTTTCCACTGAAGGCTGTCTCCTCTGATGACTGATCTGCTCTACTGTTGGATCTTTTATGGAATTTTATGATATGTATTCTATACAGTTCATACTCTTTAGTTTATTTTATTTCTTTATTTAATTTAGCGCTGCACTATTTTTCATTACACATATTTCCTGAGGTTTTGGGTTTGACCTTTCAGTGTTCAGCAGCCTTATTATCAGGGCTTCATTGATCTAGCGCTGAATAACTTTCTGTATAATGTATACTGAATTACATGTCCTTGCTGAATGTGCTAGGGCCCCTTTCTTTGGCTAACACTGTGATTTGTTCAATTGCTCTTCACTTCTAGTTTTCGTTGATATTTGATACATGTTATGTAATTATAATTTCAAGGTACAAGCCTTGTGGTCATCCTGTGATCTGTTCTTCAAAAATCTATCTTAATAAAAAAAATCTTGCCAGGTAAAGGTGGTGTACATGGCAAGGATGGCAATTGAGTAGATAAGGGAAGTGGGTGTGAATGAATAAAAGCCACAAGTTGAAGTGTGGCTTTTGTTTTTGTGTAGAGGCATCAAGTGAAGAGTAGTTGAAGGTTTGTTGTGGACTTGTGTGGGTGGCTATAGATCCTTAGCAGTTATGGGTGATTACGATGTTAATGGCTTTGTCAGATGAGTGGCGCTAGCAAGAGCATGGGGGAGTTTGCCAACTGGAGTTGACTTAAAGCGGAGTTCCAGCCTCAAAATCGACAAAATCGATTTTGCGCCATCCGCTTCCTGATTGTCACCTGAAAAACAAATGGATGCTCCTGATTTTTTTTTTCTTTACTTACCTTGTTTTCGAAGAAAATATTCTTACCTTCCTTCTGCTTCCTCCCTCTGCGGCCATCTCTTCCTGTTTGCGATGACTCCTGGGAGCTTAACGTCATCGCTCCCAGGAGTCAATGCGCCTGCACCGGCCCCGCTCGTCAGTTCCGGTGCGGGTGTGTCATTCCCTGCTAAACAGCTTCTGGGCATACCCAGAAGCTGTGCAGGGATGACGCGCCCGCATCGGAAGTGACGAGCGGGGCCGGTGCAGGCGCATTCTGGGAGAAGAGAACACGGAAAGGGGAGGCAGAAGAGGACGCGCTGGCTTCAGCTGCCCACATCCGAGATGGCAGCGCTGAAGAAGAAATTTTCAAGGTAAGTATTTCTTCTAAAAGGTAAGTGTGACCCGGGACAGTTCAGAGGCTATCCATTGTGGAATGTACTAGCCCTGACTGTCCCGGGGGTATTTTTATCTAAATTTCACCCCCGAGGCCGGAACTCCGCTTTAAGTGTAAGTCCAGTGAGTTCATCTTACTGAATAAAGAAATAAGGTTGGACCAGAAATGTAAAAAAAGACCATCTTTCTGTTTCTGTAAGATGTTTGTTCCCTGTGTTTGGAAAAAATCGGAGAATTGAAATTTGTAACATTGTGAAGTTTCTGAAAAATAAAGCATTCCTTCTGCCTCATAAATAATGAACTTCAGCAATCCGGGTTTCTGCTCCTTATGAAAATAAGACTGTTTGTGGTGCCTTCAACTAAGATGGGAGATTTCTACCTGGCAATACCCAAGGACCATAACTCTATTTTTTTTTTTTGGGCATATAAAGATGGCAAGGGGTGGGAATGTGGGGTGGTGGTGGTAAGTGTTTTTGTAAGCACAAGTTTAAAATTGAAAATAACTCAAGTTAAAAATGAGCCTTATTTGCAGTCTTAGTAATGTTGTGCTGTAGTGAGAATTTAGGGTATTTTAAATAGCACAGTCTTCCTGAACTTGTTGCATAAGTTAGGGTTGACAACCAGAACATATTAGTGATTTATGGCATGTTAAACAATTTCCCACCAAATGTTTTTCTCAGACTGGAGAACCTGTGAGAGGAAGATAGACCACACAATGAATGATTTGTTATTAATGGTTGGCATATCTGTCCACAGAAATACAGTACGCTAGTCAATGTTTGGCTCAGAAGAGTGAAGAAATAACTTAATGGAAAATATGTTCCGCGGTTTCAGAAAACCAATTTTTAAGACCTATGAGCATCTTAAAATAATGTATGGTGCGGTGGTGTGCAGTAACCAATAGCAACCTCTCAGAAAAGCCCAAAACATTTTCTTTTTGGATATAGTGGGGGAAGGTTTGCAACCTTTATCAGGTTTTAATTGATGTCTACGTCCCTAATGGGGAGAGTCATCCTCTCTATTTGTCTTGGTGACCACTGTCGCTGGGATCAGAAGTGAAGTCTACTTTTACCTGACACATGAATACGGGAGAAATCTTCCAATTGGGACACCTAATTCAGAAGCAAATGTCTATTCTTTGAAATAGGAACTGAAAGTACCAAACTTTCAAAATTAAATGTGGGGACACCTTACTGACCTTGCCCATTTTTTATTTGGGGGGGGGGGGCAGAGGCTGAACAGGGGGTGGGTATGATAGCATGCAAAGCATGCCACACCGAATGTTGGGTGTGGCCAAGTTATGTAAAAGTGATATTAACCACTTTACCACCGGAGGATTTTGCTGTCTTACGTCCAGGCCACTTTTTGTGATTCAGCACTGTGCGACTTTAACTGACAATTTCACGGTCGTGCGACGCCGTACCCAAGCAAAATTTACGTCCTTTTTTTCCCACAAACAGAGATTTCTTTTGCTGGTATTTGATCACCTGTGCGATTTTTACTTCTTGCACTATAAACAAAAATAGAGCGTAAATTTTAAAAAAATAACAATATTTTTCACATTTTTTTATATGAAATTCCCCCCCAAAAAAATGTAAAAATCTAAATTTTTTTAAATTTTTGGCCAATTTATTTTCTGCTACATATGTTTGGTAAAAAAAAATCACAATAAGCGTATTTTGATTGGTTTGCCTAAAAGTTATTGCGTTTACTAACTAAGGGAAAGATTTCTGTCATTTTTGGTGTTTTTTTGAGTAATGGCGGCGATCTGCGTTTTTTTTTTTTTTTTGCGGGACTGCGACATTGCGGCGGACAGATCGGACCCTTGACTGAAATTTTTGACACTTTTGGGGGTACCAGTGACATTTCTACAGTAATCAGGGCTATAAATATGCACTGTTACTGTAAAAATGACACTGGCAGGGAAGGGGTTAATTTTATTGGAGAGGGAGGGGTTAATGTATGCCTGGTGCTTACTAACGTGTGTGGGGGGGAGGTGACTGAGTGACACAGGGACAGATCGCATGTTCAGCTATGCTGAACCCTGCAATCTGTCACTGTTTGTCACTTAGGAGATCCGCCCGCTTTGTTTACACAAGCGGGCGGATCTCCAAACTCGATTCCCCGACGATCGGGGAAGAGCAGCGGCGACCACCGCTGCTCCTCCCCTGGCCCGACTCCCACTGTGACTGAAAACAGCGGGAGCAAGCCTCCGGCGGCGCGTGAGCGTCGCCCACAAGGGGAGGAGTCCAGCGACGTAGGTCTACGTCGCTGGACAGAATTGAGCCACTTTGCCGCAGTACAGTCCCAGTGACTGGTCGGCAAGTGGTTAAAGGCTGATTTATTTCTCTAAAATAACAAACATGTTATACTTACCTGTGTAATGGTTTTGCACAGAGCAACCCCAATCCTCCTCTTCTCGGGCCTAGTGCCCTCTGCCTAGTGCTGCTGCTGTGTCTGTCTATTCAGACACAGAGTGCAGCTCGGCCCCGCCCACCACTCTCTCCTTAGGAGACAGAAACCCCAGAGAGCTACTGCTCTCACGAACATTGCTGGATCAATGTGGGGGTTCAGGTAAGTATTTGGGGGGGGGGGTGCTGCATACAGAAGGCTTTTTTACCTTCTTGCATAGAATTCATGAAAGTAAAAACCTTGAGGCTTTACAACCACTTTAACAGTGGGAGCCCCTGCTGGACTACAGAACTGGTCTTTTTACACTAGATACGGCACATGAGAGTTTAGCCGAATGCCTGGGATAATGCAAATCAAATGTGCATGTGTTGAAGTAACATCATCACTGCTGCCCAGTGGTCGAAGGAAGAAGAAGTCAGTTATGGGAGAAGTGGTAGAGAAGATGCCAATGGCAGCAGCGGAGCGTGTGGATCCATCATTAGGAGAGGGCAAACTCAATGGTGCTTTCTACTTCAATCTAATATGAATGAAGGGCAATATAGTGAAACCTATTAATTTATAGTAGGTCCTCAGTATTCTGGCTTGAATGGCGCTGGGCATCATTGAACCTGGACGATCAAAGACATCTTAATTTTGATTTACTATAACTGGAGAGTGCAAAATCTGGTGCAGCTGTGCATTGAAACCTTCAGTTTTTTTTGTCAAAGCTTAATTGAACAAGCTGAAATTAGATGCTGATTGCTGCACCAGATTTTGCACTCTCCAGGTTTTGTAATTCAACCCCTTTATGTAAAAAAGGAAGAACTGAAGAGGACTCATTAACTTTTAAAAGTGATGATTGGAGCCTGAAATATATTTTGTACTCTGGCTTGGCGCCAATTTCATTTTTCAATGATTTTAGCACATTAATATCATGTAAATGATTAAAAGCAGTTCAGGAAAGACTAATATTTACTAGCAGCACAAGCCTCTGGACTGTACAGAATACTTCTACTCATTATGTGGAAAATGTGACCTCATGGTAGGATTTGAACAACGGGAAGGAAAAGCAAAAACATTTGATCCAAGTAGTTCCACCCTCAAAGGATGCCTTTGAACACTTGTAATGGTCAAGGTCTTTCGAGTTGAAGAGATGTCATTTAAAGCTTAAAATAAAAGAATCCATCAAAACAAGTAGCAATGAAATGGTTAAAAGGTACATATTATCCACTTCTGAACCGGGCCTTTTTCTGACACTTGTTGTTTACAAGTTAAAATCATTTTTTTTGCTAGAAGATTACTTAGAACCCCCAAACATTTTATTTATATATATATATATATATATATATATATATATATATATATATATATATATATAATATTTTTTTTTTAGCAGAGACCCTAGAAAATAAAATGGAGATTGTTGCAATATTTTTTATCACACCGTATTTGCACAACGGTCTTACAAACGCAATTTTTTTGGGAAAAAATACACTTTTTTGAATTAAAAAATAAGAAAACAATAACGTTAGCCCAATTTTTTTCTATAATGTGAAAGATAATGTTACGCCGAGTAAATAGATACCCAACATGTCATGCTTCAAAGTTGCACACGCTCGTGGAATGGCGACAAACATTGGTACTTAAAAATCCCCATAGGCGGCACTTTAAAAATTTCTACAGGTTACCAGTTTAGAGTTACAGAGGTGGTCCACATTTTAAATTATTGCTCTTGCTTTAAGGATGGCAGTGATAACTCACATGTGTGGGTTAAACACCGTTTACATATGTGAGCGTGACTTGCGTATGCGTTCGTTTCTGCGCACAAGCCAACGGGGACAGGTCGCTTTAATTTTTCTTTTCCTAATTTGTTTATCTGTTATTTTTTATTTTTACACTGTTTAAAAAAAAAAAAATGTTTGATCACTTTTATTCCTTTTACAAGGAATGTAAACATCCCTTGTAATAGATATAAGCATGACAGGACCACTTTAATGTGAGATCTGGGGTCAAAAAGACCTCACATCGACACTAAAAAAAAAAAAAGTAAAGTAAATTTTATTCCATGATGAAAAAAAATGGGCTATTTAAATCTATTGCTAGGAAGCGACGCATGTCGTTGCTCCGGTCCTTCAAGGCCATAGGGTGGAGTGGGGGCCATCTTGCCCTCACTCAACTTCCTGCCTGAGAGGACAGCAGACCGTATCGTTTTCCCCGCTACCGTCGGGTCCGGTTAGCGGGGAAAACGACCGGGAAACAGCGGGAGGGGTGCACTTCTCCCGATGCCCATAAAGGTGATCCCACGGTGAATCCGCCGCTAGGACCACCCTTATGTTAAAGCGGACCACCCGCCTTTGAAAAAAATACAGAGGTTATGGCAGCTATCTATAGAGTGGCGATTTTGGCTCTGAAGAAGAGGGTCCTCCCTCGAAACGCGTAAGCCACATCAGGTTTTGAGGACGCCATCACGCTATCCAGCAGTAGAGAAGTGTCCTGGAAGCGAGCGGTGCCCATTTCCTATATGCTTGTTCATATGCTACGCTTGTGAGTATATTGTACGCTACCCTTCTTTGATTTTAATAAGCTTTTAAGTGGTAATGCACAAGGTCGGTGCGCCCTTCTCTTGTTGTTTTCTTGTAGTGCCTTTTGGATACCCTTGGTCCTGAGGGGGGCAGCAAGACACTTCATTTGTGTCATAAAACCGCCTAGAAGATTCACCTTCCCGCATACCACTTGAGCGCAGGAGAGATATTGTTGTTTTTTGGAAATCTGCTGCCATAACCCTGGTATTTAACGTCAAAGTACCAACGTAAATACACAGTGGGTGGATAGATAAAAGCTTGTCAACCTCAAAACCCCCGGTTTGCAGTGCACATACAAGCAATGCTATCTGTTACACTACAAAATGAGCACTGTGCAGCTTTTCACTTAAGTAATCATTCCACCTTAAAATTATAATATCTGTTTGGTAGATCGTGTATAGGAAAAATCACGGCACAGTTTTGTCCATCTCTCTTGATTAATGTTCTATCCCACTTTATAGGACCCTCCTCGCCACCTGTTTAAACCCCACTGTAGTGCCCCGCAACTGTAAGCTTTACCCATGGCTGTGGGAAGCCCCCTGTTCACTTGAATGGGCCACGTTTGGCATGCATTACTGCTCTCTGAACCCAACATTGGGAACAATTTTTTCCACACTGCGATGCAAAGCATTTTGTGCACATCCCCCGCCACTGCATTTGCACCTTAAGGGGAACAGTTAGGTTGCGGTAAAAACCTGTTACTGCCCCCCAACAACGCATGTGTAAACGAAGGAGCAGGGCACTCTTAATGGTGATTCCTGGTGGATTGCTTTTTAGAGGTATTTGACAGGTGGTTAAGAAGCGTTATGTTGCCTCCCTACCACCTGTTTTTCAACTCCCTAATAAACCATTCCACTGTAATGCAGCCACGTGCAGTGCACACAATTGCAGCAGAGCCCCATTCAGTTCAATGAGTTGAGTTAATCAAAGCAAGTGGTAGTTAGGGATGCAACCTGTCCAAGATTCACCCGGACAGTCCAGGTTTTTTATCATGTGTCCCTAATTTAGTCCACCTGAAAATGGACACATTATTCAGACCAGAATGTTACTCCCCAAATAACTGAGGGAGCCCGGGCTCCCTACCCCCCCACCCCCCACGATGTTGCCAGTTCCCCTTTTCTTCTGCTAGCTGCTTCGAGGGATGTTTCAGGATGGAGACCTGGGGAAGGGGGCCAAGAAATATATAATTTAGCAGCCCCTTCCTTTTCTGAATGAACACAGTGAGTGATTGGTATCAATTGCCCCTTGGTCTATTCATTACTGAAGCATAGTAAACTGTGTTTCCTATGTTTCCGTTGTGAATGAACAGGAAGCCACTCAGCACAGAACACTTCACATTCATTCACTGGTAGTCTCTTTCTCTGTCTCAAAAGTAACGCATCAGGGGTCTTTTTAAAAAAATTTAAAAAAAAATTAAATAATAAAATAATAAAAATAAACTACTGACCCTTTCCACTGCTCTACTGACTGACATCGTCCACTTCCCTACTGGCTGACACTATCTATTGCCCTACTGACACCATAAACTGCTCTACTGACTGACATCATCCACTGCCTTACTGACACCATCCACTGCCCTACTGACTGACACTATCTATTGTCCTACTGACACCATAAACTGCTCTACTGACTGACATCATCCACTTCCCTACTGACCCCATACAGGGAGTGCAGAATTATTAGGCAAATTAGTATTTTTGAGGATTAATTTTATTATTGAACAACAACCATGTTCTCAATGAACCCAAAAAACTCATTAATATCAAAGCTGACTATTTTTGGAAGTAGTTTTTAGTTTGTTTTTAGTTTTAGCTATTTTAGGGGGATATCTGTGTGTGCAGGTGACTATTACTGTGCATAATTATTAGGCAACTTAACAAAAATCAAATATACAGTATACCCATTTCAATTATTTTTTTTACCAGTGAAACCAATATAACATCTCAACATTCACAAATATACATTTCTGACATTCAAAAACAAAACAAAAACAAATCAGTGACCACTATAGCCACCTTTCTTTGCAAGGACACTCAAAAGCCTGCCATCCATGGATTCTGTCAGTGTTTTGATCTGTTCACCATCAACATTGTGTGCAGCAGCAACCACAGCCTCCCAGACACTGTTCAGAGAGGTGTACTGTTTTCCCTCCTTGTAAATCTCACATTTGATGATGGACCACAGGCTCTCAATGGGGTTCAGATCAGGTGAACAAGGAGGCCATGTCATTAGCTTTTCTTCTTTTATACCCTTTCTTGCCAGCCACGCTGTGGAGTACTTGGACGCGTGTGATGGAGCATTGTCCTGCATGAAAATCATGTTTTTCTTGAAGGATGCAGACTTCTTCCTGTACCATTGCTTGAAGAAGGTGTCTTCCAGAAACTGGCAGTAGGACTGGGAGTTGAGCTTGACTCCATCCTCAACCCAAAAAGGCCCCACAAGCTCATCTTTGATGATACCAGCCCAAACCAGTACTCCACCTTGCTGGCGTCTGAGTTGGACTGGAGCTCTCTGCCCTTTACCTATCCAGCCACGGGCCCATCCATCTGGCCCATCAAGACTCACTCTCATTTCATCAGTCCATAAAACCTTTGAAAAATCAGTCTTGAGATATTTCTTGGCCCAGTCTTGACGTTTCAGCTTGTGTGTCTTGTTCAGTGGTGGTCGTCTTTCAGCCTTTCTTACCTTGGCCATGTCTCTGAGTATTGCACACCTTGTGCTTTTGGGCACTCCAGTGATGTTGCAGCTCTGAAATATGGCCAAACTGGTGGCAAGTGGCATCTTGGCAGCTGCACGCTTGACTTTTCTCAGTTCATGGGCTGTTATTTTGCGCCTTGGTTTTTCCACACGCTTCTTGCGACCCTGTTGACTATTTTGAATGAAATGCTTGATTGTTCGATGATCACGCTTCAGAAGCTTTGCAATTTTAAGAGTGCTGCATCCCTCTGCAAGATATCTCACTATTTTTGACTTTTCTGAGCCTGTCAAGTCCTTCTTTTGACCCATTTTGCCCAAGGAAAGGAAGTTGCCTAATAATTATGCACACCTGATATAGGGTGTTGATGTCATTAGACCACACCCCTTCTCATTACAGAGATGCACATCACCTAATATGCTTAATTGATAGTAGGCTTTCGAGCCTATACAGCTTGGAGTAAGACAACATGCATAAAGAGGATGATGTGGTCAAAATACTAATTTGCCTAATAATTCTGCACTCCCTGTATACTGCTCTACTGACGGACACCAACCTCTCCTCTATTGATACTATACACTGCTCTACTGATGGACACCAACCTCTGCCCTACTGATACCATACACTGCTCTACTCACTGACACCATTCACTGCCCTACTGACACCAACCTCTGCCCTACTGATACCATACACTGCTCTGCTGATGGACACCAACCTCTGCCCTACTGATACCATACACTGCTCTACTGACTGACACCATCCACTGCCCTACTGACACCAACCTCTGCCCTACTGATACCATATACTGCTCTACTGATGGACACCAACCTCTGCCCTACTGATACCATACACTACTCTGCTGACTGACACCAACCTCTGCTCTACTGACACCATATACTGCTCTACTGAAAGACCCCAACCTCTGCCCTACTGACACCATCCACTTCTCTACTGACTGACATTGTCCACTTTTAGGGTAGGCTAAGTTCACATTTTTACAGTGACATTTGTTTTATTAATCAAAGCATATTTTATGGGTACAAGAATGTTTGTATTTATTTTATTTATGCATGCCCCTTTAAGCCCCTTCCACTTTTAATGCAATTTGGCCACACCATCCTTGAATCATCCAAAGGCGTCCCCGGCCTTGTACAGTCCTACTGTGTATACTAAAAAAAATAAATAATAAAATTGGCCACTTAAGTGTTCATGTGTGGCCTGAAAAAAAGGAGGTAACCCTACTCATCCACATTATGAATGTATGGGCCTCCTTACAGTTCAGAAGACTGAAAAGTTATCTGTACCACACGCATCTGAAGTAAGATTACGTGGGATTCAACCTCCATCTCTTACTGAAGAGTTAAGCTGCCTGTGGATGGTGCCAAGTCATCAGTTGACCATACTGTCCAGGCAGACTGAGTCTAAGGAGGTATGTCAATGCATCTGAAACTGAATAATTGATTCATGTCTGTTCTTCTGTTTCTGGGTCTGCTCAGCTGCTCCTATGAAGGGTCCTGCTCTCATTGTTGAATTACTGTATTTCAATATCTGAATATTATTTAGCTTGCAACAGAAGATGTTGAAAACACAAAGGTAGATGGGAGCACCAGAAATCCTTAGGTGGGTGGGAAAAGAATAGGGAACTATGGCAAGAAGAGTTCACTGCTGGAGTACCCAAAACATATAGAAAGCCAGGGGTGACTCAGAACACCGGATTTCACCTATACCTAAAATATCACTTTTGGGTGGACTTGCCCTTGGACCTATACTATGGAAACTGGATGTTCATTAGCATGCTAAAGCGTGGTGCACCATAAACAATTTCTTTCTTCTTTTTTTACAAAATCTGTTTCATCCTCTGCATTGCATCTTCAGCCTCTTTCAGCCAATTCCTGTCTACATGCACTCTTCCGGATTCTAAAATGTTGGCACTTTTCCATCTCAGAGAGTTATGACAATGGGACTTATGGATACAGCCAAGTCAGTTCCAGTCTGGGGAATAAAAATTAAAAGTCAGAAGCTACAAATACTGTAGACTGCTGCTGACTTTTAATATAAGGACACTTACTGTATAGCCCGCAAAAGTTGGCACACCAAGCCGATTTCTCCATTGGATTCAGGTGCAGGTGCCAGCATTGCAAGTAAGGGAAACCAGCAGTGAAGCCTTCAGTCTTCACAGCCGGTTTCCTACTGGGCATGCTGTACTTTCTGAATGGTCCCACGGTTTTCTGGGACACACACAGGTCCCAGAAGGGAGTGGGGGAAAGAAAAAGGGGCCAGACATGACGTAGATCACCGTAAGATGATCTTAACCAGGAAGTGGGAGCGGGTACCTGTCAAAACCTGGTTCCCGCTCCCCTCTTCCTCCTAAAAGTGCCAAATGTGGCAGTGGAGGGGGAGGATGCTTCTCCGGGTTGCATGATATTCCAGAGCATCTAAGTGCAACACATGGGGTCCTATGCCTTGTGCTGCAATGAAAAGCAGCTGGTCCATTTTAGATACTTTTGTTGTGCATTAAAACTCATTAACTTTTTCAATCAGCTGTTTAACCACTTATGTACCAGCCAGTATATACCAGTAACCAGTATATACTGTACAGCCCTTCATTACCATGCAATTATTTTAGTTTGGGTTCTGTGATGTTTTGACTGACAATTACTCATAAAACATTGTACCCAAATTAATTCTAAATCATTTTTGAACAGATTTATTTTGGTGATATGCAGGGATTATTTTCTGTGGGAAAGCAGGGGAACTCCGTTCCGACACCTCCAGCGTTGAATGTATGCAATAGCAAGTGGTGCTGTGGTGTGCTGGAGGCTCTATTGGTGCTGCCTGCTGGGAAATCAATTGTTGCTGGGGGGGGGGGGTCAATTGTTGAGGGAGGGGTCTAGTCTATTGTCGTTGGCTGCTGCAGCATCTATTGATCCTGACTGCTGGGATATCCATTGTTTCTGGGGTGGATCTATTGTTGCTAGGATGTATTTTGTTGCAGGGATCTATTGTTGATGGGGGGAACTGGTGTCTAAAGGGTGTATTGTTGGCTGCAGAGGATATATTTCACACCTTATCATTAACAAATTTCATACAAATTACTTGCCACCACAAAATGATAAATGGATCTGTATTCTTTAAAAGGGGCAGTACTGGGTGGTGGGTAGGGAGAAAAACCAAGGGATGGTGCTTGGAGGTGGGTATTGGGTGAAGACAAGGGGTGATTTGAAAGGAGGAGATCCTGCACCTATTCTCTGAGAAAAAAAACATTGGTAATATTTAAAAACCACTGAGTTTTTTTTTTCTTATACTGTAGAAAGATAAAACAAATTTTTATAAAAAAAATTAATACCCTTGCCAGGGGTATTTTTGGAGTGATATATATATATATATATGTGTATATATATATATATATATATGTTTTTTTAAAGTATGGCTGTAGAAGGGTGATTAACACAAAACAATTCCCTTACTTTCTGTGACATTGTTACATACTTACATGGTTGGTAAGGTTGAATAAAGATGCTGGTCCATCCAAATTAAACAGTGTGTGTGTGTGTGTGTGTATGTATGTGTGTTTTTTGTCACTACCATTTTCCCTGTATATGTCACTACATGTCCCTGAATATTGCATTCACTAAGAGACACATCTAAATTTTTTTAAATGTATCTACACTTCCTGCTGAAATCGCCAACTGTGAAAGGGAATTCCACATCTTCACTGCTCTAACAGTAAAGAATAGGGATCGACCGATTATCGGCAAAGCCGATATATCGAGGGCCGATCTGCACTTTCCCCGATATATCGGAATCGGCCCCTGAGGGTACCGATATTGCCGATATTTTGGGAAAGTGCTGTACCAGAGTGATGCCTGCAGCTAGAAGCATCACCCCGGTACCGAAGTCCATAGCCGACGGTCGGCTGTCTTGTAATGACATCCGATGCGACTGAGAAGCCGCTCGGCTGTCATTACAGGGAGCGGGAGGAGCCTTCCGCGGCTCGCCCCGGGTCTCCCGTCCCACCGGGAGACCCGGGCATCCTACCTGCTCCGTCGCCGAAGACACGATCAAAGCCGCAATCGGCTCTGATCTGGTCTCCAAGTAAAAACCCGGAACTCATGACATCACTTCCGGGTACTCGGCGCCAAATTCAGCATTCAAAACAGCCAAACTTTCCGTTTTCAATGCTTTTAAGTGGAGAGGAGGGGTTTGGGGTCTTTTAGACCCCCCAGATCCCTCCTCAAGAGTACCTGTGTAAAAAAAATAAAAAAATATATATTTTTTTAATGTCCGAAAATATCGGCAGATATCGGCCGATACCGATATGTGATGACCAAAATATCGGCATTGGCAATAAAAAAATGATATCGGTCAATCACTAGTAAAGAACTCCTTACACTTTTTAAGAATGAACCACCTCTTGTCCTGTTATAACACTTATCAAATAAAATTAGCAAGACTGTATGAACACTCCCAAAATGACCCCATTTTTGAAAGTAAGTAGACACTCCAAGCTGATCTAATTTTTTGCCACATTGAGGGGGGTTAAAACAAGGAGCTTGGTAATGGAGCACTTGATACATTATAAGGTTAGGTCATACACAGAGAGAGGAGGAGGTGAAGGGGTTTAATGTTCCGATGTTAAGAATAAGGGAAGTGAAGGGGATAATATGCAGACATTACTGACATATGCAGAAAAGGGGGGGGGGGGGGGGTTGAAAGGGTTAAAATATGTTCCTTAGAGCAGCTGTAGCTGCTAATCAGGAACTAAAAGAATGAGTCATTAATAAATGTTTCTTCTCCTTCCCCTTCCTCCATTGTAAATGGAAGGGGCAGGCTCATGGATGTGAATCCTACACTGTTTACACCATGTGACTGCTGTGATAACCAAATATGATTACGTGGTACAGAGCTGCACAGAATGGCTCAGTACACAGTGAACAGAGCCAAACAATGATGATGTGGTTAACAGACATTAATGTAGGCATTAACCACCTAGGGGTTTTTTTGGAGTGATATCTATTTTTGGAGGGTTTTTTTTTTTTTTTTTACAATATGTCTGTAGAAGTGTGATTAACACAAAACAACACACGTCAATGAATGAAAACGCATCCATTATTCGCAGTGTTCTGGTGTGAAGCGGCCATTAAAACATTACAAAACATTGCAACTACCTAAAAGTCTTTAAGTATATGTTGTTTAGACTGTCTGATGTGCTTTCACTCTGTTTATTATCTACTGTTACCCACTGAGTACAATTATGGTGCAGTTGTAAGAGCAAATGTTGGATCGCTAAACATTTGTCCTTTAACCAGTTCCCGGCAAGCATTTACATATATGTGCCCGCTGGGTGGGTTATAATGGTGAGTGAGCATCCATAGGGAACTGTTTACTGTGCTGGGAACACACACACTGCTACTGCACATAGATGCACCTTCGCATATCTCTACATAATTTATTGACTTCAGTTGGAAATACAGACTGCCATGATCAGGGAAGAAAGGTCATAGCAAAAAAATCATGGAGATAAAACATGGTGCAGGATCATCAGCCCATGTAAAGTATATAGGGTCTTGCATATTGCCCGATACACAACCAAAGCCAGTTAGCATAATACAAGTAGTAATGGTTTAGCAATGTGTGTGCAGATTAACGATGAGCACCAAACCATTGTAAATGCAAAGAGCAATATTGTCAGTCATTTTTCATCAGTATATTCTAAGTGGTACGTTGCATGGATGGAGAGATGAGATCAATAGATTGATTCAACTGTGAACAGCTAAGCATTTTAATGGCCAGGATGGGTCCACTCCTGTTTAGGTACTCGTGAGTTTGCGTAACTCAAGGGTTGCATGACCCAAGACGATCTACTTTAATCAATATCTGCGTCAACATATCTGAGCTATGAAAAGTGCAATAAAATGAAATTGACCATCCTTTATCTCCACATTATACACTGACAGCATTGGGGCTTTCATTGTGGAAATGATTTGTGGTGTCTTTGTGATATAAACTGTCTTGAGTTTATAAAAATGACCACACTGTATGCTGAGTGATGGTCTCATATGTAGCAAATAGATTTTGTTCTGTGTGATACTGCTATAAGTCCTGATATAACAGACCAGATATAACATATACCATATGATAGTGATGTACCAAACCAGATATACCATATATCATTTGATAGTGATATACCAGATCAGATATTCCATATACTATATGGTAAATATATACCAGACAAGATATACCAAATGATAGTGATAAAGCAGACCAGATATACCATATAATAGTGGTATTCCAGACCAGATTTACCATATGATAGTGATAAACCAGACCAGATATACAAATTTACTAGTGATATACTAGACCAGATATACCATATAATAGTGGTATACCAGACCAGATTTACTATGTGATAGTGATAAACCAGACCAGATTTTACATATGATAGTGATAAACCAGACCAGATATACCATATACTAGTGATATACTAGACCAGATATACCATATAATACTAGATTTACCATATGATAATGATAAACCAGACCAGATATACCATATAATAGTGATATACTAGACCAGATATACCATATAATAGTGATATACTAGATCAGATATACCATATAATAGTGATATACTAGACCAGATATACCATATAATAGTGATATACTAGACCAGATATACCATATAATAGTGATATACTAGATCAGATATACCATATAATAGTGATATACTAGATCAGATATACCATATAATAGTGATAAACCAGACCAGATATACCATATAATAGTGATAAACCAGACCAGATATACCATATAATAGTGATATACTAGACCAGATATACCATATAATAGTGATATACTAGATCAGATATACCATATAATAGTGATATACTAGAGCAGATATACCATATACTAGTGATATACTAGACCAGATATACCATATAATAGTGATATACTAGACCAGGTATACCATATAATAGTGGAATACCTGACCAGATTTACCATATGATAGTGATAAACCAGACCAGATATACCATATAATAGTGATATACTAGATCAGATATACCATATAATAGTGATATACTAGAGCAGATATACCATATAATAGTGATAAACCAGACCAGATATACCATATAATAGTGATAAACCAGACCAGATATACCATATAATAGTGATATACTAGACCAGATATACCATATAATAGTGATATACTAGATCAGATATACCATATAATAGTGATATACTAGAGCAGATATACCATATACTAGTGATATACTAGACCAGATATACCATATAATAGTGATATACTAGACCAGATATACCATATAATAGTGATATACTAGAGCAGATATACCATATAATAGTGATAAACCAGACCAGATATACCATATAATAGTGGTATACCAGACCAGATATACCATATAATAGTGGTATACCAGACCAGATATACCATATAATAGTGATACAGTATAATAGACCAGATATACCATATAATAGCGATATACTAGACCAGATATACCAAATACTAGTGGAATACCTGACCAGATTTATCATATGATAGTGATATACCAGATTATATATAACATATTCAATATAATAGTAATATACCAAACCAGGTAACCAGATTATCCAGTTCTATTTTGTGCATTCAGTAATGCATATAGCCCTTTTTTAAAACTATTTACTGAGCTGGCCAGAACTAGTTCTTGAGGGACTCTGTAACATTTTCATAGCTTTTACTGTGAAGAAGCCTTTCCATATGTGGATGATAAATCTTTTTTACCCCCTTGTCCTCTGTACTTAAACTGAATAGTAACTCTAGAAGAGCTTCACTTCATGTACCACTTATATATTCATACATGGTGATTATGACCCAGAACCTGCAGGGGTCCTCCTCTACAGGCCCATGGACCACCATGTGTGAGTCTGTTTCTCTTCTAATTTTGTTGTAGAGAGAAACCTAAATAAAGAAGGTAAATCGCCCTAGTGAAGATGCAGGCAGCAATAAAAATCAAAAACTGAAAAAATGAGATTTGGCTTTAGAAATCAACCTTCAGAAAACATTTTGCTATAGGCCCTGCTCTGATTTACCTTCCAAAAAGTCTGAGATTGAAGGTAGAGGAAAAAATTCCATCCATGGCAAGATAGCGAAGTCTAAAATTGGCCATACAGTATATGTTCGATTTTGGTCCAAACGTCCGTACTGAGATCTGAAAAATTGCTCATCAAACACATTTTGTTGGAAAGATCCTAAAAATTCATCCAGACTTGCTATTTTAATGAAATGTCAGACATATTAAAAAGATTTCATTACAGTATGTATGATTTTTCCTAAAGGAAAACCACATTCACAATTAATGTTGTTAAAAAAAAAACAAATTGCCATTCTGCGTCCATCGATTTGACCCCCACTAACCATTTGAAAATCAAATGAAGGTTCACAAAATGAACATTATGGAATTAAATTCTACTAATTTATGACCAGCTAAAAAAGGGACCATATACCACCTTAATATTGTTGCAGGTGTTGCAGGACACTTTTGGCAGACAGTGGGCAATAACCTGGCAAAAGTGTCCTGCAACACCTGCCACAATATTAAGGTGGTATATGGTTCCTACCAGATTTGCTAAAATGAAGATAAAAAGAAGCTTCTTCTTGTTTTAGACACTGTGGTCAAGAAGAAACTATGTTCTATATTTGGCAGCAATGCCCCAAACTTGTGCTGAATGGAAGTGGGTATTGGCGCTGCTCTCAAATCGAATTAGATATATGCAAGTGTCATCATAAATAAATAATTAATTAAATAATGTGAATCTGTGCGTGTCATAAAGTTCAATGAAAAATTCAATAAAAAATTGTGCAAAATGGTGCATGTGCAAACAGTGCTTAAAATACAATACACAGACAATGTAATCATATATGTAATGTAATCATATATATATGTAATGTAATTATATATATATATATATATATATATATATATATATATATATATAACCGGTGCTTATCCAATATTAGTGTTCTAAAAAAAAGTGCAGTGCAATAATTAAAGTGTCTAATTATTTATGCGCAACTAGATTAAGGTCTAACCACAGTTTGGTGAAAAAATAAATATGCAACAAACCACTTGATAGGGGATATCCCCCTATATCAAATAAATATAAAAATACAGTCCATAAAAAAGAGTTCATAAAAAGCAGTTCATGAAAAAGTATTAGTGTCCTGATTAGGTCCACTATTCCGGAGCATTGCTGTTTATAGTGGTACAACTTTTCCAATAAACACCCCGTTGTTGTGCGGTGAATCCCAGTGCTTTGTTGCATATTTATTTTTTCACCAAACTGTGGTTGGACCTTAATCTATTTGCACATAAATAGTTAGACACTTTAATTATTACACCTGCACTTTTTTAGAATACTAATATTGGATATGCACTGGTTATATATATGATTACATGTCTGTGTATTGTATTTCAAGCATTGTTTGCACATGCACTAATTTCCACAATTTTTTATTGAATTATTCATTGAACTTTATGACACGCACCGATTTACGTTATTTAAAGAGGTTGTAAACCTCCGATTTTTTTTTAACAAAACGAACACCTGAAAGAAAAACACATCGCATACTAGCTCATTATGAAATACTTACCTAAGAACGAAGCCCTGCAGTGCCGACCGCTTACCTGTCTCATGGGTGACATGTTCTGTCGCCCTTCTTCCGGGTTTGTGGCATCCGACCATCTGATTGGCTGGAGCCGCGATGACGTCACTCCCGCGCATGCGTGCGGGAGCCGACGGTAACGGCACAGGGCTCTGAAGGAACGGCACAGAGCGCAAGCACCAGTGATGTCATTGGCTGCATGCAAAGTAAATATCTCCTAAACAGTGCATGTTTAGGAGATATTTACAGTACCTATAGGTAAGCCTTAATATAGGCTTACCTATAGGTACAAGTTGCAGAGGAGGGTTTACTTCCTCTTTAATTATTTATTTATGGTGACACTTGCATATATCTAATTTGATTTGAGAGCAGCGCCAACACCCACTTCCATTCAGCACCATCCTTCCAGACGCCACTTGGGGGGAAAGTTTTAGTGGGGGCAGCATTAACTTTTATCACAGATCCATAGCGCAGGATAATCCTCCTTTTTTCTAATGCCCCAAATTTACCAGATTCTGGATTTCACTTTGATATGTACAGTAAGGGAGGTCAATTTTTCGAAAACTCTTAAAATAGCTTTGTATCAAAAATTAGACATAGAGATTTCCAAATACCTAAAAAGGCTGACAAGTTATATTATTTTGACAACTAGAATTCGGCATAGCTAGATGTTGGAACCAGCCGGTGATATTGTTTGATTATGTTAAGCAGAAATAAAATTGGATAATGATTAACAACAAATTTTCATGTACCCTTGACAACACCCAGTCAAAATTTGACAAAACCTGGCAACCATGGCTCTGATATCTGTAGAGAGTGTAGTACGAACCGGGGACTTCTTTACCTCCCTTCTTTCCCTTTTCGCTCCTATGGCGACGATGTTAAATTTTTTATGTGTATAATTAAATTAAAACCCACGCTTATGGTGTAGGATAAAAATAAAAGTGCTAAAATTATGAATAACAATATAAAAATTCAAATAAATTATGCGCAGCTGCTGTATCTCTACGTTAATCTTAGATAAAAATGAGGTAAACAAATTTAAAACAGCGCTAGCAACCCATGTGAAAATTGATAACTGGTGATGTATAAAACAAATTGATTATAAATAATTGACAAATAAATATTTCCAATGTGATACATAAGTCCTTAAAAGTGATATATCCAATAAAGTGCTCAGGTGCAGAAATGGTTATCCAAACGGTGCTCAGGTGTTTGGCAAACCCTCTTGGTTCCCTACTCGCCACAATAATGAGTCTCAAACGCTTGTAAAATCCATTAGACTATTGCACTCAGGCTCTTGCTGGGGGTACTCCAAGATCGGGATGTCTTGTAAGGGATCGCTCCAAGGAAGACCTCCGTAAGCCCCAAATATGAAACAAAAGGACCGCAAATGGTGTAGTATGTTTAGGCAATTTATTAGCCCCAAAGCAATAAAAACATACTTACAAAACAGAAGTAAAAACACGCAGAATAATGGAACAAGTAACAGCGGCGTCCACTGTTACTTGTTTCATTATTCTGCATGTTTTTACTTCTGTTTTCTAAGTATGTTTTTATTGCTTTGGGGCCAATAAATTGCCTAAACATACTACACCATTTGCGATCCTTTTGTTTCATATTTGGGGCTTACGGAGGTCTTCCTTGGAGCGATCCCTTACAAGACATCCCGATTGAAAAGAGAAGGTGTGTTTTTAAACTGGCATGGAATCAGGGCCGGGACAAGGGATGGGCAGGAGGAGCGGCTGCCCTGGGCGCAATAGATTATTGCACGGATGGGGGCCCCCTGAACCTAACCCTAAGGGAAGGGGAGGGGGCACAGTTTGGCATCTTTGCCCTGGGCGCTGGATGGCCTTGTCCCGGCACTGCATGGAATACACATTTAAATGAATACACTGGACTAATATGGATGCATGTTCCAAAAGTTTCCTTGAAAATTGTATTTCCGCATTTACCTATTTAGGGGCTCCTGCCTATTGGCAGTGATATCAAGACATCGGACCAACTTTAGAGTATGCTTAATTTCATGTATGGGGTGTTGAAGCATTGTCTGAATCTAGCTGTAGACAAATAACATTTCGAACAACATATACAACTATGATATCAGCCCAAGATAGATAAATATTCCTAGTACAACGTCTATTATCTCACCTTCTTGCCTTGCAATGCCATGTATGTCACACATTTCATTCTGTTGATCACCTGTAGAGATGAGGTTTGGGTTTGTACTAAGGTTGAGTTTGGTTCAAAACTTGCCTATCCTGAGATCAGTGAACAGGCAAACAAAATGGGGTGTTTGCCCACCAACTGAGCCGAACCTTAAGCTGCAGGGAAAAATAAAAAATTTAGCAAGGATATTACTGTGGCTGCTTTAAATGTGACAGGTTCTTTCTCAGGGTGTGGGAGCCGGTGGCTGCCAGCTGAATGTAAGCAAAGGGGCAGGGATTGTGGGTGCCATCACTTGCCAAATCTAACAATGGCTGCATACGAATTTGAAGGTTTGGTATGGATTTGGGGGGAGGGGGGGGGTTGTCACTTAATTTATTTTTTTGCATAGGGTACAGCCTTAAAATTGGGTTGGGTATAGATGTTGGGAGGGACTTCTCACTGTTTGTTTTTTTTTTTTTTTTTTTACGTGGAGTTCCTTCATAAAATCCTAATTTCCTCCCTAAAAAGCTTGAAAACAGACACAAGTCCATCTGTTTGAACCAATAGAAAAAAAATAAATAAATAGAACACTTCCTGGAGAACTGGACTGACTTCTCAGTCGGCTACCGGCTCTTTAGTAAGCACGGGTTGCACCTTAATGGGGACGGTACAGCTCTATTGGGGAGAAAGATGGCCACAAAGTTGGTGGGGCTTTTAAACTAGGTGATGGGGGGGAGGGGAGGGCTCAGAAGTAGAGTCAGGAGGGAGGGAGCAAAGGACAGAAGCTATTATTGGGGTCAGCAGCGATAGTAGAGCCGTAACGTCAACCATTGGGGGGTCTGTGCAGACAAACCTCAGACCGAACAGGAATAAAAGTAAGTAATATTCACTGTCAACTTCCACAAAACTAAGAGGGGAATACGCAAATGCCAGGAGCCTAGCTAATAAAATGGATGAGTTGGAACTGTTAGTACATAAGGAGGACACAGACCTTGTGGGAATAACAGAAACATGGTTCGACCCCTCACACGACTGGCTGGCCAATATCGAAGGGTATTCTGTTTATCGTAAGGACAGGGAAGGAAAAAGAAGGGGAGGGGTATGTCTCTATGTCAAGAATAATGTAAGGGTTGTAGAGAGGAGTGATATTATGGAAGGGATGGGAGTTAGAAACTGTGTGGGTAGAACTCCATAGTGAAGAAGTAAAGGGGAAAGTTATTGTGAGGGTTTGTTACAGGCCACCCAACCAAAGGAAGGAGGCAGAGCTGCAATTTTTATCAATGGTGGGTAACGCGGCAAAGCAGGGATCAGTCATCATATTAGGGGATTTCAACTATCCCAACATTGACTGGGAAGAGGGGACTATACACTCACAGAAGGCCCGACTCTTCAGGAAAACCTTACAGGACAACTACATGTCACAGTTGGTGGATTCTCCTACTAGAGAAAATGCAGTGCTGGATCTATTAATTACTAATGACCCAGATCTAATCTCAGATGTAGGAGTCTGGGACAACTTGGGTTCTAGCGATCACAGGATGATCACATTTAGCGTAAATAACAATATAACAAGGCAAGAGGGGAACATAAGAACCCTAAACTTCAGAAAGGCAAACTTCCTCAAACTGTGCTCAATGATAGAGAAAATAAACTGGGACCAAACCCTAGGAACACTGACCACAGAGGAAAAATGGGAATGCTTTAGGAACATAATAAACAAATGCATCTTGCAGTGCATTCCTATGGGAAATCAATTTAGAAGAGCCAAAGCCAAACCTAGCTGGCTTAACTGTAATGTAAAAAAAACTTATTAGTGAAAAAAAAAAGGCCTTCAAGAAATATAAATTGGAGGGCACATTATCGGCTTTCCAGCAATACAAGGAATCAAATAAGAAATGTAAATACGAAATCAAAATGGCTACAATCAGCTTTGAGAGACAAATAACAGAGGAAAGTAAAAAGAACGCTGAAAAATTCTTTAAATATATCAACAGCAAAAAAACGAGGTCAGAGCATGTTGCACACATAATTAACAATGATGGGAGGATGGTTACAGAGGACACAGAGAAGGCAACCGTGCTTAATGTTTTCTTTTCCTCAGACTTTACACAAGAAAAGGAGGGGTACACTGACCATAACTGTATTGTTAGCAGTACTTCACAGGACATGCCACTATGGCTAACAGAGGGTAAAATCAGGGAAAGGATTGATAATATTAACACAAGTAAATCACCAGGCCTGGATGGCGTACATCTGAGAGTACTCAAAAAACTCAGTAAGGTTATATCTAGACCACTGTTCCTGATCTTTGCAGATAGTATCTTGTTGGGAAATGTGCCAGGTGATTGGTGGAAAGCTAACGTGATACCAATATTCAAAAAAGGGCAGAGGCATGTCCCGGGAAATTATAGGCTGGTCAGCCTGACGTCAATAGTATGTAAACTTCTGGAGTGGATAAGGGACTATATCCAAGAGTTTGCTAAAGTGAACAACATCATCAGTAGTAATCAGCACGGGTTTACAAAAGGGCGTACTTGTCAAACCAATCTGTTAACATTCCACAAGGAGGAGAGCTGTGAGCTAGATAGGGGGAGACCTGTGGATGTGGTGTACCTGGTTTTTTCTAAGGCGTTTGATACAGTTCCCCACATAAACTCATTTATAAAATAAGGTCTGCAGGCATGGACCACAAGGTTTGCTCTTGGATACAAAACTGGTTAAAGGGGCGTGTCCAAAGGGTGGTTATAAATAACGCATACTCAGCCTGGTCTGGGGTGGTAAGTGGGGTCCCCCAAGGCTCAGTCCTGGGACCAATTTTGTTCAATTTATTCATAAATAGCCATGAGGACGGGATCAGTAGCTCAATATAGTTTTTTGCAGATTACACAAAATTAAGTAGGGCAATTGAGCTGAACAAAATAACAGAGTGGGCAACGACATGGCAAATGAGGTTTAATGTGGAGAAGTGTAAGGTATTGCATTTGGGGACTAAAAACATAAACGCCCAATAAGCTTTGGGGGGGGGACCCCTGGGGGAATCAAAAATGGAGAAAGATCTTGGAGTCTTAGTGGAAGATAGACTGTCAAGCTGCAGCTGCCAAAGTCGGCAGAATATTAGCTTGCATAAGGAAGGGGATGTATTCCAGAGATAAATCTATAATTCTACCACTTTATAAATCACTGGTCCAACCACATCTGGAGTATTCTGTCCAGTTCTGGTCACCAGTCCTCAGAAGGGATGTGTTGGAGCTGGAGAGAGTCCAGAGGAGAGCAACTAAACTGATTAGGGGATTAGAGGACCTTAATTATGAAGAGTGCTTACAAGCGCTTGAATTATTCTCCCTGGAAAGGAGACGCCTGAGAGGGGACATGATAGCGATATACAAGTACCTCAACGGTGATCTAAGCATAGAAAAAAAAACGTTCAGTCGCAACGAATGCATGAGGACACGTGGCCATACAATGCGATTAGAGGAGAAGAGATTTAACCTTAGGCTGCGCAGGGGTTTTTTTTTACAGTAAGGGCTACAATATTGTGGAATTCTCTACCACAAGTGGTAGTAACTGCAGGGAGTATAGCTATTTTTAAAAGACTCTTGGACGTACATCTCAAGGATCATAACATTCAGGGGTATGGGAGATGATTGAGTCCACACACACCTACACAGGTTGAACTGGATGGACTATAGTCTTTATTCCACCTCAACTACTATGTAACTATATAACTATATACAGAATCTTATACCCACAGTTGACATGTCCCCCCTGGCGCTGCCCAACCCTCCATGCCATTAGTTTAACAACCCCTTGCTATTAGCCTTGAAAATGGTCATATTTCTTTATTTCTCCTTCAATGGAGCCAGTCCTTACTAGCAATGGACGGAACTTTGCATATAATGGCTTTTGCGTTGCTAAATAAAATTGTTGAATATGAAAATGGTCAAATTTGATATTAAAGATTCTGGTCCCATTGGCTTCAATGGGGTTTTGCTTTAGCATTCAGAGCTTGTGAGGGGCTCAACGAACGTCCCATGAGCCAAACCTAAATTGACCTCATTCCTAATCACCAGATAATCTTAGTTCCTATGCTTTCCATCTGTAAAATCAATATTAATTTATGTATCATAGAGAAAATACCTCTTAGTCATATGACAAAGGTTTATACAGTGGGTACGGAAAGTATTCAGACCCCCTTAAATTTTTCACTCTTTGTTATATTGCAGCCATTTGCTAAAATCATTTAGGTTCATTCTTCTTCCTCATGAATGTACACATAGCACCCCATACTGACAGAAAAACACAGAATTGTTGACATTGTTGCAGATTTATTAAAAAAGAAAAACTGAAATATCACATGGTCCTAAGTATTCAGACCCTTTGCTCAGTATTTAGTAGAAGCCCCCTTTTGATCTAATACAGCCAGGAGTCTTTTTGGGAAAGATGCAACAAGTCTTTCCCACCTGGATTTGGGGATCCTCTGCCATTCCTCCTTGCAGATCCTCTCCAGTTCTGTCAGGTTGGATGGTAAACATTGGTGGACAGCCATTTGTAGGTCTCTCCAGAGATGCTCAATTGGGTTTAAGTCAGGGCTCTGGCTGGGCCATTCAAGAACAGTCACGGAGTTGTTGTGAAGCCACTCCTTCGTTATTTTAGCTGTGTGCTTAGGGTCATTGTCTTGTTGGAAGGTAAACCTTCGGCCCAGTCTGAGGTCCAGAGCACTCTGGAGAAGGTTTATGTCCAGGATATCCCTGTACTTGGCCGCATTCATCTTTCCCTCGATTGCAACCAGTCGTCCTGTCCCTGCAGCTGAAAAACACCCCCACAGCATGATGCTGCCACCACCATGCTTCACTGTTGGGACTGTATTGGACAGGTGATGAGCAGTGCCTGGTTTTCTCCACACATACCGCTTAGAATTAAGGCAAAAAGTTCTATTTTGGTCTCATCAGACCAGAGAATCTTAATTATCACCATCTTGGAGTCCTTCAGGTGTTTTTTAGCAAACTCCATGCGGGCTTTCATGTGTCTTACACTGAGGAGAGGCTTCCGTCGGGCCACTCTGCCATAAAGCCCCGACTGGTGGAGGGCTGCAGTGATGGTAGACTTTCTACAACTTTCTCCCATCTCCTGACTGCATCTCTGGAGCTCAGCCACAGTGATCTTTGGGTTCTTCTTTACCTCTCTCACCAAGGCTCTTCTCCCCCGATAGCTCAGTTTAGCCGGACGGCCAGCTCTAGGAAGGGTTCTGATCGTCCCAAACGTCTTCCATTTGAGGATTATGGAGGCCACTGTGCTCTTAGAAACCTTAAGTGCAGCAGAAATCTTTTTGTAACCTTGGCCAGATCTGTGCCTTGCCACAATTCTGTCTCTGAGCTCTTCAGGCAGTTCCTTTGACCTCATGATTCTCATTTGCTCTGACATGCATTGTGATCTGGAAGGTCTTATATAGACAGGTGTGTGGCTTTCCTAATCAAGTCCAATCAGTGTAATCAAACACAGCTGGACTCAAATGAAGGTGTAGAACCATCTCAAGGATGATCAGAAGAAATGGAAAGCACCTGAGTTAAATATATGAGTGTCACAGCAAAGGGTCTGAATACTTAGGACCATGTGATATTTCAGTTTTTCTTTTTTAATAAATCTGCAACAATGTCAACAATTCTGTGTTTTTCTGTCAGTATGGGGTGCTATGTGTACATTCATGAGGAAGAAGAATGAACCTAAATGATTTTAGCAAATGGCTGCAATATAACAAAGAGTGAAAAATTTAAGGGGGTCTGAATACTTTCCGTACCCACTGTATGTAACCATACAAAATACAACACATACTGTACATCTAAGTGTAAGGTACAAATGACCCGAGGTTCCATTATACTGGTGAAAAGCCTGAAATCTAAAGTCATCTGGGTCATATTAGTCCTCAGTGCCCATCACTCATGTCTAAATAAATCTCCAGGCTCCGGAAATTTAGCATCATCATATTTTATTAGTTAAAAAAATATATATAAAGGTCACTGCAGAAGTGATCATTTAAATATGAGACATCCGTAATTTAGTGTGGCGAAAAGATGTACAGACATATATTGTATAGATTATTAATGAAAGGACTTAAGGGGATTACAATGCTGATATCACCCTTTTGAGGCTTTAGACATGAGATTTACAAATTATTACAGTGTGGCTTCAATAAAAAAAAAGTTAGCTTATTTTTCAATGTCATAACCTAAAGCAGGATTCCAACCAATAAGTAAAATTCTAATCGAATTTTACATTGAATTCGAACTGTAAACATATTTCTGAAATCAAAGACTGTGTGTGTAACTATGTAACTGTTCATAGGCAGGTCCTCACAGATCCTGAAGACTCCAGCACATGTCAATCGGTGGTAGCGGTGGGGAGTACGGCTATTTTTAAAAGACTCTTGGACGTGCATCTCACAGATCACCACATTAAGGGTTATGGGAAATGATCACACCACTGACACACACACACCTGCACAGGTTGAACTGTATGGACTGTTGTCTTTATTCAAACTCAACTACTATGTAACTATGTGTGTCATGAGAGTACCATTTCCAAATAATGCTGCTTTTGTTAAGCCAAAGATGATTTAAAGAGTCATTGTAATAATTTGATTTTCTTTTGCTTATTCACTTTAACCACTTTCCGACCGCCCGGCGCAGATATACTGCGGCAGGCTGGCTCGGCTGCGCGAACCGACGTATGGGTACGTCAGGTCGCAGGAGTGCTCCTGAGGGCACCCCACCAGCCTGAGGAAACTGGTCCGGGTCTCCCGGTGGGACGGGCGAGCCGCGGAAGGCGGCAGGAGGGGGGGTGTCCCCTCCCGATCCTTGTTATTACAGCCGAGCGGCTTCTTGGTTGTGATTACAAGACAGCCAACCGTCAGCTATGGACGCCGGTACCGGGGTGATGCTTCTAGCTGCAGGCATCAACCCGGTACAAACACTTTCCGAAATATAGGCAATATCGTTAACCTCAGGGGCCGATTCCGATATATTGGGGAAAGTGCATATCGGCCCCCGATATATCAGCTTTGCCGATAATTGGTCGATCCCCAATTGTTACAATATCCAACCCACGCTGTAACCACTAAATTTGGCCTGATCACCTGCGTCTACAATGAGAAAACATATATCTAGTGTAGTAAAAATGTATAAGTAACTGATATTGTGGGAGATAAATATTTACTTTTGCATTTTTAAAATTTTTATTTGTTAGAAGTGCCAACTTTGTTGACCAATGCACAATGCCTTTAAGTATTGCCAACCATCGTAGAAACCATCGTACTCTGTATGACCTTTCCAATAAACAAATATTAGATATTGTTAGGATATGAGATACACACCCTAGATCAGGGATAGACCCAGAATATATTCAGTTGAAGGAGTGGTGGCATTATTGACATCATAAATCAAAAAAAACTAAAATATATTTGCCATAGAGAACAATAGACATTCGCCATCTGAACACTGCAAATACGTTTTGGACCATTACTGCTCACAGCCCAGCAACTACAAAGTGTGAAGGGAGCCCATTTATAGTGGATTTAGCCCCCATTAAGTGCCTTATTTATCACTGTATTCTGCCTATGTGTGTTCAGCTTATTGCATTGGGGTGTGCAACCCAAAGCTCAAGCATATGAATACACACACTTATACATATACATACAAACAGAGACACATACGCTCTTATAAATACATTTTAAAATGTACTAAACATAGACGGTGTCGGTGGGCAGTGGACATGTCAGTAAGGCAGAGGTTGGTGTCAGTAGGACAGTGGATGGTGTCAGTAAGTACAGAAGTGGACTTTGCCAGTGGGCAGAAGACCGTAGACATTGTCAGTAGAGCAGTGGACAGCGTCAGTAGGGCAGAGGATGGTGTCAGTGGTATTTATTTTTTTATTTATTTTAATTTTATATTATATTTTACAAATATTTTTATTATTATTATTATTATTTTTAGGAGCACCATTGAGGGGCTTTGCTGAAATATCAAGGGTCTAAACCAGGGGTCTTCAAACTATTGCCCTCCAGTTGTTCAGGAACAAACATTCCCATCATGCCTAGTCACGTCTGTGAATGTCAGAGTTTTACAATGCCTCATGGGATGTGTAGTTCTGCAACAGCTGGAGGAGAAGGGTGGAAAACTTTTCATAAACGAATGAGCTTCTAACTGGTTTTGTTTGGGGGAAAAAAATGACTTTTTTATGCTCATACATTATGTGTGTGTGCAACCCAAACTTAGAATTCAAAACATTGGGGGTCGGCAATCAAAGGAATTTTTTAGGGTGTTTGTATATAATGGTATATAATAATAATGGTGTTTTGAAATGCTCTGAGAACCTTTTTTCAAACTAAATTCTTCTGGTGTATGGGCAGCTTATGTCCACATGTCATGGCTGTGGGGCTGGATGTTGAGGTGCAGTGTGGTGTGGGACTGGTTGTTAAGGTGCTGTGTGGTGTAGGACTAAATGCTGAGGTGCAGTGTGGTGTGGGACTGGTTGTTAAATTGCAGTGTGGTGTGGGACTGGATGTTGAGGTACAGCGTGGTGTGGGACTGGATGTTGAGGTGCAGTGTGGTGTGGGACTGGTTGTTAAATTGCAGTGTGGTGTGGGACTGGATGTTGAGGTACAGCGTGGTGTGGGACTGGATGTTGAGG
This sequence comes from Pelophylax lessonae, assembly GCF_965119305.1. Lineage (NCBI taxonomy): Eukaryota > Metazoa > Chordata > Amphibia > Anura > Ranidae > Pelophylax > Pelophylax lessonae. Next base: position 239,716,460 of record NC_138774.1, on the reverse strand, counting down.
TGCAGTGTGGTGTGGGACTGGTTGTTAAGGTGCAGTGTGGTGTGGGACTGGTTGTTAAGGTGCAGTGTGGTGTGGGACTGCATGTTGAGGTACAGCGTGGTGTGGGACTGGATGTTGAGGTGCAGTGTGGTGTGGGACTGGATGTTGAGGTGCAGTGTGGTGTGGGACTGGTTGTTAAGGTGCAGTGTGGTGTGGGACTGGATGTTGAGGTACAGCGTGGTGTGGGACTGGATGTTGAGGTGCAGTGTGGTATGGGACTGTATGTTAAGGTGTGGTGTGAGACTGGATGTTGAGGTGTGCTGTGGGATTGGATGTTGAGGTGTGATGGGGGACTGGATGTTGAGGTGTGTTGTGGGACTGGATGTTGAAGTGTGGTGTGTTGCAGGACTTGATGTTGCGGTATGGTATGGGACTGGTTGTTGAGGTGTGGTGTGGTGTGGTGTGGGACTGGATGTTAAAGTGTGATGTGGGACTGGATGTTGAGGTGTGTTGTGGTGTGGTACTGGATGTTGAGGTGTGATGTGGGACTGGATGTTGATGTGTGTTGTCGTACTGAATGTTGAGGTGTGGTGTGGACCTGGATGTTGAAGTGTTTGTTGTGTTTTGTGGGACTGGATGTTGAGGTGTGGTATGGGCCTGGATGTTGAGGTGTGGGACTGGATGTTACGGTGTGGTGTGGGACTGGATGTTGCGGTGTGGTATGGGCCTGGATGTTGAGGTGTGGTGTGTTGTGGGACTGGATGCTGCGGTGTGGTGTGGAACTGGATGTTGCGGTGTGGTGTGGGACTGGATGTTGAGGTGTGGTGTTGTGTGGGATAGGACGTTGAGGTGTGTTGTGGGACTGGATGTTGAGGTGCAGTGTGGTATGGGACTGGATGTTGAGGTGCAACATGGTGTGGGACTGTCTGTTGAGGTGCAGTGTGGTGTGGTCCAACCACTGTTTGCAGCATTCAGACTGTGGTTGCCCTTCATTTTCCTTGGCTTCTCTAGTTGGGTCCAACAGCTGGCGATTGTCCCATCTACCAACATAGTGTGAGCAAGATCAAAGTGTGCTTTTCTTAAAACAAAACCAACATAAGGCACATTTTCGTATAGGCCTGTAGTAAAATTATTGTGCAATGGATTGTTTTCTACAAAGCAAACATACACACGTGATCACAATATATGCCAATAAGACCGATCACTTCATTATCCCACAACCAGAGTGTGATCAATCAGCCTGCACACAAGGCAGCCCAGCATTGACATGGTGTGCGATATACTGTATACAACAAGTATTTTCATTTCCTCGTAAAAGCCAAGGGTAAATGACATTCTGGACATTCTTGTTTATTATGCTTATTTATTGAAAATTAAAATACCATGAATATCTTTTAGTTGGCAGGTTTCCCTGAAGCTAGTTGTCCATAATTCTTACAATGCCTTTCTTCTCTGAACAGGTAACAATGTGAAAAAAAAGTGTGCTATATAGTTTTGACTAATACATTGTCACAACATATTAGACATAATGAGTACATCACATTTTTAGCCTGCTCACGACTCTTTGTAACGTGACGCCCAACCTGTGGCCCTTTGGTATTTGATGTGCCTCTCTCAGACCTCAGCAGTCTGTAGTGGGATCATTGATTAGGGTGATAGCATTGGCCTCTACTAGCCTCATGTTCTATGTTCCCAATTCATATTGTCTTCTGCAGCATATCCCCAGCCATTGTAGCCTGTCCACACTCTCTGACCCTCATTTCCTCTATTGGGGCTGTCGTTTCTGACAGTCCTCTCAAGCATTACATATATTGAGCATTATGTGCGGCCCTTATGGGCCATTATTATGGGTAGTGATGTCAGGGGCTGCATTTGAAGACCCCTTTAGCTCATAATTTACCAACCACTGCTTTAACCCCTTAAATGCTAGACTACCATGCCACAACCACATGCATTGCACATGGTTGCAGGGCTGTTGCAGCACTGGCCCATTCACTTGAATAGGTTGCATTTGGCAGGCGGTAGTGCCCACTAAACGTGACAGGGGGTATAATTCTTGCAATTTAAATTAGGGATAGACCGATTATCGGCAAGGCCAATATATCGGTGGGCGATATGCACTTTCCCTGATATATCGGTATAGGCCCTGGAACTGGCGGATATTGCCGATATTTTTGTGATGTCATTCTGCCTTCTTAGGCTGCCTCCCTCACCTTGGACAGCCTCGTCTGGAGTCGGGACTAGTCTCGCGGAAGTGTATCACAGCCATACACCCACCCACAGCCTGGTGCCAGACAGCCACCCACATCCACAGGCCCTGTACCAGCCAGCCACAGGCACTGTACCAGCGAGTCAGCCAGCCACCCACAGGCCCTGTACCAGCCAGCCATAGGCCCTATACCTAACACCCACAACCCCTGTACCAGCCAGCCACCCACAGGCCCTGTACCAGCCAGCCACCCACCCACCACAGGGTGCCAGCCACCCACCACAGGGAGCCAGGCAGCCAGCCACCCACAGGCCCTGTACCAGCCAGCCACAGGCACTGTACCAGCCAGCCACCCACAGCCCCTGTGCCAGCCACCCACCCACCCCAGGGTGCCAGACAGCCAGCCACCCACCACAGGGTGCCAGCCAGCCCCCCACCCACCACAGGGTGCCAGCCACCCACCCACCCCAGGGTGCCAGACAGCCAGCCACCCACCACAGGGTGCCAGCCAGCCCCCCACCCAGGACAGGGTGCCAGCCACCCAGGACAGGGTGCCAGCCAGCCACCCACCACAGGGTGCCAGCCAGCCATCCACCACAGGGTGCTAGCAAGCCAGCCACCCACCACAGGGTGACAGATTTGTGTCAAAAATTGTATTTATTTTTCAAAACTTTAAATGTACAAAATATCGGCCGGTACCGATACGTTGTGACCAAAATATCGGTATCGGTATCGTCCCTAGAAAAACCATATTGGTCTATCCCTACTTTAAATGCTTCTTAACCACTTGAAGTACATGTCCATGATTTCATTCACAGGATCTGGGGTGTGCGCGCACGTCACCGGCGACCCGCTCCCATTATGATTGGACACAGCCGAAACCAATCAGCAGGTCTGGCGGACGCAATGTCATCCAGGACCCACCGATCGTTCACAGTAGAGGCAGAACGGCAGTCTGCCTATGTAAACAAGGCAGGCCGCCGTTATGTCAGAGAGGAAGATGGAGATCTTGTGTTTCTGCTAAGCAGGAACGCAGATCTCTGTCTTCCTCCAGTTAGGCCACCCCCACACAGTAATCACTCCCGAGTCCCTAGGAGCACACTTAACCCCTTGATCGCCCCTGATGTTGACCCCTTCCCTGCCATTGTCCTTAGTACAGCACTGATCACTGTATTAGTGTCACACTGGTCCCCAAAAAGTGTCACAGCATTTGTAGCTGCTGACTTTAAATTTTTTTCCCCCAGGCTGGAACTCTGGGGGGGGGGGGGGCAGGAATTAGGAGTGATTCCTTATTTCAAGCTTCAGCAGGCCTCCTCCATCCATGCAACAGGTCCAGCCCTGTATTATACATGATGATGCCAAAGGACCACCCACAGCATTGAGCACCATGGAGGAGGCGATCGTGCTGAAGCCGGCCAGAGCAGGGACTGCTGCATGTAATTCAGCCTCTTCTGAAATGTATTTTTTATTTATTAAAAATGTAATATATTTGTTTTTAAAATCCTGGTGCTGGTCAGTAATAAATCAGTCGGGTTAGTTCCACTTTATTTTCTCTGACTAGTTGTCAGGAATTACAGACCTGTGGAGAAAACATGGACAGGCAAGGCCCTTGGACTGGTTTTAAGCAAATGCTTTCTCAGCTGTAGTTATCTCGCTGTTCCCCAGCATCTGTGGATCCTCTTATTACAGCTGTTCCTGGGAGGGTCTTGGATTGTCCTTATGGGAATTCTGCAATGTAAAGTAGTGACAATAAAAAACAAAAAAACAGCAAAAGAAACATCACCAGTACCTTTATATACAGCTTACTACTATACAGTATACAGATTTTCGCAGCAATAAACAAGCAGGCATGCGGTATCTTTTTTTTTTTTTATCTGTAATCAATTCATCAATTAAGCAATAGAGGCAATTTAAATGCTTAAACCTTTAACCTTTTAATGGAATTGTTAATGTCATGGTATTTGTAGTGGAATGTGATCAGGGCCAAGGCTCATATATAGTTCATACACACCTATGACGTTTTATTACATACCTTTTATCTAAGTCTAACTAGACGATGCAATATATAAAATACAAACTGCTGCAATTAATGTGAATACAAATATTACCAAAAGTATTGGAATGCCTGCCTTTATACACACATGAAGTTTAATGGCATCCCGGTCTTAGTCCGTAGGGTTCAATATTAAGTTGGCCCACCTTTGCAGCTATAACAGCTTCAACTCTTCTGGGAAGGCTGTCCACAAGGTTTAGGAGTGTGTCTATGGGAATGTTTGACCATTCTTCTAGAAGCGCATTCGTGAGGTCAGCCACCGATGTTAGAGAGAAGGCCTGGCTCGGAGTCTGCTCTAATTCATCCCAAAGGTGTTCTATCGGGTTGAGGTCAAGTTCCTCCACCCCAAACTCACTCATCCATGTCTTTATGGACCTTTCTTTGTGCACTGGTCCAAATCGTTTGGTGGAGGGGGAATTATGGTGTGGGGTTGTTTTTCAAGGGTTGGGCTTGGCCCCTTAGTTCCAGTGATGGGAACTCTTAAGGTGTCAGCATACCAAGACAATTTGGACAATTTAATGCTCCCAACTTTGTGGGAACAGTTTGGAGATGGTCCTTCCTTCCAACATGAACTAGCAAGGTCCATAAAGACATTGATGAGTGAGTTTGGGGTGGACGAACTTGACTGGCCTACACAGAGTTCTGACCTCAACCCGAACACACCTTTGGGATGAATTAAAGCAGAGACTGCGAGCCAGGACTTCTCATCCCACATAAGTACTTGACCTCACAAATGCACTTGTGGAAGAATGGTCATACATTCCCATGGACACAAATTTTGTGGACAGTCTTCCCAGAAGAGTTGAAGCTGTTATAGCTGCAAAGGGTGGGCCAACTCAATATTGAACTCTATGGACTAAGACTGGGATGCCATTAAGTTCATGTGCATGTAAAGGCAGGCGTCCTAATACCTCAAACTGTTCCCACAATGTTGGGAACATGAAATTGTCCAAAATGCCTTGGTATGCTGACCCCTTAATATTAATATTTCCCTTCACTCAAACAAAGGGGCCAAGCCAAACCCCTGAAAGACAACCCCACACCATAATCCCCCCCCCAAAATGATTTGGACCAGTGCACAAAGCAGGGTCCATAAAGACATGAATGAGCGAGGTTATGGTGTAGGAACTTGACTCGCCTGCACGGAGTCCTAACCTCAACCCGATAGAACACCTGTGGGATGAATTAGAGTGGAGACTGCAACCTCACAGAATGAGCCCTAAGGCATAATGCAATTTCTGCAAATGTATCAGTTGCATGTCCTATTTTACTACTTCCCAAAGGTGCTCTTCAGGATTCAGATCAAGGGATTGGCCTACCATATAACAACTGAGATTTATCAGGTCAGACTACATTCTTCCAGTCTTTAACTGTCTACTGTATGTTGTAGTTCTGGTGAGCCTGTGCCCACTGTAGCCTCACCTTTGTTTTTGGGAGACATTAGTGGAACTCAACATGGTCTTCTGTTGTTGTATTTTATTCACCTCAAGGCTACTATGTGCCAAAAGAGTAATTTCGATTTATCAAAACAGACTACATTCTTCCAGCCTTCAACGGTCTTCATTGCAGTTTGGGTGAGCCTGCGCCCACTGTAGCCTTATCTTTGTTTTTGGAGGATATGAGTGGAACTCAACGTGGCCTTCTGGCCTCAAGGCTACTATTTTCCAAAAGAGAAATATAGATTTATAAGACCAGACTACATTCTTCCGGTCTTCAATGATCTACCTTGTAGTTCTGGTGAGCCTGTGCCCATTGTAGCCTCACCTTTGTTTTTGGTAGACATAGGTTTAACCCAACGTGCTCTTCTGTTGTCCATTTATCTCCAGGCTACTATGTTCCAAATGAGAAATTTAGATTTATCAGACCAGACTACCTTCTTCCAGTCCTCAGCTGTCTAGTTCTTGTGAGCATGGGCCCACTGTAGCCTCAGCTTTTTTCTTGGCTGACATAAGTGGAACCAAGGCTGGGTCAAGGGGGAGGTTGCCCTGGGCGCAATGGTTTATTGCAGGGATGTGGGCACCCTGACCCGAACCCTAACCCTAAGGGAATGGGAGGGGGAGGCGCAGTTCGGCATCTTTGCCCTGGAGTCTGAATAGCCTTGGTCTGACAATGAGTGGAACCCAACGTGGTCCTCTGCTGTTGTAGTCCATCCACCTCAAGGTTCAATGTGTTGTGCATTCTGAGATGCTGTGTTGCTCACCACAATTAGTTACCTGAGTTACCACAGCTTTTTGGTAAACCTAAACCAGTCTAGTAATTCCCCTCTGAACTATCCTATCAACAAGGCATCAGCATACCTGCTGTGAGTGAAAATCCCAGATCAGCAGTTGCAGAAATACTCACACCAACCTGTCTGAGTTCACATTTTTCTCTCTTTCTGGTGTTTGTAACTAAAGTTCCTTATCTGTGTCTGCATGATTTTAGCTATTGCTGTGCTGCTACATGCTTTAGTTAAACAGGTTAAAAAAAGACCAAAGTCCATAAACCAATAAAATAAATAGAATAAATAAAGAAAACCTACATATACATAACCATGTAGCCACAGAGTATCCAGAGAAAGGCAAAAAAAAAACATATAAATGATCATGGTCCAATTTGTCCAGCAGGGGAAAATAATTGGTTTATTACATTTTTGCATTAAAAAGCAGGAGTGCAAATGTTCCCAATAAACTGCTCAGTGAGTATTGAGCACCATGTGCTTTTAAGGGTCGTATCATGTTAAGGAAAACAAATTGTTCCTGTTATACTGAAGTTTGAGTTTATCATTATAAGACTTTGCTAACTTTTTCCATGTGTGTATAAACCAGTTACATATAAACTCCATATTTTACAATATTGCAGCCTTACGGTCTATTCTTATGTAATTTGCCCTTTTTGAATATTTCTATTTTGAAAGCACAAAAAGCAAGAAGCTGTACAAGTTAGTAGGAGTCCTATTACTTTATTTAAAATAAAATAATATATATTTTTTTACACTTTATTATTAAGTGATGTTATCCCTTTTTATTATTTTGTATCTTGTACATGGTGCACATTTTGGCATAAAGAATTATTACTATTTCAGTGTTTAACCTAATGTCTTTTTTTTTTTTCAATTGTTTTCATATTACAATATTGCACTTCTACATTATTATAATAAATATAGTGGTTTGCATATTAGCTACTAGGGGGAACTCCTAGGGGTCTATGTATAAAATGTTTCTTGTGCAGATGTAACAAACATTCGCACAATCAGGGCAAAAATTGCCATACTTCTTCTAATATGTGTGATTCCTATATGGTCAGTGCCACCTAGGGGCCATAATGTGTTTTTTTTTTTTAAAATACTGGAAGTACATACATTTTCGCTGCAATGTTTGTCACATCCGCATAATTAATGCTTTATACAAAGACCCTTAAAATTCTGCAAATGGGCAGGCTGAACTCATTCAACATGATTTCCATTGTGTTTCCTCTGACCAGGCAGCCCAGGGGCATCATACAGCTTCCTATTGGCATGAATAGCTGTGCATTGCTGTTCTCCTGTATACACTGGTGCTCTTGTGAACACAAATACACTTTGCAGGCATAGGCAAAAATTTTATTTTTACAAAATTTTGTTTGCATACGCCTGTATCATAGTTGCCAACATTTGAGAAAAAATAAAATCCAGGGACAATTTGCAGCACAGTTATCAATTACTTACCACACCCACTTCCTGAAGCTCTGACCACTCTGCATAATTAATCTCCGCCTACTTATCATCAGATTATAGGGTTTACTCAATAAAGAGAGAATTACAGGAAATTGAAAAGGGAATTTCAAACTTAAGGCCAAAGTAGCAGAGTTGGAATAATTCTCCCATTCAGCTGCACTACTTCTGACTAACGTTTAAAATTCTCATCACAATTCTCAGCAATTCTAAAGTGTCAAATGTGCTCAGGTGTGACCATACAAAAAATGTAATATGTAAATATAAATGAAGTGCAAGGTGTAAATAAGTACGATAAAACCTAATTATACTATCTGGTATACTTAGATTTTAATGGCGTCAGGCGGCGCAATTACATAAGTGCGCATGCGCCTGCCCGGCTGAGCTTGTACAAGCTTTCCCGAGCCGGGCAGGCACATGCGCTTCTACGATGTTGGCCCGCAACCATTTTTTTTATGGGCACCGGCTGCCCGTAACAGGCATTTACAGGCAGCCCGATTAACGGGCGCTTGCCAGGACAATGTCAATTACCCGGGACAGGCTCCTATTTGCTGGGACTGTCCCTGCAAAAAGGGAACAGTTGGCAAGTATGCTGTATGCTGTGCTCGTGTTTATAATGGCACTTCAGTATATAAGAGCACAGTGGGCACAGCCATTCATGTCAATGGGAGGCTGTGTGCGGTACCTGGGCTTCCTGTGCAGAGGAAACATGCTGCCAGAGTCCTTATTGGCTTTGTGCAATACACTCTCTTTTTTCTTCTTGTCAGATAGCGTGGGAAAGGGTTATCCCCTATCAGGTCTTTACGGCTGTTCCAAGAGAGAGATTTCCCCAACATAAACAATGCTTTTTTGTAGAGTAGCGAAAGGCTGTAACCTTTTATAAATTTTTATGTTTTCAGTGTCCCTGTTGCAAATTTTCCATCACTTCCGGTCTGGTAAAAAAAGAAAAATGGTTTGATGGGAAGGACAGGAAGTTTGTTACTGGCAGGATCATCTGGCAACAAGAAAGCTAACAAAACCTAACAAAAAGAAAACAAATGCAACCACTATATCTAAGAACTGGTGTATGTTATTTGTTGTTCTTGGGTTAAGATACTCTTACACCACATTCACACTGCAGCGGCACGACTTCGGGGGCGACCTGTGAAGTCCCGTGCACCGCGACTTCGGCGCGACTTGCACGGACATCATATAACGAATGTCTATGCAAGTCGCTCGGAGGTCGCCCCGAAGTAGTACAGGACCCTTTTTCTAAGGCTCCTATTAGAACGGGTCCTGTAGCACTGCATGGACCGCGAGGTAGTGTGAATGGAGCCTTCGGGGGTCTATTTATTTTGTTCTATTTTGTTGGCTGAAGGTCAAACACAGTCATGGAGGCTGTGCACATTTGGTTAATTAATAGATTAATTCCTATGATCATCAGCTCCATCTAGTGGCCAAAATGTGCTATAGTTTTCTGAAATACCTCAATGAGAAAATATGCTACATTTTGGCCACAAGATGGAGCTAATGGTCCCAGGAATTATTC